>NC_072379.2:132487500-132795000 GCF_028885625.2 Pongo pygmaeus
ACTTTCATTTGCTCAGAAGAGAAATGCTACTGATGACTGACTTCAAGAGAAGCCTAAGGGGCAGAAGGAGGAAATCCTGTGCCCCCCTATCCTCCAGGGTAATCATATGACCAACCATATTAGCCTTCCTTATGTTTAAGACATAGGAGGAGAAATTTCCTGCCTTTTAAGGCATAGGAGGAGAAATTCTTGATAATATATGGGGGCTATGTAAAATGCTTCTCACGTTTATGATTTTAAGCCGTTAAACCAAATACTCCAAACTTGGAACCTCCACTTTGGTGTGCATTTGGTGTTTGTTTTTATCTTTCCAAATTACCTGTTCTTATCCCTTTAACATATTTCCATACTTCTTATTGATTTGTGTATATTTGTATGTATTATGGGTATCCTTTTCCAAGTGTGACAAATTATTTTCTCCCAGTTTGTTGCTTATATTTTAAACTTTTATGTTATCTATTATTATGCAAATGTATAATGTTTGTGTCATGAATTCTTTTTTCTTTATACCTTCTTGGTTTTTAAATTTTCTTTGGTTAAGCTTTCTCTACACTAATATTGAAAACACACATTTTTCTAGACTTCATTGTTTAATTTTTCTGTATTACATCTAGGCCTTTAATCCATATAGAATTTATTTCTTTGTAAGATATTGATTTAATTTTTCCTGATGTAAAAAAAGGGTCTCAGCATCTTTTGTTGGTCAGTTCTGTCCATTCCCAATGATTTGAAATGCACTGTGTTTCCCAATTCCAAATGCGTAATTAGAATTTCTTGATTTCAGTTGTAAAGGACTCAGCTTAATGAGCATAAACAAAGTTGGGTAATTTTTAAGGAGAGTAGGCTTTTCCTCAGGACCACAGAGCAGGTGGCTGTGCCTTGGGAACAACTATTTACGGGAACTCAAATACCATCAGGTTTCATTCTCTTTCTTTTTTCCTTTGTCTTCATTTCTCGTTTCTTTTTCATATATTGGCTTCATTCTTCTTTCTCACTGTACACTTTTTCTGAGTGGTTCCTGAGTGTTTCATCTACTCAGAAATCACTTTTTTGGTTACCAGTTGAAACATCTCAGATTTGTGTTGGTTGACCTTCACTGTGTTCTGGAAATGAAGTCATTAAAAACATAGCCAGCCCTGACCATAACCATGTGGATGAAAGGCTAATTCTTCTTTAGAAAAATTAGATAGCTTAGGTACATAGGTCTCATTCTGGACTCTCTAGAAGTTATATCTGTTTATCCATGCCTATTTCAGTTCAGTGCTGTGTCAATTATGTCGATTACTGTAGTTTTATGTTTGGCTTAGAAAATTGTAGGACAAGTACTTTCTCATTTTTTTTAACTTTCAAAATACTACTGGCTGGTATTTATTCTTTGCAATGAAATGTAGAATCAGCATGTCAAGTTCCAGTACACATCCCATGTTTTTTGATGGGAATATATTGAATTTATAGCTTTCTAAGTGGAAATTTGCCTTCTTATTTTGAGATTTTATTTTATTTATTTATTTTTTTAGACAGAGTCTCCGTCTGTGGCCCAGGCTGGAGTGCAGTGGCGCAACCTCGGCTCACTGCAACCTCCGCCTCCTGGGTTCAAGTGATTCTCATGCTTCAGCCACTTGAGTAGCTGGGATTACAGGTGTGTGCCACTATGCCCAACTAATTTTTATATTTTTAGTAGAGATGGGGTTTCATCGTGTTGGCTAGGCTGGTTGGAATTCCTGGCCTCAAGAGATTCTCCCGCCTTGGCTTCCCAAAGTGATGGGATTATAGGCGTGAGCTACTGTGCTGGCCAAGATTTTTTTTCCGGAATCATGGTATGCCTTTCCATTTAAAAAAATCTTTCTTTTATGGTAAAGTGGGCTGGTGTGGCGATATTTCTGTGAAATGAATTCCCATTAATAATCTCTGCTTAATCAAATAAAACTTCATTGAATAATAATAATTTAGAAAGCAAAGATGAGTAAGAGAAGAGAAAGTTTTCTTATAATCTTGTCATTTAAGGATAACTGTATATACATTTAGGCATATCATGGTGCTATATCTTCCACAGAGGTTAAATGTTTAGGATATAATAAATTGGCATTTGTATCAGGAATGCATTCCCATTTAAGTAAAAAGAAACCTGCTAAGAGTATGATTTTATTATTCATAATCAAAGAGGTTTAAAGATACTAGATCAGTGACGCGGTAAAGTCAAAGATGATTCTATACAGTTCTTTTGGCCTTGCTCTGGTAGTCATAAGATGACTGCTACTAGGACAGTCATTATGTACCTGGTTGAGGCAAGAGGGTGACAGCATGTTTGATGTCAGTTTGTTCCCTTGTTGTCAGTAAAATGAAAGCTGTCTTAGGGTACCTCTGTTCCTGCCTGGTCACATGAACTCTTCTCCATGCAGGTAAGGTTGACAAGCAAGCATATGGCTTTTTAATCTCTATTGTGGGAAGCGGGATTGGAATGGCCTTTAGGTAGCCAGTCAACACCATTTGCCTTTGCAAATAAGGCCAGAATTACTCTTGATCTTAAATTGTACAAGCCAAGTTTTTAGACAGTGGATAAGTAAGTTCTTCCACGTCTTCTCAAACCAGTGTTTCTCTAAGCCCCTTAATTTATTGACTTCTTTCCCTCAGTGATTTCTAGGAAGTCATTACCCCTATTTGCCTGGCACTTACACAGTGCAGAAAAGGTCCTGAAAACCCGAAAAATCATTTATAGTGTGTTTTCCTTCATTTTTAAATGCTATTTCTTGATTGCCTAAGACTGAATTGCCTTGGGCTTTCCTCACTGAGCTGGAATGCTGATTCTACAGCAGGTTCTTGAATAACATCGCTTTGCTATAACGTTGATGAGAAAAAGAAATTGATTCCTGGAGGGCCCCACTGTCTGTGTGAAGTTAGCACATTCTCCCCATGTCTGTGAATTTTCTCTGGATACTCCAGTTTCCTCCCACATCCCAAAGCTGTGCGTGTTCTTTGAATTGTCATGTCTAAATTATCCCTGTCTGAGTGAGTGTGGGTGCGTGCGCGTGCCCCAAGATGGAATGGTGTCCTGTTCAGGGCTAGTGCCCACTTTGCGCCCTGAACTGCCGAGATAGGCTCCTGCCACCCGCCACCCTGAACTGGATTAAGTGGGTAAATATCTTAAACTTGTTGTCATTTATCTCAAATGTATGCATAGCTCACATTTATTTCAGTATTTAGTATTAGTGTTTTTGTCTTCATTTAGAGGTTTGGTGATGTTTTTGCAACCAGAAATATGCCATAACAACTCAACTCTTGTTTATGTCAGTTAGCCAATGGGGAAATTGGTTTTGTGGTACATCATTTTGCTTAAAGTTGAAGTTTCTAAGAACCTATAGAGGACGTAAAGTGAAGAACTTGTTGCATTTCTGCTTATTTATTTGCTTTTACTGTGAAGAAATAGCTGAACTTCTGTGAAGGGTGCATTTGCTTTTAGTCCACTGTGTGCTGCTCTAGGCTGTCCAAGCCCAGGGATTGGTTTCTGCTCCTATGATATGAAGGCAGTATGAGAATTCTCACAGGGCCCTAGCCTGACCTCTGGATTAGGTTCTCATGGTGTTGCTCTGGTTCCTGGTTTCTGCAATGCTAGGTTCCCCGGCTTGCCTGACCTTGCTGCCTTGTGCTTCCGGTTAATGTGGTTCTCTCAATCCCATTCATCTGATACTTCCAGACTTGTCATTTTTATTAGGTCTCATTGCTTCAGCAGTTAGGCCATTCTCCTGACAAATAGAGTTCTTTCTTACCTAGGAAAAATAT
Source organism: Pongo pygmaeus (assembly GCF_028885625.2). Classification (NCBI taxonomy): domain Eukaryota; kingdom Metazoa; phylum Chordata; class Mammalia; order Primates; family Hominidae; genus Pongo; species Pongo pygmaeus. The sequence continues at coordinate 132,491,278 of NC_072379.2, forward strand.
TAGGTTTATTTTAACTAGAGCTGTTTTCACAAGTGTGTGAAGAGCTGGAAAATTGCAATTAGTTTCAGATAAGCACAGCTGAAATATTCTTGTTTTGTACTAAGGCAACAAATTGAAAGAAAGATTGAGGGCATTGAGTCATTGTAGTTTCTAACGATACAACGAATACATTATTGGGTTCGTGTATCATACTGGGACCTTGTTACTTACAAAATCTAAAATAAAAGGATCTTAATGTGTGTTTAGTAATCCTCATGCCTCTTAATAAGAGCTTTTAATTTTTAGTCCCTGAGTCATCACATTTTGGTATTGCTAGCCCTCCTGTGGCCAAACTGAATACTTTCCTAATTAATTTTAATAATAGAAAGACTCATTAGGAATGCACTGGTCTGCTGGGATGACTGTGGTGACACATGAAGTCACAAAAGGAGGATGAAATCATTTTGGGCATTTCAGTGACATTTTTTATTTAAAATGGATATTTCAGGCCGAGGAGCACTATTTGTGGTCAGCATTTGGGAGGCTGAGTGTTATATTTTAAACTGTTAGATTTCATTTGTTTGATTTGTACCAGTGGGTTGTCACACTCTGGCATTAGTGGTCATTTTTTAATGGCCATTTCTAATGGCATATGAAATTGAAAGAGACTGAAGTGTTGGAAAGAAGGAAAGTTAGGTTTTTTTTTAATTATTAAAGTATCCCAAATAAAAATGGAATTTTAAAGAATGTCTCAAGAAATGTATGTGTTAAAAAAGTCAATCAAAATTGGGCAAATGAGCTTCTGCTCATGAACATCTGTAAAGCATTGACTTTAATTGCTCTGCAGCAGCTGTTGGCTGTGAGGTTTCTAGTTTTACTCGTTTCTCCTCCATCTTACATGTCACTTTATTTCCTCTTTCCTACTGTTGCCTGGGTCACATGCATTTGCTTGTGTCGAAAAAGTAAGATGATTTAGTTATTTTTAAGATCCCAAAGACAAGGATGCTTATCTGTTAAAGCCTTTTCCTCCAAGCACCTGTTAAGAGTTGAATTTAATCTGCACCAGCTGTAGCCTAGTTATGTGTAGCTCGAGTAGGAGGTGTCTGATACATTGTCTTCTCTGTTTTCATTGAAATGGATTGGTAAAACTAGGCGGCATAAGTTAGTGGGGAAAATTTAGATATATCTTAGATTAGATGAAGACCTTTCAAAATAGGGCTTTAAAACATAACAATTCAAATATACATGCTTATACTTTTACGTGAATTACAAATTGGGTAAAGATAGAAATTTGTTTCTCCAGAACTGCCAGGAATTATATTACACATTGAGACTACTGACTTTTGACACTGGCCGCTTTGTCCATTTGAATTTTCCTGCTGAGTTACTCTTTTGGGCATAATTCTGCAGAATGGAAGTCTTTAAAGATAAAAGAAGGTGCTCAGAATGTTTTATTCTTGTTGACATATGAGTATGATTCAAATTGAGTTTTATGGAAAGATCACTCACTTCATAGAAATTTTTTTATTTTACCTACTCAGTAGCAGGTTGTATTAGTCCATTCTCACATTGTTGTAAAGTAATACCTGAGACTGTGTGATTTATAAAGAAAAATAGATTTAATTGGCTCACGGTTCTGCAGGCTGTATGGGAAGCATAGCAGCTTCTGCTTCTGGGAAGGCCTCAGGAAACCTTCAGTCATGGCAGAAGGCGAAAGGAAAGCAGGCCTATCTTACATGGCTGGGGTAGGAGCAACAGAGAGAAGGGGAGGGTGCCACACACTTTCAAACAACCAAATCTCATGAGAACTCACTCACTATCATGAGAACAGCACCACAGAAGAAATCCACCCCTATGATCCAGTCACCTCCTACCAGGCTCTGCCTCCAATATTGGGGAGTAAAATTTTTCTACACGAGAGTTGGACGGGAACACAGATCCAAACCATATCACAGGTCAAATTCAAGCTCCTATTTTTTTTGTTCTCCTTCTCCACTTATTTTAAATTGGAAATTAAAAGATGGAATATAAGATGTTTTAGTCTTTATGAAATACTTTTACCAAACCAACTACACCATACCTTAAACCTAAGTAAACCTCTTTTAGTGATCAATTTTGAAGGTAAGGCCCAGTCAAATGCTGAATTTTGATGACCAGTAGGAGGCAGACTAAGATTTTTCAGTGTTCCCTTAATATTTTTTAAGATTTGTAATGTATGAAGCTTTTGATATGTAATGTGAGAGGCAAAAAGGAGACATCTTAATTCTACTCTTAATGAGTGGAAATATTTTCTAACCTGGCAGTTACTGCAAATTGTCCTGGAACTGAACCTTGAGGCCTGTGAGCAAAGGTTGCTAAGGCCAGAGTCAGTAGTCTGAATCACAGTGTTCCAGGGGTTCCAGGAACTCAAACCTAATCCAGCCAAGTACAGACAACCTCGGGGTCTAACGTGAGAGTGGAATTGTGATAGAAATCGAATTTGGTGAATAGCGGTGTTAGGATGTCGAGTTTTAGTTAGAATTAGAATCCCAATTAGTGGCCTTGGTAAATACTTCTCCCATTTTCAGAACCATGTCAAAATGGATTGAGGTTCAGGGGAACTGTAACCTAATTAGGAGCCAAGGGAGGAGCTAATTCCCGAGGATTGGACATGCCTGGTGGGCTCGATAGGGAAGACCATAGGTTTAGTTTGCTCTCCGAAGCATGCTGAATCCTGAGCTTAACCTCCTCCACTCTTAGTTTTCTCATCTGTGAAATGACAGTAGTCAATAATTATAGTCACCTCATGGGGTTGTTTATGATCATTAAAAAGAAAATCCATAAGTAACATGTAAAATACTGCCTTGACATAGTGAGTGTTCAGTAAATATGTTGGCAATTACAGATACTACCTACTCAAAGGAATGGGTTTTTACCTGAGGCCCCAGAGTTGTTTAGAGATCACCTTGAGGACTTCTTAAAACACAGATTGCTGGAAATGACCTTCAGAGTTTTCTTGATTTAGTAGCCCTAGGGTAGAGTTGCCAGATAAAATACAAGATGCCCAATTAAGTTTGAATTTCAGATATACAGTAACCAATCTTTTAAATATGTCCCATGCAATATTTGGAACATACTTATACTAAAATAATTCACTGTTTATCTGAAAATTTAATTTAACTGTGCTAAATTCATTGTTTATCTGAAATTTGAATCTTCTGGATTTTTGTTTTTGTTTTGACTAAATCTGGAAAACTGAGTCTAGGGTGGGGCAGTTTGAATTGGCATGTCAAATGTGTTCCTTCCCAGGTGAGCCTACTGGTGGTTCAGGACAACACTTTGAGAACCTCTCGATACTTGCAGCTGGATGGATCTGAGGAGTATGTTGACAATCATTTACAAATAACTGTAGCAGAAGGTGTCACATTCCCTGGGAGTTCAAAATATACCCAAGATACAAGGCAACAATGTTAGTGTCTAAATAGTTGCGCTTTAGTGGGGGTTATTATATATTTGTGGTAAAGTCTTTAAAATAAGGAACATGAGTTTGAGATCATTTATAAAGGTATGTAATTAAGTGCATTGGCCTAAATGAAAATATAGATTCCATCTTTTTGTCATGATTTTAACTGAGCTACACCTTAATGAATTTCAAATTTATAGCTTTTTAATGCCAGGAATTATTTTTGGGGTTGGGAATGAGAGAGCCCAGCGTGAAACCTTAAACTCCTCTGTGCTTTATCTATAATCCCTATAAGTCAGAAGCCAGTAATTAGAGTCATACAGGAGTCAGTGTAGAGAGTGATTATTTCATGGGCTTTAGAGTTATTTCTCATTTGTGTATTGGAAATAATAATGGTACCTATCTCATAGGATTGTTGTGAGCGTGATGTGCAAGAGTACACATAAAACATGGTTTAGCATACAGTGAGCACTTAAGTGCAGACTAAAATAGGATTAGGATTAATAAAACTCAAATCCTCAATTTAGTAGGTAAATTTTTAAGACATTGTTAACAAATCCTCTGAGCCAAGTTTGTGTTTGTTTGTTTTGTTTTGTTTTTGTGACTAAGAAACATCACTGATTCATGGTAGACCGGAAGGTACATATTAGAACTTGGTTACTTGGTCTACTGTATGCTGCAGTATTAGCTCCACAATAGCAGAGACTATTCTTGCTTTGTTGTTTGTTTTATCCTTGATGTCTAAAACAGTACCTTTCATAGAATAGATAATAAATATTTGTGGAAAAAACGAAAAGTGACTACCACTGGTAGATGCTTTCAATAAACTGTTTTTAGATGATTTTATGGTTATATGTAGACAAAGTTGTTGTATCAGAAGATTATGTTCCCATGGATATAACAGTAGACTAAAGGTTCAGCATATCTCAAACAATGAACCTGGACACATAAACAGAATCATACAGAATGTCAAGAAAAATGGAAATGTTTTAAATGTCTGATGTAAGAACAGTCACTTGGTTTTTCTTCTCCTTTTTTAACCTTTTAATATACTACATTGGCTTAAGAAAAACAGCTTTATTATTCTTAAAAGTAAATTTAAATAGGCAATACATTCCCTTGCTTCAGAATTTAAAAGTATAAAAGTATATATGTTAAACATCTCCTTAAAACTCCTGTCCAATAGATACCCTGTTATCTTTCCCACAGGTTAAGTTATATCATTAGTTTCTTATGTATCATTCTAGAAATTTTTTGGCATATATAAGCAAATATATATATATATATATATATATAGTTTTTTCCTGTTTTATGCAGATGGTAACATTATGAACACTGTTCTGAACATCAATTTTTTTTCATTTTGTATATCATGGAGTATTATTTCTTCATTCTTTGTTATGGCAAGAGTATCGTTGTATCGTTACACCATAATTTATATAACCAGTCCTGTGTTAATATGCATTCATGTTGTTTCTAGCCCTTTGCAATCACAAGCAATGCCACAGTATAACCGTCCTTGCATGCATGTGCTAATATGTCTGTAAGATAAATTCCTGGAAGTGGCATTTGCGGCTCAAACCCTTATATTCCAGGGTTTGTGCATTTGTAGTTTTGATGGATACTGCCTGTCTTAGTTCATTTTTTGCTGCTGTAACAGAATATCATAGACTGGATAATTTATAAAGAACAAAAGTGTATTTGGCTCATGCTTCTAGAGACTGGAAAGTCCCAGAGCATGGCACTGGCATCTGGTGAGGGTCATTCCATAGCAGAAGGGCAAAAGGCAGAAATGAACACAGGAGACAGAAATATGGGCCTGAATTTATTCTTTTATTCTGAGCTCACTCCTGTGATAACTAATTCATTCCCATGATAAGAATACTAGTTCATTCATGAGGGCTCTGCCTCTTCAAGTTTCTACCTGTCAACCCTCTTACAATGGCAATTAAATTTCAACATGAGTTATGGTGCAGATGTTCAAGCCATAGCATTGCCATACTGCCCACCATAGTGGTTGTACCATTTTATACTTTTACCAAGTAGTGTTCTTCATTCTTTACATTCTTATCAATACATTGTGTTAACAAACTCTTGACTCATTCCCATTCTGATATGTAAAAATGTTTTAGTTTGTATTTATATTTCTCTTGTGAGATTGCACGTTTTCATATATTGAAGAACTTTTTATATTTCCTTTTCTGCGACCTGTCTCCTCATATTATTTTGAATAGTTTTCAGTTGCCTCTTTTTTCCCCCTTACTGATTCCTAGGATTGTTTTTTTTTTTAATCTGGGAATATAGCCATTTGAGATATGAGCTTCCAATTTTTTTCCCATTTATACTTTGGCTTTCCTTAGCATAATTTTTGCCATGCAGAAATATTTAATCTTTATTTTATTTAGTATAACAAACTTTTCTTCAATGGATTCTACATTTGTGACACAGTTATAAAAGACTTCCACCAGCTGAGGTTATAAATAAGGAATTTTATCATAATTTTAAAATAACTTTTATAGTTTGTTTTACATTTAAATTTTCAATTTGTTTGGCAATTATCTAGGTTTAGGTTATGAGGAAATCATTCGACTTCTGCCTTGAGTTTGTTTTATTTGTGACTTCACTATTTCAACCAGTTTTCATTGAGTATCATTTATGTACCAGGAAATTTGGTGGGTGTCCCTCATAGAGCATATTAAAACTTAGTTGGATGACTGGGATTTCCAAAACAAATAATGAATGAAAAAGCATAAGAAGTGTTATGGTAGAGATGTTTGGGAATGCATAGACAGGAGTGATTCATTCTTTCTTTGTATAGGAAAGAACAGGACTCAGAATAAGGAAATATTTATACCATACTCATTTTTGAAATCAGGAATATCTTAAAACAGTTTAGTTTTATGAAACTGAAGGATTTATTTAGAAGAACAGATACAGTCTGAATTATAAGAATGTTGATGTACAGTGTGAATAGATCAACTGATATGATTCACGTTTGTAAGACTGGCAGCTTTCTACTGATATTTTTTAGCAAAGTAAAAATAAGCAAATAAATAGGACTAAGAAAACTAATTTGAGAGAGTCAGTTTTCAAGATGTTGGAGAGGGTAGTAATATGAGAACACAAACTTCCCAACTGTGTGATTTTGGAACTCCCTTTGAGAAAAAAAAGAATAATTAATAAAGATTTTTTTAAAAGGCCAGATTAATAATGAACAACAAAAGCCTCAGATAACTTGAAAGGTGAGAGAATAAATTGCCAGGTGATAACAATAAAGAAATTTAATCATGTACACGAATGTATAATACTTTGTACAGCCAATAAAAGCAACTAAGAATTTTCAGTCCTATAGAGGACTTTAATGCAAGAGACAACAAATACGTTAGATATGCCCAAAGGACATGACTAATAAGAGAACAGCTTCAGTTTTGAAAGTAAGATAAAATGTATAAGTTGACATAGTCTTTAGGAAAGTGAATATAGTTCCCATGTTAGGTACAAGCAGGAAGTTATTTTCAACTAGAAAGATATGAAAGTCTTTTAAAAACCAAGTATAGATATGTAACTTTATTATTAAACATGCATTAACTCAGTGTTATTAAGAGAGTAAAGAATTAGGAAGATAATATTGAGGAAAGATGTGTGGATTATATTTCAAATGTACATACGTAGGTATGTGTGTGTAAGACACACACACATAATGGTGGAGTGTTGGGTTTTGTTTCCAGAGAACCAAAAGAAGTATAAAATATTTAACTATCCTTCAAATTTTGACAGTCTTTTGCCTTTCATTCATGAAGATGAATATTATTCTTTTCCTTCGTAATCAAATGCCCAGGTTTCCAGGCGCTTCTAGTGAATGTGTGGCTTCTGCTAGAGATTCTTTATTTTACAGATTCTATATTTTACGTCTCTGTCACCGTTGGAATATGTTTATGAGATCTGGGCTTATCACCAGTGTACATACTTGTCTTTCTGTTCACCACTAATTTTTATAAGATAATGGCGGAACGCAATAAAATAACACATAGGTGCCTAGCCGCTTCTATACCAAGATGTGAGTGCTGCTGAAATTGAATTGTGAGTTGGCAGGAGAGGCTGCTGTGGATTAACAGGAAATATTTGACAGTTCAAATTTGGTATACAGAAGTTAGCAGTGTCAATATATAATGTATAATAGTTGGCACTGTGAATGTTGATGACCTCATGCATTTAGAGCCTCTGTACACTTTTAATATTGTCAGGAAGAGGGGCTGCCAGGGCTTTTTACACTGAAGATTGGGAATTGGAGGTCTTACAGTCTTACCAGTTAGTGATCATCCAGTTTAGTCACATTATTTTATAGTAGGAGAGTGAAACCTAAAGAAGTAATTTTTGTGTGTGTACAAAGCAAATTTGGTGGCAGAGATTAACAGCAGGTTTTCTGTCTTGTTTCATTGCTTTTCTTTCAGCACATGTCTTTCACCATCGTGGTTTTCAGCTCTCAGTGTACCACGTATGATTCTTGGGAAGAGTGCAGATACCTGATCTCCAACCTCAGAGATTTTGATTTAGCTGGTCTGGGATATGGGCCCAAGAATCTCAGATGCAGATGGCTCTTGTGGCAGGCATACTTTGAGAAGGCTAGACCATGTCATGCGTGAAACTGAAATACATAGAAGTTAAATATCCAAGGTCACACATGTAGGAAATGGGGAAACCAGGACTCCTATCCACTCCTCAATATTTTTTTTGATGTATGGTTTTTCACATTCTAGAAATTGAAGTGACTCACTCTACCTAGAGGTTTGGAACAAGATTTAAGAAGCATCTAAAATCAACATGATGCCAGTTCTTAGGCTGATGTATGCTTATTAATAAGAAGTAAAATTGCCCAGCATGAGCCAGCTTTAATTAGGCATTTTAAAGAAGTACGACTGTGCTACCTAATATTTGAAAATTGATTTAATTTAGAACTGATTATCACTGGTAATTTAAGTATTGGTATCCCATCTTTACTCCTGTTGAGCAACTGGGTGGCCTTATCTTCCATGAGAGTGGAATTTACAATTATTTCAAACTCTGCCTTTAAGTAACTTAGAATCTTCTAGAAGATACAACTTATAAACAGATTTAAAGAACGATATTTTTTGAAGTGATTATTAAATGATTACTTGTGTAGCTCTAGATCATGTAATGGTTTAGAGGAGGAGAGACAAGTTTCAGAACTGTGTTGCAGTAAGCCCCTTTGATGGGGCTTAACCTGAAAGGGAGCCCTTGTCTGATCAAATGTCATCAGACAGAAGGGAGCCAGTGAGTGTGGAAATTACTAATAAAAATGAAGAAACGTGTCTTCACCCTTTTGTGCCAATTTAGCAAAATACCACAGATTGAGTAATTTATAAAAAAGAGAAATTTAGGCCAGGCCCAGTGGCTCATACCTATAATCCCAGCATTTTGAGAGTCTGAGGCAGGCGGATCACCTGAGGTCAGGAGTTTGAGACCATCCTGGCCAACATGGTGAATCTCTACTAAATATACAAAAACTTAGCCAGGCGTGGTGTCATGCGCCTGTAGTCCTAGGTACTTGGGAGGCTGAGGCCAGGCATGAGAATCACTTGAACCCAGGAGTCAGCGGTTGCAGTGAGCCAAGATTGCACTACTGCATGCCAGCCTGGGTGACAGAGTGAGACTTTGCCTCAAAGAAAAAAAAAAAAAAAAAAAAAAAGATTAATTTTCTCACAGTTCCAGAGGCTGGAAAGTCTGAGACCAAGGTGCTGGCAAGTTTGGCTTTTTGGCTGTTTGGCTGTTTGGCTGGCTGTTTGGCTGTTTGGCTGTCTGGTGAGAGCTGTATTCTCCAGTGAGGAGGACACTCAGGGGTCCTGACGTGGTGAAAGGCAGAAGAGTAAGAGAGCTGAAAGCTGCAAGAATTCTGTTTTTCTAAGTAACATAATCTCATTCATGAGGGAGGACCCTCATGGCCTAATCACTTCTGAAAGGCACCAGGTCTTAATATCACATTGGCAACACCGGAATTTTAAAAGGGATACTTTGAAACCATAGCAGAAGGTTAATGAAAAATTAGTATTTGCTGGGAAGGTAGGCACAGGGATTTTCTTTGTTAGTGAGTTACTGGGTGAAAATATACAGTGATGTATACAAAATATACAATGACTGTAATGAAAGTGTGGTAGTGTTTGTGAATAAAGAATTTAAGTGTCAATAGGTATCAAAGAAAGGAGGCAATTATTTGGATGGTCATACGTGTGCTTAGAGGTTCTTTACTGCACCACCCCAGTCTGTTTTCTTTTGTTTCTACATTGTTACAGCTTATTTGACAAGAATTCAGATTCTTGTCTGAAATGCTTTGTAAATTCCTCCAAATTTGCACCAAGGCAAACAGTAAATCTGAATCATAGCAGTGAATAATTGAACAGGCTAAAACATGAACTGGAAAGGATGACTGGAACTGAAAAATCAATAAGCTTAGGGAAAAAACTTGTAAAAGCTTATTCAATATAAAAAAAAGAATAAATCAAGAATAATAAATATTCAAGTTGCTTCTATAATCGCTTTACTTTGAACAATATAAAATTTTTTTAAAAAAAATTGATAGTCTTCTTGTGTGTACAGGAAAGATTTCTAGCATTTGAAAGGTTACAGCAGAATAAAGGAAGTACAAGCAAAAAAATACATAAAAAGAATTCCTTCCAGCATAACAAAAATCGCTTTAGTGAAATGATAAACTTTAGTGTAGATATATTATTGAATTAAAGAGCTGTTGGCATTCCAGGGAAGCTTTTGGGGTCCTTAAATGTCATTCCACTGAAACAGCATGATTGTGATTGCTGATTAATAGTCCAAGAATAGTGATATCTGAATATGGTCTATAGTGATTTAAAAAGGCTTATGACCAGCTTCTCATTTGAAACTTCTAGACAGTTTTCAATTTAATAATCTTAGTTTCCCACTATGAAAATGAGGATTGCTTGGGGGAAAGAGTCTATTATTTTTGAATTTTTGAGTTAGACGTCTTCCATTCACCAGAAAGCACTATCCAGATTCTAAGATTATGTTTCAGGATATGACCATATGGCAAAGCATTTACTATATATAGGTAATTTGAAACTATACCAGTACTAAAACAAACAAATAAAAGGATGTGGTCATATATAGCAGTAGTAATACATGAATAGTTAGATCTTGTGTATAGTTAATATGTTTCTACGGAGTTGTCTGGTGAATAAAAACAAAAAAATACTAATCTGTGATATATAAGATACTTACCACTTTATGTATATTGTTAGAGATGGAACTCCATTTTTACAGAATGACAAAACTTAGTTCTGGAGAGGTGAATTGACTAGTTATTGACAGAGATAAATAGGCACCAGATCTTTTGGGCACCAGTGCAGATAAACTATGATGCTACTTAGAAGAATAGAGGAAGAACCAGTTTCAGCACCAGTAGTATGTTTAGGATAGCCCTTCACTCACCTCATTGCCCTCTCTGATAAGTCATCCTCTACTTAGGCCCATTTAGTTGAGGTATCACCAGAGGCAGCTTCTGTAATGGGGAGTCAGGTACCTGGAAAGCTGTGATAATACGCCCCAAAGTATACAGTCCTGTGGAACTCGGTGCGCTTACAGTCACGTCTTCTTTCTTTCCTCCTTTCCTTCCTTCCCCTCTCTCCCCTCCCCTCCTCTCTTTTCTTCTTTTGAGACAAGGTTTCTCTCTGTTGTCCAGGCTCTGTTGTGCAGTGGCATGGTCATAGCTCACTCACTACAGCCTTCCAACCCCGGCCTCAAGCGATCTTCCCACCTTGGCCTCACAAAGTGCTGGGATTAGAGGCATGAGCCATTGTACTTTGCCAAGCCAGGTCTTTAACTGCCAGCCTACGGTTTGATTCATTGCTGTCAGCATTGTAGGTTCCTGTGTTAAGTACAAATTAACAATGTTGGGGACTTCATATATTTCTACTGTGTAGAGAGATTCTTCAGCTTTGTGAAATCTTAAAATACCTTTGGTTACATGTTATTTTTTCCAGTTATTATTTAGTATATCTAAAACATTTTGTATTCTCACAGTGCTTCTTAATAGCATGAGTTATTAAGTAAGACTGCTAATAAGTTGCTGTGCTTATTGTTTGTAATTATAAATTATTTATAACTGATATCTGATGTAAGTAGAAAGTGTAAAATATATAAGAAGTAGCTCTGGCTCTTGAAAAGAGAGTGTGTGTGTGTTTGTGCACATGTATGTGTGTACATGCATGTATATGTATACATGCATAATCATATACTCATGTATAATTATATATGATTTATACAAATATGAACTCTATATACATACATGTTTACACATACACCAAAATGCACACACTTACTTGCTTTCGTAGATATTTAGGGAATGAATTAGATTGAATCTAGATTATAAGCTTCTTCACTAAGGGGTTTGCTTCTTGAGGGTAGACATTTTCTCTTGTTCTTTTTACTTAATAGACACTGAATAAAACATTTGTTGCTTGCCCTGATTTTGGGACTGGGTAAATTGTTATATTTCTCTAAAGGATAATTCAGGTCAGGGTACTTTGTGTGTGTATAAGCCAGTCACTTTGTCTAGAGGATTGCTGAGCTGCAACCACTGATAGCTGCCTTGACCCTGAAGTATCTGTTCTTTACATGAATTAAGAATGAAGCTCGTGGTCAGCATGACCATTGCTTCTCAGAAACGTAAATTTTCTCACTCTTGTGAATATCATACTTACACCTCATGCTGGCTACTCTCCTCTTCTCTTCATTTTTTTTCTCATTATAACTTTGTCCGTTGCACCCAGATACATCCGAAAAGTTGTCACCTGCAGAGGTGCTATTTGGTGAAGATTTGAAACCTCTTAAGAGTTAAGAATGTCCTTTATCTTCAGCGTTGATGACAAACCTGTTAGAAACAAATTTTTGGACGGGATATTGTAATACAAATGAAACTGTTTGTGAAACAGATGACCTGATTGTTTCATATGCTTTTATATTATCTATATTGGTGATGTGCTCCACAGGATCAGATAATTATGATTATACACACGTGTTGAAAACAGATGCATTCAATTCACAGCTATGGAAGTTTTAAATTGATTTTTTTTTCCCAAAAGAAGTCAGAATGTATTCATTTTTTCTCGTCATTTCCTTCTTAGCTTAGAGTTACCCCTTGTGGCTTCCTAATTTCATTGCTACCACATTGTCCGAGTCTTCATTACCTCAAACGTGAGTTACTGTACACTTAATGCTTGTCTCTCCTATTTCTGTTTCATTCTATATACTGTATACTTCAGCGCACATTTATTTACCATGGTGGTGATAGTGGTGATAAGATTTTAGTTCTAGACTAGAAGGCATAATCCATCAAAAAGTGCACAAGAGAGGTATTGGTTTGTAATTTTTAGAACACTAACTTTAAAATAGTCCCCCACCTAGTTAAAAAATAATTGTGGACCTATAACATATACAGTACCGCTTTAGATGGTGAAATCATTTAATATATTTATTGAATTGAAATAGTTTGTTGATTTAAAAATTCTGCTATGATAGTAGGATAGGGTAATGGGACAATTCTAGAGAGAAGCACATCCGGTATGTGGCATGTTCATTGTCCAAAGAGAACCAGTTCTGGCAATGAGTAGAGCATTTCTTGAAATTAACATTGTAATAAGCACAGCGAAACAAAGAGGGTTTAAATCGTAGTGGTGCCTCTCTCCTCCCTGGCTTCCCTGATGCCCAGTGGTATACAATTCAAAAATATCTGATGAGTGGTTATAACATTTCTCTGATTTTCCCCTTTCTTTTCTTCATCTCCAGGTTCATCTTAAATGAACCTCTCCTTGGTCCCATAAGGCCAGTCTGTTTTTGCATTCCTCAGTTCTGATTTCTTTTGGCAGGAGGACTACATGTGGTTGACAGATTATATCTGAAAAGGGCTTTGGTAATTGCTCGTTCTCTTCAGTGACTGTGTTGCTGACAGATGGGTACAGTGAATATTGAAAGTGTTCTGGACCTCCGCTTACTCCTTCAGCTCAGGAGTGGTGAGCAATGCCAGCATTTTTCTTATATCTATTAGCAAATTTAAAAAGAATTGCTTGGATCTTTACATCTTTTTGGGCCTATAACTAAATCACATGTATGGCTAGGTTCTTTCCCACCTCTTCTACCCCCAACCCCCATTATGTATTTTTTGGAATAGAGAAAATTCTCAAGATGTTAGTGCAGGCTGGCATGAATGGGTGCCAATAGTTCTTACAGACTTGTTAAAAGATTTATTTTTTGCCTGAGAATTACACATATGGCCTAGAATGATAATATTAGGATCTGTGTTGGTTGAGATAATTGGCAGATCACACCTTAAGAAAAGTGATTGGTTGGCTTGTTTCTTTCATTTTAATCTGTTGTCTCCGTCACAGTCAAATTAGCATTATGTAGTATATTACTACACTTAAAAAATTATTTAACCCATTTATAGAGGGCATCTGTCGGTTGCATTTGAATTATTTAAAACATTTTCTTACATGGCCAATTTAGTAACAGCAAGCAAAACCAAAATGAGCAAAGGAGAGGATCCCAATAATCCCAGATCTATAAAGCGGATTTCTCAAGGGGGTAGAGATAACCACCTAGCTATTGCTAAATGTGATCTCACTCAGTTGAAAAAGAAACAATCAGAAGTGAGCAATGGGAGCCGTGAAACCATCTCAATGAAGACTTGTTGCCAACATGGAGATAGAGGATATTGGTCTACAGGGTACTATTGGAGAGGTAACTGTGAGGCTTTTACACCCAGACAGCCCTTCTGTGCATGGCAAGTCTTTACTGAACTCCTTGAGATTTAGGGCCAATTAATTCATCTGTTTTAAGATGAATTCATCGGGTAATCTGTTTTAAGATTAAATTAACTTGTTTGTTCTTGCTTTCCAGATCTCTTATTCACTGCATATGTGTATGTGGGTATGTGAGTGAGAGTGAGAAAGATAATATGCCCGGGGTTGGATATCTATTTTCATTTATTATTAAGTAGAAGAAGATGCTTACATACTTGTAGGTACAGAAGCTTCAACATAGCAGTCTTTCACAGTGTGAGTTATGATAGACGCAATCTAAGAGTAAATTATAAAAGTGATAGGGCCGGAACAGACTTTTATTAAATTTTGGGTAATATTGTGGATTAGAAAAGTAAAATGTGTTACCTCTACTTATCTTTAAACATTCACTCTATTTAATGTATTCATCAGACCTCAGGAAGCTTGCAAGTATATTCTGAGGTCACAAATTTGTATTTTCTTTGTAAGTAATATTTAGTAATATTTTCCTTTATGAAAAATTTTTGAAGTCTAAAAATGCCACTGTGTGTCAATGTCCTGTATCACCCCTTTCTCAATTTTCATTCTCTTTCTTCTAATAACTATTTCTAAGAAAACTATTTTTACAAATTATTCCAATGATTACTATCAAATTAGAAGATCTCTTAAATAGCATCTAATGTGATTTACAGCAGAGATAACTAAGGTCCCCAAAAGTTAAGTTACATGTTTAAGATTACACAACAAGTTAAGTCAGAATATGGAGAGGAACCTAGATCCTCTCATCTTTGTTCAGTCCTTTTGGCTCTAATGTTGCCTCCTATCACATTCTCAGTCTGGATGAGTTGGCTGTAAAATATCAAGGGTATGCTGTTTGCAGTCTAATTTAGCAATTATGATTAATGTTGTCATCCATGTTTTAATAATAGAATTATAGAGATAAAATTTGTTTTCCATAGGTCATATATGTAAAAAATGCTCAATACGTATTTATTAACTGAGTGAATGAAACTGATAGTTTTGTTTTACATACGTACTTTTTCTGACTTTCAAAAAAAAAGTTAAAATCAGAAAAGAAACCAAAATTGATCCATCTGGCTTATTTGGAAGGACATTATTGCGTAATGAAATACCAACACAGTCACATTATATAAGTCAGTGTTCATTATCACAGACAAATTAGCATGGTAAAGATGATAGATTTTCAGAATAGCATAGGGATTCTTTTAATAACCCCCCAATAAATAGATGCAAATAGTTTTCCAGTTGAACATACCTTTGAATTATTACCCATATTGTTGTCTTAATTTGTTGAAATTGTTGTATTTTTGTAATGTGATTGCCACATTGCTTTTCAGGAAGAGGAGATTTATGATTCTGTATCCCCTTTTGGTCCTATTTGTCCCTTTCAAATCAGTTTCACCTCTCATCTTAGATTTATTGGGATTTTTATGAATGTACCTGACTATCTTTGGTACATAAAAAGAAAACTCTTTTCACTTTACTTAATGCTACAGAATTTTGAGTGTAGTTCCCAGATGGCTAATTATTTATTTGGTGACTAAAATTCTAGCTTCTTGTTCTCCGGTCACATATGTGATTTTTGGATCTTAAGATGTATTTTTATATCTCATATGAGTGATTGTAGAATTTCCAGCCATTATATTTCTTATCACTATGGCTAACTTGAATATAATAACATGATTTTAAAATATATATAACCCTGACATGGTGATGTACTTTTGAAAGCTCCTTGTATTAGCAGGTTATTTGTACAGCTGTATCAAAAAGACTTGCCTCACTTCAGAGGATTATCAATTAATTTGCATAAATGTATTTATGCTTGAGAGTTAAAGTAATGCACTATTAGTTTTATAAAACAGTTGGCATAGCTGTCAAAGTTCTTAATGTTCTTTGCAGTGTTACAGCTAGAATTTACCAGGGCATTGAAAGAAAAAGCAAAGAAACAAATCTTTAATAGTGTTGCATTCTGCTTGTTCTCCTGGGCTTGTATTGAAGCACAAGTGTTAAGGTGGTGTTGAAATTAGTCTGGAATCATGAAAAAATAAAATACAACTCTTTGAGGTAGCTAGGGCAAAATGACTTTGCAGTGCCACGACTGCTCTGCCCCTATCTGAGAAAATACTTCTTGTGCTCAGTAGCTCTTGTTAACCTGAAAAACTCTAGAATTACATAAATAATGAATGGATGCAAAAATTCATTGGTTTTTGTAATGTAGATGAAGGTAAGATGTCCTGTCAGAACTGAAATTTGCATAGTAGAATAATTTAGTTATCCTATCTTGTTCTTTAAAGCAATAAATGACTGTGAATATTCATGGTCAATTAAAATATTAATGGTATACTGATACTTTAGTTTTAGGTCTCTAGCCATCCCTAAAGAGTTTCATTTAAACTTGATTAACAGCAAAGGGATACTTTAGCATAGTGTATAATATATTGGCATTTTGTCTCTGAAATGAAAATGTAGTACCTGACTTGAGTAAATAATTTGCTTACTCTTATAATTCATCATTTCTTTTGATAAGAAAATATTCTCTTCTTGTATAGACTAAAACAGGGACACAGTATGTATATCTTCTGGTGTTGAAGTACTCTAATGTTTTTAACCAATAGTATTTATCATGTAGTTAGAGTTTCATTTAGTGGCTTCAACTGACTTTTAGACTTAAAAAAATTTTTAAGTGTAAAGTATACAGTACAGTGTTACTAACTCCATCCATATTGTTGTTCAACTATCACCACCATCTGTCTCCAGAACTCTTTTTCATCTTACAAAACTGAAGCCATATCCATTAAACAATAATTCCCCATTCTCCCCTTCCTCAAGTCCCTAATACCCTAATAATCACAATTTTGCTTTTTTTTTTTTTTTTTAATTTTTTTGAGATGGAGTCTCACTCTGTCGCCAGGCTGGAGTACAGTGGCATGATCTTGGCTCTCTGCAACCTCCACCTCCCGGGTTCAAGTGATCCTCCTGCTTCAGCCTCCTGAGTAGCTGGGACTACAGGCACGCACCACCACGCCCAGCTAATTTTTTGTATTTTTAGTTGAGATGGGGTTTCACCGTGTTGGCCAGGATGGTCTCGATCTCTTGACCTTGTGATCTGCCCGCCTTGGCCTCCCAAAGTGCTGAGATTACAGGCATGAGCCACTGCGCCCAGCCCACAATTTTACTTTCTATGAACTGGACTCCATTGATTCATATAAGTGAAATAATACAGTGTTTGCCTTTCGTGACTGGCTTATTTCATTTAGCGTAATGTTCTCAAAGTTTATCCATGTGGCAGTATGTGTCAGAATTCCCTTACTTTTTAAGGCTGCATAATATTCCAAAGTATGTATACATCGCATTTTGTTTATTCATTCTTCTATTGATGGACATATACTTTAAATGTGTGACTTACATGGCATGTACATTATTTGGGTTGCTTTCAGCTTTTGGCTTTTGTGAATAATGCTGCTCCACAAACATGGATATACAAATATTTTTTTGAGACTCTGCTTTTAATTCTTTTGGATATCTACTCAGAAGTGGAATTGTTGGATCATATGGTAATTTTTATTTTTATTTTTTTGAGGGATCTCCCTACTCTTTTCCATACGACTACAGCATTTGACTTTTCCACAGTAGTGCCCATAGGTTCCAGTTTCTCTACAACCTCACCAACACTCCTACATTTCTGTTTAATATATTGATTTTTAAGTTACAAAAGTTGCATATTGTAGAGATTCAAACGATTCAGAGAGGTGTAAAGTAAACTTTAAAATCCTTCTTTATTTTCCCTTTGACTCTTAAAACATTGATTAACACTGATTGAATCAGATCCAAGATGAGGTTTCAAATTCCTCTAAAAATCTTCCCAAGAAAGCTTTTTAACACCTCCCACACATATGTGTAGATAATTGTCCTTTCTTTTGAGCTTCTCTTTTAAGGTACTGCATCTTAGTGTAGTGACTTCCATTTAGTGAATGCTACTGAATGTGGATTTGTGTCAGACACTGTAGTATCCATATGTTTTTCAACCTTATAGCACCAGCAGTGCCTAAATCATTGTGCCTGGCAAGTCATAAGTGTTCAAAATAGACATGATACATGAATACACATGTCCAGTCTGGGAGGAACTTTTCAGGAAGTAACTAACATAGGCCTCTTTCCTTCCCAGTGCTGTATAAGCAGTCTCATGCTGGTGTTGCTTTGGGTGTGCATTTTCCGTGTTGTATAATATATTGCTTTAAGGCACACACTGGGCCTATGAAGACTGGGCCTGTGTTTCCTGCTGCTTTTGATACAGGATCAGAAAATGTTTGGACCCCCCAACTATTCTCTGATTTACTAACACTGGCTCAGAATTACGGAAGTTTGAAGTTGGCTGGAAGCTATGAGATGATTCACTGAGAACCTTATTTGATAGCTGAAGAGACTGACATAGTCAAAGACTTCTACTGTTGTTAGGAACAGCACTTGTTTTAAACCTTTATTTTAGGTCGCGGGTACATGTGCAGGTTTGCTAGATAGGTAAATTGCTTGCCACAGGTGTACAGATAATTTCATCACTCAGATGATAAGCATAGTACCCACAGGTACTTTTTGATCCTCACCCTCTGTATTAGTTTGTTTTCACAGGGCTATAAAGAATGACCTGAGACTGGGTAATTTATAAAGGAAAAAGGTTTAATTGACTCACAGTTCTGCATGGCTGGAGAAGCCTCAGGAAACTTATAATCATGGCAGAAGGTGAAGGCCGAAGAAGGCACGTCTTTTCATGGAAGCAGGAGAGAAGGAGAGCAGGGGAAACTGCCACTTTTAAACAAACCATCAGGTCTCGTGAGAACTCCCTCGCTATCATGAGAACAGCATGGGGAAATCTGCCCCCATGATTTAATCACTCCCCACCAGGCCCCTCCCCTGACATGTGGGGATTGCAGTTTGAGATATGTGTGGGGACAGAGAGTCAAGCCATATTACCTTCCTCCCTCCCTCTACCCTCAAGTAGGCCCCAGTGTCTCTTGTGCCCTTCTTTTTGTCCACATGTACTCAATGTTTAGCTCCCACTGATAAGCAAGAACATAATGTGGTATTTGGTTTTCTGTTCCTATGTTAGTTCCACTTAGGGTAGTGGCCTCCAGTTCTATCCGTGTTGCTGCAGAGGACATGATCTTGTTCTTTCTTATGGCTGTGTAGTATTCAGAGGTGGATATGACCACATTTTCTTTATCCAGTCTACTGAAGAACAGCACTTTTAAACAATGCTCTTTATTTTTCAAAGCCTAATTGTTAAAGTGTCCTTATAGATGTTACTGAAGCCTCCATATCCAAGATAAAAGAGACTGCTTTGCAGGGTTGTTAAAATCAGGTTTTTCAAACATAATTAATCAAATAAAATTTACCTAATGATATTTCAGTAGTCCTTATGGGGTCACAATTGCTGTATTTTTTTTTATTTTAAATAAGGAGAAGTGTAAATGAAAATTTTTCCTAATGTTGTTTACATGTGCAAAATGATTAGATACCTTGTCATTTTAGTATAAATATGAATAATGATCATGGGGCTAATGATTAAAAATAAAAAAATTAAGAAAAAGGCATTTTAAATGGCAACAGAAACAAATCACAAGGACCAGAATTACCCTGTTTCTCAAGCAATCAGAAAATTTTCCAAACAATAATTAACATGTTAAAAGAAAAAGAAATGGAGTCTAAAGAAATACAAAAGAGTTCATGGGGGTTTTGAAAAGTTTCATTCTTTGCAGATGAATTGCATCCTTTGGGAAATAACAGTATATGTAGAAGTTAAGAAACATCAGTATTACGTATTCTTTAGTGCTGTTTAACAGCTTTTTGAGAAATAATTCACATGCCATGGAAGCTTCACATTTAAAGTATACTATTTAGTGGTTTTAGTATATTCACTGAGTTATACAGCCATTGCTCCGTTCTAATTTTACAATATTTTTCTTTTTTTTTAAATTTTCTTTTATTTATTTATTTATTATTATTATACTTTAGGTTTTAGAGTAGATGTGCGCAATGTGCAAGTTAGTTACATATGTATACATGTGCCATGCTGGTGCGCTGCACCCACTAACTCGTCATCTAGCATTAGGTATATCTCCTAAAGCTATCCCTCCCCCCTCCCCACACCCCACAACAGTCTCCGAAGTGTGATGTTCCCCTTCCTGTGTCCATGTGTTCTCATTGTTCAATATTTTTCTTTTAGAGTGTGTTTTTTTTCTTTGTTTCTTCATATTCTCACCAACAGCCTCTATTCTTCTTTATTTACATTTTATTTCTTTGAGATCTTGCCTACTTTTTTTGGCTGTTTCAACTGTTAACTCGGATTTTAAACACTAGTCCTACACTCTAGCTTGTTCTTCTCACTTCCTTAATATTACTCCGATAATCTCTTATGTGGCCTGCTATTTTATGCATTCATTCAGCATTTATTGAGAGCCTGTTGTGTGCTGGGCACTGAAGAATGTTGGTCTAGCTGGAGGACAGTTACGTAAACAAGTAATGGTGGCACCCCAGGGACTGAAATGCTTGTTCAGGATGCTCTGGGAACATAGAAGGGCACTTGAGAGGTGCAGGCAAGATTTTGCAGGAGAAAGAACTCTTGAGCTGAATCTCAAAGAATAGTGGGTAAGAGTTAGCCAGATGTACTAGATAGAGAATGCCAAGCAAATGGATTATCATATATGAAGCTTCTAAAATTTGAAAGAACCAGTTGTATTTAGAGGAAAGCAACCAGTTCATTCAGTGGCATGTCTAGGAGAAAAAAAGTGAGAGGTACAGCTGAAGGGAGAGATGGGGAAAGGCCTGATTTTTGAAAGGCCTTGAATGCCATACTAAGGAATATCACCATTATCCTGAAGGCAGAGATAGACTTTGAAAGATTTTAAGTGGAGGAAGAAATGATAAAGCTGATGATGGATTTTAAGCAGAGGATTGGTATGATGAGATGTTAGGAGGTCTGAAGGTAAATTTGGTAAGCCAAGGCAAGGAGACAGGGTGTCTATGAGGTGATTGTGGTTGCTTTAGTTAGAGATAATGAACTGTGGCTCTGTCTGGAGGATAGTGACTCTGTGGGTTGGGGAAGAAGAAGGGTTATAAAGGACAAGGAGGAGTGCGAGATGACTATGGCTCAGAAAATTCATGCTGGAGGGTTTAAGTTTGGTGGAAGAAGGGCAGGATGTAGGGAACAAGAGCTCAGATTTGGATTTGAACTTGTTGAATTTGGGATGTATGGGCTGTTTAGGTGAAATCTGGAGTTTGGGGGAGAGGTCTGGGCCACACATGGCTTTGAGTATCATTAGCATTCAGGTTCTCATTGAGTTGATATCATGATTGTGTATTTGATCAGAGATACAGTAAGAATAGCAAAGACTTGAGAACAGAATCTTGGGGACCCCTGCAGGTGAGGGATTTTGAAGGTGGAGGAGATAGTCATCATTATCTGCCCAAAACCCTTTTCTTACTAAATTGTCTTGTTCACTCAAGATTGCACCGTTCTCAGTGTAGTTGGAAGCCAGAGTTGGGAGTCTTCTCTGACAATTAACTTTGCGTCATCTCTCATCAAATTATTTTGCTTTTTTCCTGTGCAGTACCTTTTAGATCTGCCCTTTCTTATTTTTTCCCACTTGTATCAGTATTTTTCAGGCCTTTGTTTTTTACGTATTTCAGTTTTTTGTTTTTTTTTTCAGACAGAGTCTCGCTCTGTTGTCTAGGCTGGAGTGCAGTGGTGTGATCTTAGCTTACTGAAGCCTCTGCCTCCCAGGTTCAAGTGACTCTCTTGCCTCAGCCTCCAGAGTGGCTGGGATTACAGATGCGCTCTACCACACCCGACTAATTTTTGTATTTCTAGTAGAGACGGGGTTTTGCCATGTTGGCTAGGCTGGTCTCGAACTCCTGACCTCAGGCGATCTGCCTGTCTTGGCCTCCTGTGCTGGGATTACAGGCGTGAGCCACCGTGCCTGGTCCAGACTTTTATCTCTGTAATATATCAGAGTTCCATATAAGATTTCCACTGACAAAGAAGAGTTCTACTGTGAAAAAAAAGTTTGAAAGTACTCGTTTATAAAAATACAGATCCTGGCATTCAAGGCTCTTTGGAGTCTCTCCCTATCTAATTTATTTTTTCGAATGTAAATCTCAGCATAAATCTTAGGCTTCTGTCATTCTGTGATATTCAATTTTCCTGAATTTTTATGTCTGCCTTTTAAAATGCTGTTTCCATTACTTTCTTTACTCCTCACACATGCAAAGGTCAAATTCAATAATTCAAGTCTCATTTCCTCTTCGAAGAGGAAGCAGTGTGGTATTTTATAAAGCTTTGTGCAAATCCTTGTGTTATCTGTGTAACTTCAAATGACGGACTTTCGTAAACTTTAGGTTTCTTATGTGTAAACTAGACCATGTTTAGGTTAAATTAATAAAATGAAGTGTATAGCACATCGTTACTTTTTCTGATCTCGGTCCCTTTTGTGCACTCTCATTCATTTATTTATTCATTTAAGACGTATTTACTTTGGCATTACTCTGGGCAGTGGTGATACAGCAGTGAACAAAATGAACAAGAATCACTGTCATTGGCCAGGGGTGGTGGCGCACACCTGTGGTCCCAGTTACTCGGAAGGCTGAGTGGAAGGATCACTTGAGCCTGGAAGATTGACATTGCAGTGAGCTGGAGTGCAGTGGTGCAATCTCAGCTCACTGTAACCTCTGCCTCCCAGGTTCAAGTGATTCTGCTGCCTCTGCCTCCCTTTTAGCTGGGACTACAGGCATGCACCACCACACCCAGCTAATTTTTTGTATTTTTATTAGAGACAGTGTTTCACCATGTTGGCCAGGCTGGTCTCGAACTCCTGACCTCAAGTGATCTGCCTGCCTCGGCCTCCCAGAGTGCTGGGATTACAGGTGAGAACCACCACAGCTGGTCTAGAAATATATACAGTTTTAATAATGGTAAGTGCTAAGGAGAAAAAGGAGGAAAGGTAGACATGAAGTATCAAGAGGGATGGTTGAAATTTTATTTTTTTAAATTTTAGATTCAGGGGTACATATACAGGTTTGTTAGATAGGTAAATTGTGTGCTATGGGTGTTTCATGTGCAGATTATTTCTCCACCTAGGTAATAAATATAGTACCTGATAGATAGTTTTATGGTCTTCACCTTCCTCCTTTCCTCCACCCTCAAGTAGGCCCTGGTGTCTGTTGTTCCCTTCCTTGTCTCCATGTGTGCTTAATGTTTAGCTCCCATTTACAAGTGAGATCATGCAGTATTCGGTTTTCTGTTCCTGTGTTAGTTTACTTAGGATAATGTTCTCCATTATTAGGATAATGACCTCCAGCTCCATCCATGTTGCTACAAAGGATGTGATCTTACTTTTTTATTTTTAATGGCGGCATAGTATTCCATGGTCGTGTATATGTACCACATTTTCTTTATCCAGTCTACCATTGATGGACATTTAGGTTGATTCCAGGAATGTCTTTGCTATTGTGAATAGTGCTG
Organism: Pongo pygmaeus; assembly: GCF_028885625.2. Lineage (NCBI taxonomy): Eukaryota > Metazoa > Chordata > Mammalia > Primates > Hominidae > Pongo > Pongo pygmaeus. Next base: position 132,515,057 of record NC_072379.2, read on the forward strand.
CGATGAACATACATGCGCATGTATCTTTATGGTGGAATGATTTATATTCTTTTGGGTATATACCCAATAATGGGATTGCTGGATTGAATAGACAGATTGAATGGGAAAGGCCTCTCAGAAGTTTTCTCTTCAGAAATTGGGAAACACATGACATACTCGTAGTACACAGTCTTTGACATGCTGTTGTTTATCTAGATATACTCATTCTGTCAGCTGTGCCCTCACCTCTGTTATGGGCTCTTTGTATTCCTCATCCCATTTTTTTTGTTTGTTTTTTGAGGCAGAGTCTCACTCCGTCACCCAGGCTGGAGTGTAACGGTGTGATCTCGGCTCACTGCAACCTCTGCCTCCTGGGTTCAAGTGATTCTCCTGCCTCAGCCTCCTGAATAGCTGGGATTACAAGTGCACGCCACCATGCCTGGCTAATTTTTTTTTGTATTTTTAGTAGAGACAGGATTTCATCATATTGGCCAGGCTGGTCTCAAACTCTTGACCTCAAGTGGTCCACCTGCCTCGGCCTCCAAAAGTGCTGGGATTACAGCAGTGAGCCACCATGCCTGGCTCTGATCCCATTTTTATTGCAGTAGAAGTGTAGTGACAAGGAATTGGTACGGTATCAAACTAGAACAGGCAATAATGGAAGGGGCAAGACCTTCACATCTAGGAAGAGACTGGTGGAATTCTATGAAAGTTAAATATTTAATGCTTGTTTTGTCTAATTTTTATTAGTCCAGACAATTGCAAAATGAAAACGAGAAGAATAAAGACTACCTGCCTCTACTAGGCATTATTAATTGCCCTTTGGAGATTTTGAATGAGGATGTTAGTATTTTTGGGTTTCATAATGAAAACTGGAACTATGGGGAGAAATTGCTTGATCTTAGAACTAACTGAAGCTCCAGTGCTCAGAGTCAAACTAAACTAGACGGGCCTTGGACAGGTGGGGAGTTAGCAGCCAATTTTATTCACATCATTTGTCTTTTATGAGAGGTGTTTGCATCTCAGATTGAGCAAAAATCAAGGAAAATGCCCAAGTTTTAACATCGTTGTTTGAACCTATCAACAAAATCAGATGACTTGAATATGTAATTAACAGTTAAATTTGTCCTCCAGATTTTTTTTAGCTTCTAGCATACCAGGCAGGAAATTGGAGTTAGAAAGAACTCAGGATGTGAAACTCTCTTTTCTGGTTCAGTTTTTTTCCAAAGAAGTTATCCAGAGAAGAGTTAAATTTCCTGCCAATGATGACATGAAAGCTATGTTGTTGCTATTGCTTTCGTTTTGAACTTTGCAAAAAGAAAAAAAATTCACCAAACACTACACTTTGATTAGTTCTAGCAGGTTTTTTTTTTTCCCCTTAGGGGAGACTGTAGACTGTAATTTCATCACAGAAAACATGGTGCCTGAGCTCTAAGCAAAGTTTGAGTTTGTTTTTCCCTTGAGGATTTGACATTTTCTGTTTCCTGACATTTTTACTATTGTTAGACATACTTCTTTGTATTCTTGCCCTATATTCATCCCCTAAGGGAAATTGTGTATTTTATCTACTGGAAGGCAGGAATGCCTTCTGTTTTGAACAAGCCATTTAATTGTTCAAATAAATTCAACTATAGTGTAATAGACCAATCATTAGGAACTGGGACATGTGGCAGCATTTAGATTCATGAGACCCAGATTCTCAGTTCATTCCAAAAAAGAAATTAAATACCATGGACACAAGACGAATGATTTTCTTTCCTCCCTTCTTTCTCCCCAGGGTTTCCCATTTCACCCTTTAAAAATATTAAGTGATATCCTAAATACAAACCAAATGCTTTTTGTTTCAGTATTTATGGTTTGCTTATTTGTGGTTTTCTGTTTAGTGGTTAATAATTTACTTACCATTAAGAAAAATATTAGCAGATTTTTTTTTTGCCACTATTCTCTATTTGCTGTATAAAAATGTGATGTCCAAATAAAAGGGAAATGAATGCTTACCACTTTTTTGCCTTCTTTTCAGCTTTTTGGGTGTAATTCTGTTTTAACTAATAATTAAATATATGGCCAGGTGCAGTGGCCCATGCCTGTAATCGCAGCACTTTGGGAGGTGGTGGCGGGCAGATTACCTGAGGTCAGGAGTTCAAGACCAGCCTGGCCAACATGGTGAAACCCTGTCTCTACTAAAAATACAAAAATTAGCTGGGCATGGTGATTCCTACTCAGGAAGCTGAGGCACGAGAATCGCTTGAACCCAGGAGCTGGAGGTTGTAGTGAGCCAAGATCGCACCATTGCATGCCAGACTGGGCGACAAGAGTGAGACTCAGTCTCAAAAAAGTGTGTGTGTGTGTGTGTGTGTGTGTGTGTATGTATGTGTATGTATATGTGTGTATATGTGTGTGTGTGCATGTGTGTGTGTGTATGTGTATACACACAAGGGAGACTTCAAAAGGTCATGGATAAAAGGAATTAAAAGATACGAAATAAAAATATAAACTTTATTTCTCAACATAAGCTCCATCAAGGTCAGGACACTTTTATAAGTGATGGTATCAGCCATTTAGTCCTTCCCTAAAGAACTGAGGGTACTGGGAACCTAACCATGTCAGTGCCATCTTTTTTACATTACTAACTGAAGAAAAATGGGTAGCCTTTAAAGATTTTTCAAGATTACCTGGACATTTTTCTGCTAAAAGTTTGGCTGACTTTCTCAAAACTCTGTCATAATAAGCAGATGATATCATTCTTTGGCCCTCTAGAAAGCTGATAAGGAGAATGCCCTGAGCATCTCAAAAAACTGTTGCCAAGACCTTTGCTCTTCACCTGTCCATTTTTGCTTTGACTGGACCCCTTCCACCTCTTGGGAGGCATAGCTTTGGGCTTTGTCTTCAGGATCACACTGGTAAAGCCATGTTCTGTCTCCTGTTACAGTTCTTCAGAGAAGTGCTTCAGGATCTTGATCATTCTTGTTTAAAATTTCCATTGAAAGCTCTGCTCTTGTCTGCAGTAGATCTGAGCACAACAGTTTTGCCACACAGAGTGGAAAGTTTGCTCAACTTTAATTTTTCAGTCAGGAGTGTAGGTAAGCTGAACCAGATGGAATGTCTACAATGTTGGCTATTGTTTGTGCTGTTCATTGTCGGCCCTCTTTAATTAGGGCATGAACAAGATTGAGTTTTTCCTCACAAATTGATGTGGATGGTCTGCTGCTGTAGGCATCATCCTCAAGATTGTCTTGTCCCTTCTGAAAATGAGTCATCTATTTATAAACTGCTGCTTTCTTTGGGACATTGTCTCCATCATCTTTACATAAAGAATCAATAATTTTGATGCAGGATTTTTTATTCCTTAGTTCAGCTAAAATCCAAGTTATTGTCTCACAACCAGAAAAAATTAGGCATGCGAACACATTTAAAGGTGAGGAGAGTGGAATTTATTAAAAGAAATCTGTCAGCAGAAAAGACGGGGGTCCTGCTAATAGGCTCCCACCTCACAGATTGAATACCAGGCCACCACACACGAGCTGAAGACCCCTGGCTCCTCTCCTTGTCTAAGGCTCGAATTTCTGTTGTCTCCACCCCATTTTCCCAGTGCACATGCAGGCCCCTGGCCCGTTGTGGGCATGCTCAGGCAAGACCTTGTGCAGGTTCCTTTCTCTGCCTCCTGTATCTATCAATTTCACCTCTCTTCCACCCAAGCTTCACCACATTTTTTTTCTATTTTTTAAATGTAATTAATTATTATTTTTATTTTAGAGATAGATTCTCACCCTGACACCTAGGATGGAGTGCAGTATAACAATCATAGCTCCTTTTGATATGGACAGGAGGCAGGGAAATACTGGGTAGAAAAGGGCAGGGTCCCTGGCAAGGGCTCCACCCTCAAGCCTGAACCCGCAGCCCAAAGTGAGAACATACATTCCTCTTTTCTCACCCAAATGCTGCCCTTTCTAAAATCACCCTAGCCTGCTCTGCCCCATCCTGTACCCATAAAAACCCCAGGCTCCACTGGCAGAGGAGCGGGGCAGAGTGGCAGGGAAGGAGAGAAGAGAAGAAGCAACCATAGGTCAGGGAGAAGCAGCTTGACTTCAGACGGATGGCTTGATGGTGAGACTTTGGGGAAGAGTTTGGCTGGAGATGGCCGAACCTCTGGGGAAGACCACCTTTCCACTGCATCCCCTTTCCAGCTCTCCATCCCTCTGAGAGCCACTTTTGTCAGTAATAAAATCCCTTGCATCTACCATCTTCAATTCATTACTGTGACTTGATTCTTCCTGGATGCCGAACGAGAGCTTGGGATACAGAGGGCTGTCACACTGAGCTGTTAAACACTTAGCCATCGATGGACAGCAAAGCTAAGAGGGCACAGTATAACATTCCCTCTGGGGCATCACAGATCATGGGCAGGGCACCTCCCTAGACACTGCTACATGGCTGATACAGGGCTCAGCCCTGCTGGTGCCCAAAGGCACTTGCCTCCAGCCCCTGCACCTGCTTACCTGTGTGCTCCCCATACTGTGCGGGGTTGAGGGCTGTGGGCCGAGTAAAGAAGCCACCTTCTTCGGGAGTCCCACAAAAGGGCCAAGGGAACAATCCCATTTCAATTGCAGCATCTCCTGAGTTGCTGAGAGCATAGGCATGTACCACCACACCTGGCTAATTTTTAAAATTTTTTTGTGGAGATGGAATCTCACTGTGTTCCCCCATGCTGGCCTCAAACTCCTGGACTCAAACTGTCTTCCCACTTCAGCCTCCCAAAGTGCTGCTGATTACAGGGTGAGCCTTGGCACCCCAGCCTTCACCATAATTTTGATGTTCATTCTTGCCTCAATTTTAACAGAATTCATGTTGCCCTGTTAGAGGCTCTTTTCAAACTGATGTTTTATCCTTTTTAGTGCCTCAAACTAGATCCTGTTCAGGCATGCTATAGCAAGCTTATTTTGATACAAAAAATGTTTGAAACCCATGCATAGTTTTTTCATATGCATTTTCTCTGAACTTTTTAAAGACCTGGGGTGTGTGTGTGTGTGTGTGTGTGTGTGTGTGTGTGTATTTTCTAGCAATACCGTCTCTTCTTTCATTTTGCACTCTATATTTTTGTAAAAAATACATCTTTGGATCTAAGTGGCCGATATGAATTTGTTGAGACTAACAGTTTTTCTGCAGAAGTGAGTTTCCTCAGGTCTGTGCACTGCTGGTCAGAATGGACTGCTCTGTAAAAGGTGACACTTGGGTTTGTGGAATGAATGCATGTAGGTTGGGGAATCAATTAAAAACACTTTCATTTTCTCTGTGCTGTGGCAACAAGGTGGATACAGGTAGACACACGTGGAGCAGTGATGTGTGTTGTGATCCTGAGAGTGCCCTTTGAATCTGCTGAGCGAAACAGTTTTTGAATTTTTTTCCACTCAGTACTCTAAAATTCACCTCCTGGGATTATTCTTTGGCTAAAGAAAAGTATGCCAACGTGTAGCAAAATCTGGACTTGAGTTCTTTGCAGGCATTTCTTTCTTTTCTTTTTTCTTGTTTTTTTGAGAAAGAGTCTTTGCTCTCTTGCCCAGACTGGAGTGCAGTGATATGATCAGATCTTACTGTAGCTTCAAACTCCTGTGCTCAAGTGATCTTCCTGCTTCAGCCCCATGGGAAGTTGGGACTACAGGTGTGTGCCACCACATCCAGTGAATTTTTTAAAAAAATTTCTGTATAGATGGGATCTTGCCATGTTGCCTAGGCTGGTCTTGGATTCCTGGGCTCAAGCAATCCTCCTGCCTTGGCCTCCCACAATATGGAAAACATTTCCATTTGGCTACTTTAGTGCATACAGGAATGTTTATACCTTGGGAATATCTGGAGAGTCCTAGAAAGATCTACCCAGCAACTAAATTGGTAGTTATTAATTTTTTTAAATTGTATTTTTGAGACAAATTTCACTCCATCATCCAGGCTGGACTGCAGTGGTGCAATCTCGGCTCACTGCCACCTCTGCCTCCTGGGTTCAAGTGATTCAAGTGCCTCAGCCTCCTGAGTAGCAGGAATTACAGGCGTGTGCCACCGTACCCGGCTATTTTTTTTTTTTTCCGACATGGAGTCTCACTCTGTCTCTAGGCTGGAGTGTAGTGGCACAATCTCAGCTCACTGCAACCTCCGACTCCTGGGTTCAGGAGATTCTCCTTCCTTAGCCTCCCGAGTAGCTGGGATTACAGGCACGCACCACCATGCCCAGCTAATTTTTGTATTTTTATTAGAGACGGGGTTTCACCATGTTAGCCAGGATGGTCTCGATCTCCTGACCTCGTGATCCACCCGCCTCGGCCTCCCAAAGTGCTGGGATTACAGGCGTGAGCCACTGCGCTTGGCCCATGCCTGGCTGTTTTTTGTATTTTTAGTAGAAACTGGGTTTCACCATGTTGGCCAGGCTGGTCTCAAACTCCTGACCTCAAGTTATCTGCCCACCTTGGCCTCCCAACATCCTGGGATTACAGGCATGAGCCACTGTGCCTGGCCTAAATTGGTAGATATTAAAGCTTATATACTTTCAAAATTAGGCAAGTCTTTTGTTTTGGTATCAGTATTTCTTGTCATTCTGGATTTTTTTGTGAAAGATTGGAGAGCAAAAGTGGTATGAACGTTGTCAATTCTGTACCGTAGTAAGTAAGCACTGTGATGCTATTTCATTTTGTTTTTACAAGTGAAACAGGAGAATGAATCACATATCAGCAAGAAGAGGTTTGTTAAGGCAAGATTGGAGATGCTGCTTCCTTGTTTTGGTTGTGGAGTCTGATCTTTCTTCATTTGTTCTTGGTATCTCTTGTTCACTATCTGACATTAACTCCGATAATCCTTACCCAGCAGGCATAACCTTCAGAGTCGAGCAGAATTCAGCTAGAAATCTTTAAGCCACAGGCCATCTTGCTCCCTGAACCACTAATGTGTAATTATATTGTGTGTGATTATAAAATGGGAATCAATGTGTTTTGGGGAGTCTGGATTGAGAAGAATAACTGATGAAGTTCAGTTGTCAGATCTATATGGTGAATTATCATAGGGGATGTTTATGGATGAAAGCTCTTGAATTATAGAAATCTCTCCTGATTCTAGATTCCTTTTCAGTTCTGTTTCCCACACATCAAAAGGCTTTCAAAGATAATCCTTTCCTCTACTTGTCACAACTCCTGCACCTTGCTTTTCTAAATTTTTGGAAGAGTGTTTCTGTAATAGATGAGCAAGCATATTTTAGCAAATATAGTAAAATAGATAACATTCTTAAGAATAATATGCAAAATTATTAAGCAAACAGAAGTAGACCAGTTTTGTGTTTTATTCTGATTAAATATTAAAACAAGAATTTTGTATTGGGACACACATTTTATGTAGTTATGTGACAATGTAGAAAGTTTAGTTATTTTTAAAGAATGAATTTATCAAAAAATGCCTGTGCCTAACTGTAGATTAAAGTAATGTTCTTCTAACAAGTAGAATTGAAGCAATTAAAGAGACTATCCTCAAACTGAGATAGTCATATTGACCATTCTGAGTGTTATTGAGGCAAAACTGTGTTAAGATGAACTGAGACAGTAATCTTAGAATCTAAGAATTGTCAGAACCCTTAAATGTGAACCACTTTGATGCAAAGTATCTGTTGCTTCCCATTAACCAAAAAGAGAGTTGATGTGTGAGTCTTTGTATGTTAGAGAGACAGTGGCTAAAAAGTAACTGGAAGAAAATAAAATCAGATAATGAGAGATAGAGTAAAAAAAGAATGAATAATATTTTCATTTGAAGACCTTTCTCTCTCCTTTTCATTTGGCAAATATTATTGAGATCCTACCATGTGCTAGACAGTGTTTTGGGCAAGGGGTATAGGCCCTGAATAAAACACACTAGGTCTCTGCTTTCATGGAGGTTACATTTGTTATAGAGAGTCAATGAGACAAGAAATAAATAAGCTTAAGTCTTTTTTTTTTTTTTTTTTTTTTTTTTTGAGACGGAGTCTCGCTCTTTCACCAGGCTGGAGTGCGATGGCATGATCTTGGCTCACTGCAACCTCCGCCTCCTGGTTCAAGCGATTCTCCTGCCTCAGCCTCCCGAGTAGCTGGGACTACAGGTGCATGCCGCCACGCCCAGCTAATTTTTGTATTTTTAGTAGAGATGGAGTTTCACCCTGTTGGCAAGGATGGTCTCAATCTCTTGACCTCGTGATCCACCTGCCTCAGCCTCCCAAAGTGCTGGGATTACAGACATGTACCAGTGCGCCCGGCCAAGCTTGAGTCTTCTTAAGCCTACTCTGGCTCAAGAGCCTGCCGGAATAAAAAAAAATAAATTAATTAATAAGCAGATCTGATTATGGGAAGTATAATGATAAAAATGAAGCAGTTGAGGGGACAGAGTAATGATGGGAGTAGGTGTCAGTTGCTATTTCAGATCCAATGGTCAGGGAATGCTTCCCTGATAAGGTGAGGTTTGAGGAGGAACTGAAGGAAGTCAAAGAACCATGCAGATACAGAGGCAGGGGTGGAGGAAGTTGTTGAGGACTAGCAAGGAAACCAGTGTGGATGGAGGAGTGTAGGTAATGGGGAGAGTAGGTGGATGAGATCAGAGAGGACGTTTTTCCCCATGGAGGAAAGGAAGAGAAGGAGGATGGAACCCAGAAGACTGTGCAGGAACATGCAGGAGAATCACAGCAAGTGGTATCCTGGAGGCCAAGAGAAGAAGGGAGGTGATCAATAGTATGTGTCAAATGCTGCTGATACTCCCAGAAGTAGTGAACAAAGTTCTTGGTCCTACAACCTAGAAAGTCTGTCTCTACCTTTCCCCTGTCCTTTGTCCCTTGCTATGAGGTCTTTAATTTCTGTAAATAATTTGCTTTTATTGCATATGCTGTTCTTAAGACTTTTCCCACAAATGTCTATTTTGCATACTTCATTAGATTAGCATCTACTTTTATGGGATGAATTATTTCTGATGTGCTTGTTTTGTGTGTTTGTATGTCAGAAAAACATTTTTTAGTTCTTTCTATGTGTCAGGCATTGTGCTGAGCACTTTATGTGCATGATCTCATTTAATCCTTGTTATAGCCTTATGAGCTATAACTCCCCTTATCCCCATTTTACTGATACGGAAAATAGTGATCAGAGAGGTTTAGAAATCAGTGCAAGGTCACATAATTAGTCAGTGGCAGAATTATTTTTTTAAACTTCAGTCTTTCTCATTCTAAAATTTTCACTCCTAGCGACAAGAAGTTCCTTCCTATACCTCGCACTGTCTTCTCACCAAGTATCTCTACTCTTAGAGGTTTTCTAAGAAGCTGATGGAAAGGCTCAGATTCTAAAATCTCCGCCTGTACCTACCCACCGTGCCTCTGTCTTCTCTGGATTCTCCTACAGAGCTGAAGCCCAGATTCTGGCACCCCTGTCTGCCTGTCTTTGTCCTGGCTAAGTGTGGCTCCCAACCAGCCCCACCTTTTCCCCACACTCCCATTTGCTTTTCTCCAACATGCTCTCTTTGTATGATGCTATTCACATGTCTTCCACCTCTGCCCTTGTCTTCATATGCCTTTCATCTGTGTAATTTCTTTCTCTCATCTCACAGCCTAAATGGTGCATTTCTTTGGTGTCTCAATCCTTGACCTAATCTAGATTTCTTTCTTGCTATTTAGTGAAAACTTTATTTGGTTATTTTATTTCACATTGGAAAAAGAAAATGTTCCATGGATTTTTGAGAATTTCTGTGATTTCTGGCTGTTTTTTTATGTTTCGTAATGTGCTGCCTCATTTTGGAGAAAAGACAAAAATAGGCTAACTTTGTTTTAAAACCAGGGAAAATGTGCATAGAATTGTTCATATTTGCAAAATGAATTAATAGAACTACTTAAAATTAGATTTTCCTTCTTTAAACTCCCGTTCTTTATCCTCTGTTTCCATAACTCAGCTATGTATTTTTGTTTGTTTGTTTATAATCATTTGTTGTGTTTGGAGCTTGGTAAAAGAATGAAATGATTTTGTAGAGAAATTCACTCTTCCCCCTAATAATGTGGCTCCCCCATAAGTGCAAAAGACATCTCTCAAATAGGGTGAACTTTAGTTACATTACAGGGGGTGGGTTCCAGCTTCATTTCCCTGCCAGTATCATGGTTTTTCCCTTTTCCAAGTACAAACTTCATCTTCAACTTGGTTCCAAGATGGGCACTAGTGTGCCCAACATCATAGCTCTCATAGCTATAAAATCCACTCAAGACCTTCAGAGCCAGCAAAGGCTCATCTCTTTCTCACTCTCCTTTATAAAGCAAGTGACCTTTACGGGAAGACCCCACATCTCATTAGCCTGAATTGTAGACCTTGCCTGTATCTATTTATGGCCAAGGACTTCGGGTCAGCCTCCCATGAAGCATCCAGCTATCCAGAAGAATAGAATCAGGGTTCTTTTTAGAGGAAGCAATCAGGGAGGATATGAATCTAGGTTGACAGCCAAATTTTTAGTTCGTCTTCTTCAGTATATGTGGAATATCCCCTCAGCCAGCCAGATTGTCCAGATCAAGTTTGGTGAATAGCACAGAGATAATTCATGTCACTGGAGCAGCCCCACTCCTCACCTTTATTGGTGTGGATTAGATTCTGCTGCAAGTAGCAAAGACCTAAACAATGGCCTCTACAAGATGGACATTTCCCCTTCTCACTTACAAGTCAGGTGTAGTTCAGGGCTGATATGACAGCCTTGTTCCATAGAATCCTTGGAGGCCAGGCGCGGTGTCTCATGTCTGTAATCCCAGCACTTTGGGAGGCCGAGGCGGGTGAATCACCTGAGATTGGGAGTTCGAGACCAGCCTGAACCAACATGGAGAAACTCCGTCTCTACTAAAAATACAAAATAAGCCAGACGTGGTGGCACATGCCTTTAATCCCAGCTGCTCGGCAGGCTGAGGCAGGAGAATCGCTTGAACCCAGGAGGCGGAGATTGCGGTGCGCTGAGATCACGCCATTGCACTCCAGCCTGGGCAACAAGAGCGAAACTCTGTCTCAAACAACAACAACAACAACAAAAACGATTCCTTGGAAAGTTAGGCTTCTTCCAGCTCATTCTTTGGCTAAACTGTGGTCCAAAATGGTGGCCGTTGCAGCTACTGAATGGAGAAAGGAACAGAGTATTTAGGTTAGGCAAAAGTAATTGCGGTTTTTGCCAATAAAAGTGATGTCATCACACCTGTAATCCGAGCACTTTGGAAGGCTGAGGGGGGCAGATCATCAGAGGCCAGGAGTTCGAGATCAGCCTGGCCAACATGACGAAACCCCATCTCTACTAAAAATACAAAAAATTAGCCAGGCATGTTGGTGGCGGGTACCTGTAATCAATCCCAGCTGCTCTGGAGGCTGAGGCAGGAGAATTGCTTGAACCCGGGAGGCGGAAGCTGCAGTGATCCGAGATGGCACCATTACACTTCAGCCTGGGCAATAAGAGCAACACTGTCTCAAAAAAAAAAAAAAAAAAAAAAAGTGATGGCAAAAACCTCAATTACTTTTTCCACCACCCTAATAGAGACAAAAGGCTTATACCAGCTATCATTTCAGAAATATTCTAAGAAGCTACCACGTAACACTTCTGCTTGTGTCTCACAGGACAAAAGCCTTACCTAACTACAAAGGAGGGCCAGAAGTGTAGTCTTAATTCTGAGAAAAAATCGGGAGAAAAATTATTGGCCACAGCTAACAGTTTCTGCTGCGCCCTCATCTAATCACCTGAGTTAATTATGTTAGTGAACAGATAATCAATTACTTAATATTTGGACTTTGTTTATCTCCATTTGTCCTTTTGAAAGCTGTGCCAATATCAGCAGAATGATGTCTGATGTTCTAGAGACTGCAGAACTTATTGTATGTGGCTGTCCTGCCTGGCATAGCAGCCACAAGTCACGTGAAGCTATTGAGTTCTTAAAATGTGGCTAATGCAACTGAGGAACCAAATTTTAAATTTAATTTAAATTAAAAACTGATACTCGATTCAATTTTTGGAATCTTTTAATTGTGTCTAGAACAACTAGGGTATGTGAGTCTACTTTTGCAACTGTACATTTTATAAAATCTAAATATAGATCAGGTATTTCCAATAAACATTTAACATCTGAATTGAGTTATACTCTAAGTATAAAATGCAAACTGGGCCGGGTGTGGTGGGTCATACCTGTAATCCCAGCACTCTGGGAGGCTTAAGCGGGTGGATTACCTGGGGTCAGGAGTTTGTGATTAGCCTGGCCAACATGGTGAAACCTTGTCTCTACTAAAAAATACAAAAAATTAGCTGGGCGTGGTGACAGGCGCCTGTAGTCCCAGCTACTCTGGAGGCTGAGGCAGGATAATTGCTTGAACCCACTAGGCACAGGTTGCAGTGAGCCAAGATCGCGCCACTGCATTCCAGCCTGGGCGACAGAACGAGACGCCATCTCCGATAAATAAATAAATAAATAAATAAATAAATAAATAAAATAAAATGCAAACTGGATTTCAAAGACTTTAGTATGAATAAAATATCTCAATTTTAAAATGTGACTACCTGTTTGCATGATATTTTGGCTATATTAGGTTAAATGAGGTTAAATGAAAATATTAATGCAACTAATTTCACTTGTTTCATTTTACCTTTTTAATGTGGCTACTGGAAAATAAAGAATTACATATGTGACCCACATTATAGTTCCATTGGTCGGCACTGTTGTAAAGCCTCATCTCTTAATAGAGGACATGACTCTGTGTACAAATGAAGAGGCTTCTTAGTATCTCCTGATTTCAGAAGAAACAAATTTCCAAGATGAATACAGCTGGGCCTTATCTTTTTGTCATAATGTCCTTGCTGAATGCTACTGTCTTCTTCTTTCTTTATATTCCTGTATTTCTCTACTTCTTTCACTTTATCATCCTTTTCTCAGCCTTCCCCTTAACCCTGCCTCTGCCAGAAATAGGACTTCTCTAATGGCTGTTTAACAGAAGATGACCATACTGTGTAATCTTCATGTGACATACATTGCTGAATATGATGTATCATTGCCTCTTTGATGACAGTTACCAAATTAGCCTTTCAGACAATAATTTCCATAGCTAGATGGACCTTTTCTGGACATTCGTCATTTTTGAGATGATAAATGAGCAGAGACCAAACCTTTTATTTTTTGAGATTGTGTGGAGTATATTGTGTCCAGAGCATACCTTTTATTTACTGTTTCATTTCTTTTGGTATCTCTGGTGGGTAAAGTGGTGTGATTCTTATTCTATAAAGTATAAACTCATGTCCACCTTGACATTATTACTCCAAAGTATCACACTACATGTTAACTGTGGAGCAAGTATTAGAAATTGAACAGATCTCTGATTTTTTTTTTTTTTTTTGTAGACAGGGTCTCACTCCTGTCGCCCAGGCTGGAGTACAGTGATACAGTCATGGCTCACTGCATCCTAAACCTCCTTGGCTCAGGTAATCCTCCCACCTCAGCCTCCCAGGTAGCTGGGACTACAGGTGGGTGCCACTGTGCCTGTGTAATTTTTTGTATTTTTAGTAGAGACAGGGTTTCACCATGTTGCCGAGGAGATTCTTGAACTCCTGGCCTCAAGCAATCTGTTGGCCTTGGCCTCCCGAAGTGCTGGGATAAGTCAGGCATAAGCCACTCTCCCCTGACTTTTGAGGTCTTTGAATGTTGCTTGCGTTGCCTAGCACTTTTATTTTTTTTCACCCACCAACCATCTGTGAGGATCTTGGGCAAGATGCTTCACCTTTTGGTATCTTGGTTTTCTCATTGGTTGCTTCAGTAATATTTGCTTTACCTCATAATACTTTGAGACTCAGAGGAGAATATGATTGCAAAGGCAATTTGGACACTTAGTAGCTACGTTATTATAAGCTATTGTTTACATAGACCTATTTTCTTCTTCAGTGAAATGAGACTGGTGTAGTTTTCCACTTTCCCAATCACCTAGGTGCAGTGTACCCTCTATTATTTGCACTAATGGAGAGAATCGATGTTGCAAATTTTCCAGAAAGCCATATAATTAGAAAATCAGTCAGAAAATAATTCAGCATTTACATTTACATATGGGTCTCTCTTGTGTTCCAAGAATTCGTAATTCAGAAAACAAAAGCAAAATAAATACATAAATAAATAAATAAGTCTGACTCAGAAGAAAATAAGCTTTACAACTTGCCATCTTTGCCCTTTATTCCCAGCAGCCTTTTGTGGGACAGATACGTATCTATGTCTCTAACCGGTGCACAGTTCTAGCTTACAGCATTGTTGGCTTATTTTTATTTTTATTTTTTAACATTTCAAACCTTTAGTCAGACAGGAACTGACTTGTGTGAAGCATCTATCTTGTTTTCTCAGCTTCTATAGCAGTATCAACTACATATAGATTATGCTAAGAAAGTATGTAATTAAATACTGTCAATGTACATTTGAAAGCAAGTTTGCAGTGAATCACCTATCCAGGGAATAATCCTGGGTTGTCCTCTAAGAGTACTTAGAAATGCAACAGATGTACACTGCGTTGCCCGGCCTCCCCTTTGTTTATATGCTGCTTTTTAAAAAATTGAGGAATAGGTTGTTTGGCATATTCTTTTCATAGACCTCTTTGTGATCGGGTTTTTTTCAGGGGTAAAAATCTGATTGCTTTTTTAATTCATTGAAATGCTGGATTTTGTTGTTTTATTGGTGTCCTTTGGCTTGGCATACTTATTGATAGTCCTGTTATTTTTATTTGGAGACTATCTTTCTGTTTATTAGTGGAAATATATAGTGAAAATCTTTGGAGGCCTGTATGTATGTACGTATCTGTGTGTACTTGTATGTGTATATATTTATATATATATTTTTGGAGGGAGATACATATTTTTCAAAAATTAAGGATTAGTTCATTCCCTTCAATTCTAATAGGCCATAAATCACTCTGAATTGTTATGTATCTATCCCACCATTATATTCACATTTCCTGGTGGACATGATCTTTATAAATGAATAAAACATTTCAATCCAGCCTCTCCCTCCCCATCTTCGTGTTCCTTTCCCACTGCTACTTTCCCTACTTCTCTCATAGTTGGAAAAAGAGAAATCCCCCTTGAAGTGGGAGTGGAGCAGACAGGATGGGCTAGCAGTTTCTGCCTTCCTTCTCTTTCCTCCATCATGACAGAGAACAGCTCCCCTGTGCTCTCACCAGTCACAGTAGCAGTGGTGGCAGCTGCTGTATCTTAAGGTGTGATTGTGGCCTTTGCCATTTCACCAGGATGTTGCCTAAAAATAGAGCTACTGGTGGAGTTAAGTCAAGCCACATGGCTTCCTGAACATCGGGGATGTGTGTCTATTGCCAGCTTGGCACTGAAAATGCTCTATCCCAAATTTCTGCTTTGAAGAAGGCCTCCAGAACATCTCTGGGGCATGGAGGCAATCCAATCCAGATCCTGCACCTGCCCACCCAGCTGGTCACCAATTTTACAGGTTCATATTTTTCAGTACTTTTGTTAACTATATAACCTCAACTGGGTGACTGCATGCCTAAATGGCAGTGTATGTGTGTGTATGTTTGTAAAAATATACAACTCCAAATAGGTTGTATGTGATATCATAAACAAATTTGTATCTATAGAAGGTGCATATATGTAAGGGTTTTGGAATTCTGCTAAATTGAGTCCAGCATGATACTGACACACTGGCTTTTATGAAATTGGTTTTTATTAAAATCTGCAGGTTGTTCTTGTACTGGCAATGGCTTTGATTAAGCAGTGTAGTAGGGTCATATCCTAGAATAACAGCATTTCCAAATCCCTGGCTGTTTTTGAAAGAATTGTGATTAAAGTTCTGGCTCTTTTCCCATGATTACTAATGTCTGCTGAGGGTTGAGTTTCACAGGTTGTTATTGGCGATTGAGTTGTGTGGCAGCCCCTTGTGCTTTCTTGTCAATATCAGTGGCATTCTCCAGGGGGAAGTGATTTCACATTGAAATGCGAGAACTAAAAGCTGTAACAAAATTAACACAGGGTCTAGGGTTTCTGATGTGACTACAAAACTAGAATGGGAATGTTTCCTAAAGCCTAATTCATCTGTGATTGAATTTCAGACTAAACAAAGCTGCCATGATGAGAAGGTACAGAAACCCTTCTAAAAGAGATTATGGATGAACAGATTGAGGAACATGATATGGCAGGGCAAAGTCTAGACAATCATATATTTCAGCTTCATCTGGGCCTTTCTTCTTGACAGGTGTGTTCTGTGCCTTGGCATGAGCAGCTCAGGCAGCAGCTCACTTGGGAAAGCCTGTGCTGTTAGGAATGATCTCTTTGCAGTGGGAAATGGAAAATGAGCTCCATTCTTATATAATATGTAGGAAAAAATAAGTGTTGTGTGTGTTGGGTGGCAGGCATGGCTCCCTAGGTTTTAAGATGTATTGTGGAATTATGGTTGTCTGAAAACAATTATTTAATGTCTACTACTACCCCAGTTAATGATATGCTCTTTTCCACATTGAAAAAATATGCAGGATTTTAGAAATCAAGAATGTATTAGGTGTTTTTTTTTTTTAATTGCTACCAAATTTAACTTTTACACAATTTTACTCTTTCATCTGCTAGTCTTTTACCTTGGAAATTCTAGAACTTAGTTGTTGATTCTCTACCTCTGTAGGTTATGAAGTGCTTGAGGTAGAGCACTGTATTTTAGACTCTTTGTTTTCTCTCTAGGTGCCATACTCAAAATAGTTTTGTAATGCCTGTCTGGATTGATTTAGAGCTTCTTCTTTGTGCTCTACAAAAAATAATTTTTAAACTCAAATGCATCTTCATGCAGATACCTAAATACAGTCGTTTCTCACTCAAAGATGGGGGTATCTTTTGAGAAGTGCATCATTAGGTGATTTCATCATTTTGTGCACATCATAGAGTGTACTTCCACAAACATGGATGGTATAGCCTACCATACACCTAGGTTATATGGTATAGCCTGTCGCTCCTGGTATAGTTTATGATATGCCTGCTGCTTTATAAACCTGTACAACATGTTACTGTACTACATGTACAACGTGTAGGCAATTGTAACAAAAGGGGTATTTGTGTATCTAAACATATGTAAACGTAGAAAAGATACAGTAAAAATACAGTTTTAAAGTAAAAATGGTCCATCTGTATGGGGCTTTTACCCTATGAATAGAGCTGGCAAGACTGGAAATTCTCAAGTGAGTGAGTGACGAGTGAATGTGAAGGCCTAGGGCATTACTGTATTCTACTGTAGATGTTATGAATATCATGCACTTAGGCTACACTTAATTTATAAAAAATATTTTAATTTATTAATAAACAGCTTACTGTAACTTTTTTCCTTTATAAGTTTTTATTTTTCAACTTTTTTACTCTTGTAATAACACAGCTTAAAACACAAACACAATGTACAACTGTACAAAAATATTTTCATTATATCCTTATTCTGTAAGCTTTTTTCTAATTTCAGAATTGTTTTTTTTTTTTTTTTTTACTTTTTAAACTTTTTCATTAAAAACTAGGATATAAACACACACGTGAGCCCAGGCCACACAGGGTCAGGATCATCAGTATCACTGTCTTCCACCTCCACATCTTGTCCCACTGGAAGGTCTTCAGGGACAATATCATGCATGGAGCTGTCAGCTCTTATGATAACAGTGCCTTCTTCTGGAATACCTCCTAAAGGACCTGCCTGAGGCTGCATTACAGTTATCTTTTTTTATAAGTGAAAGGAGTACACACCAAAATAATGATAGAAGTGTAGTATAGTAAATACATAAACCATATCATAGTCATTTATTATCATTAGTAAGTAATGTATAATGTTTGTAATTGTATGTGCTATACTTTTATATGACTGGTGGTTCAGTAGGTTCGTTTATACCAGCCTCAGTACAATATGTAAGTATTGCATTGCATTGTGAGATGTTAGAACAGCTACGCCGTCACTAGTTGACAGGAATTTTTCTGCTCCATTAGAATGTTACAGGACCATCATGGTATATGCTGTCCATCATTGTCTGAAACATCACTGTATGTATGGAACATGACTGTAATTAAAATGATCTTTTCTTTGAGTGAGTTCTGAACTTGACACACTTGGTACTGCTCCTTCAGCTCTGGTTTCATCTTTGCTTTCACTTATAGCACTGATTTCTTTTTCTTTTCTTTCTTTCCTTTTTATTTTTTTGAGACAGAGTCTCTCTCTGTTGCCCAGGCTGGAGTGCAGTGGTGCAATCTTGGCTCACTGCAACCCCCACATCTTGGATTTTAGTGATTCTCCTGCCTCAGCCTCCTGAGTGGCTGGGATTGCAAGCATGCGCCACCACACCCAGCTAATACTTTTTATTTTTCGTGGAGATGGGATTTCACCATGCTGTCCAGGCTGGTCAAGAGCTCCTAACCTCAGGTGATTCACCCACCTCGGCCTCCCAAAGTGCTGGGATTACAGGCGTGAGCCACCACACCCAGCCTCTAGCTCTGATTTCAAGATGAAACAATGGACTTCTGGCCTAACCTCTTCTCGTCTTTCATAGGTTGTTAGGTATTCATGTAGGAATGAAAGAGAGCAGCGAAATAGTAGGTATGTCTGTGTATGAACATTAGAGACTAATTCATCAATTCTTCAACGAATGTTTTCTTAGTACACACTATTGTCAGACTCTGCTTTAGGTGCTTGAGATACGAGAGCAAACAAACCAAAGTTCCTGCAATCTTTTAAATTTTTTTGAATATTTTATTGAGATAAAATTTATAATATTTTATAGAATTGTACAATTATCACTACTATCTAATTCTATCATTTTTATCACCCCTATAGGAAGCCGCTATTCATTAATAGTCACTCTGCATCCCTCTTTCCCACAGCCGCTGGCAACCACTAATCTGTTTTCTGTCTCTATGGATTTGCCTGTTTTGGACACTAAGTATAATGGAACCATGCAACGTGTGGCCTTTATGTCTGGTTTCCGCCACTTAGCATAATGTTTTTAAGGCTCATCCATGGTATAGCATGAGTCAGTACTTTGTTTTTCCTGAAGTAAGGATGACTATTGAAGGAGCAAGCTGGGGATTGCAGGTGGGTCAGAGTTTGTTTTTGGACATACTAAGTTAGAGTCATGCTTAATGGAATTCTAGTGATGTTGAGAAGTTAGTTGAAAACAGAAGTCTGGAGTTCAGGAGAGAGGTCTGGGCTGGAGATATGAGTTGAGGAGTCATTAGCATATAGATGGTACTTAAAGCCACCAGGTTAAATGAAATCTGCTAGGGAGTACAGGTAGAGCAGAGAGAGGTTCGGGAGTTGAGCCTGGGGGCCCTCAAATGCTAAAAGGTCAGAAAAATGAGGTGGAATTAGCCAGGAAACCCCAGAAGGACTAGCTGGTGCGTCAGGAGGAGAATCAAGACAGTATAGGGTCCTGGAAGCTAAGTGAGAAGGTGTTTCTGGAAAGGAATGGTTAATTGTGTGAAGTGATGCTGCTAGATCTAATAAGAAAATAAGAAAAATAAGAAAGATAAGGACAGGGAATTGTTCATTGACTAAGACCATTTTAAGAAGGTAGTTTCCATACTAGCATTGACAAGAGTGAAGGCAAGGGCCTGAGAGCTGTGCATATTCCTGACCATTCCCATGCTCCTAATCCCTAACAAGTCTTCTGGCCTCCCCTTTACAGTCTATTCCATCTCATCATGCCCTTTACCTCATTCCTGTCAGCTACCACAGAGAGTCCAGGGTTCACTAGTTATCTGCCATTTTCTGGCCCCTTATCCCCAATATTGCTCTATACATCTCTATTTCCTTCCAGTGTACATTACTTGAACTTCCCTGTTTCATCATTGCAAATCCCTCATATCCTGAATATCTTCACTGAATACTCCTTTAACCTACTTCCTAGAGCAGTTAGAATTAAACACAATCTCCCTCTTGAGAAACTGCTTCCTTTGCTGCTGTTTATTATTATTATTATTATTATTTATTATTTTTTTTTGAGGTGGAGTCTTACTCTCTTGCCCAGGCCGGAGTGCAGTGGTGCATTCTCAGCTCACTGAAATCTCCACCTCCCAGGTTCAAGCAATTCTCCTTCCTCAGCCTCCTGAGTAGCTAGAATTATAGGTGTACACCATCACACCTGGCTACTTTTTTGTATTTTTAGTAGGGGCTGGGTTTTACCATGTTGGCCAGGCTGGTCTCGAACTCCCGACCTCAGGTGATCTGCCCACATTAGCCTCCCAAAGTGCTAGGATTACAGGTGTGAGCCACCACGCCTGGCCCTTTGCTACTGTTTTAAATGGTGGCTCGTCTCCAGCACATTGGTGTGATAGCTGTCTTCCTTGTCTCTTACAGATCGTTTTCTTTCTCTTCTCTCTAAAAATTCCCATACTTTCGGATTATTCCATCTGTTATTATTTCTTGTACTCATTTATAGACCCTAGGGTTGTCCCTAGCTGTAGATCCTTTTTCTAGCTGTAGATCCTACAATGCGTATTTGCTAATAGTAATTTATTTTCTGAGTTTTGGCAAGCATCATTGTTACAGCCTGGCTTCTATGTGGTTTACAATAGTGAGGATATGTTTCTAGAGCAGTTTTTCTGAGACACTAGTAAATATGGAAGATGACAAATGCATTAATCAGGCTCCTGCCATACGGCCCTGATTTTTAAAAAATGCATGAATTTTAAATGGTTTGTATAGTTGAAAGGAGAACTTAACACATGTGTCTGACAAGCTGATCAAATGATAAAGTGAAGGAAAATTGAGCCTCAACCTTTTGTGCAGCCAGTGAAAGTAAAGGCACATTGCAGTTTTCTGAGGCAGATGGAATGTGAACAACTAATAAATCAGGTTTTGAAACATTGAAGAACAACTTATTTCAATGCATATGGTGTTGGATCTCAGACAAGATAGTATTGGAAATAAAAATAGATTCGGCAGCATCAAAAGGACATTGTACCTAAGCATTATCTGCATAACAATATTTAAATGCATTTCACAGCATCAAGCTCCGATATGTAGTAAATAAATAATTATAGGGCAACAAAAAGAGCCTTCAAGATCTCTACAGAGTTGTACATGAAAGAGATCAGAGTGAAATGGCACTATCACAAGCATTCTGTGATCATTCTAATTTCTCCATCTCTCTTGTGCTTTAAGAAGATCAGAAGACTGTAAATCGATTTATAGACTTCTTATAAGAAATACTAAAAGTAGAACTGCTGGTTATTATAATGGAGAAATTTGCATTAGTGCTTGCTATATGCTCTGTGATATAAAATGGACCACTGCATAAAACTACATACCCCTGAAGTATAAAAACAGATTTCAGAAAAGCAAACAAGCACGGCTCTGAAATTTGAATTTCATCTTCACCAAGTGAAGGGGTAGTGGGGGCAGCAAGCCAAAATTGCTATCAGTAAGTCATTTTAAAGTCATCCTTTATTGACTTTTTCAGTTGTAAATAGAGTTAGAAAATTTTCTTTTGAAATTTTGTTTTGAAATCCGGCATTTATTAGTAGAATATACTTCAACTCAAAGTTGTTCAGAATTTCATAATAGAATTTTCCTGGGGGTTTATTGTTAAGCTAGATTCTGGGATATTGGTTTAATATAGAACACTTTAATCTGAGTTTGGGACTTATTTTTTGTTAGGTAAATCGAAAACAGCAATGGAAATACATTTTCCCTTGAAAAAACAGGATGAGGAGTAAAGTGAATATTTTCTCTTATATTCCTTTAAGATATTTAGGTTAACAGTTTGTTTGATGACCCCATTTGAGTTTGTGGTAATTTCTTTCTGCCTTCTCGGAATAGATCTATATTTGTTATGATCATCAACTACTGAACACTATTAGAGATTTAGGCGTTATACTGAAATAGGATTAAAAAATGAATGTAGTGTTCAAACTTGCTGCAACAGTGTTTAGGAGTATATTGTACTAAAGACCCTAGTGGATGTGGGGAAAATTAATAAAATGGTTGTTATCTGTAGTAAATATGCTGTATTTCTTTTTTTTTTTTTTTTTGGAGACGGAATCTTGCTCTGTTGCCAGGCAAGAGTGCAGTGGCAATCTTGGCTTACTGCAACCTCTTACTCCCCAGTTCAAGCAGTTCTCCTGCCCCAGCTCCCGAGTAGCTGGGATTACAGGCACGTGCCACCACGCCCAGCTAATTTTTCTATTTTTAGTAGAGACAGGGTTTTACCATGTTGGCCAGGATGGTCTCGATCTCCTGACCTCATGATCTGCCTGCCTCGGCCTCTCAAACTGCTGGGATTACAGGCGTGAGCCACCACCCCCAACCTTAACCGGTGTATTTCTGGTAGTTTTATTTACTTATTTTGGAAGAATTTCAAATAAACACAAAATTTGGGAAAATAGTATAAATATAACTTGTATGTTCATTTCTCACATTTAAGTGTCATATTGTTATCAAGATTTTACCATATTGGGTTCATCTATTTTATTTTATTTTTTTTTCTTTTTGGAAGTATTTTAAAGCAACTTCCAGACATTATGTCATTTTACCCCTGCTTGCCTGAATTCACGTCTTTAAAACCTAAGAGCAACTTCTTAGATATCCACAAATCCATCAATTGGGGTATCTAAGTGTGGGGAACTGTAATTATACATTTTGCCTCCATTTAGGGTTTACTGATTAAAAGGAGGTAATAAAAAAGGAATAATTTTTGTTGTATGGAATCCAGTATGACAGTACAGAACTTCTTCCTATTATTTTTTGTGTGGACTGTTTCCATACTTAAATTGAACTTGTAGCTGTTCCAGGTCTTGATTCAGATGTTTATGCCAAGGGATTTTTTGGCTATTGTGAATATAGCATATTCCAATTACACGTATATTGTGACTGCAGTGAGTTGGAAAATAATGATTTTCTGATATTACTAATTCATAATAGCTGTGTGGCAATTGCCATCTTCTCCTGATTGTGTGATAAGCACAGGGAATATGTAGAAGTCAGCTGAGAAGAAACATTAAAGGAGGAATATTTCCCATCAACTGCAACTCTCACATTGACACATAAGTAAAAATTTATATGTGTAAAGCATAGTTGTAACTAAACTGGGAAAAATCTGTATTTAAACATCATTGCCTTACATGTGATTTTATCCTGGGGATGGGGGAGTGATAAAATTATAAGAATCATGAGAATAGTGATAGACACGGTGGGCCAGGTAGGGTCGAGCTGACTCACCGAAGCCAGTGGTGCACATCTCTTCCCACTGAACATTCTGCTTTCAGTGACATCATGTTGGTAGCTTAGAATTGGCCACGATGGGTGTAGTTACACAACAGAAATCAGCAAATGTTACAACAGGACTCTAGCCTCTCTCACAGAGGTGGTTATTAAACATTGACCAAGACATCAGTAATTATAGTCCATGAACAACTTTTTACGCATAGGATGAGAGGCTCGAATGCTGCTTTATTGGTCTGTAATCTTAGTCTTCTTAAACACTATTCTCATTGTTTCATAATCACCTGTTCCTTGATGTGTGCAATATTCCTTTTTGTTCTTGATAGACATAACTAGATGTAATTAAACTTGTTATAAATTTAATTTCCTTTCCATGATCCTCCATGACTGTGACAGAGAATTCTTTGGGGAAGTTGACACCTGCTGCAGAAGCCTCGATAATGGTTCCTGACTTAATATTTATGGATGTAATCCCAGGGTATTTTGATGAATTCCCAGAATCTCACTGTTGGAATTGATTCTTAACATTCTAATCAATGCTTTAAATCTCCTTTATGAGACCACAACAAGTGGACTTTCAGCTTTTCTTAGGAAAAACAAACAAAAGACTGAAGTTGCAGGGAAGAAACTGTCTTGTAAGAAAGTCATTACTTTTTCATGCCCTTCTTAGTAAATTTTTGCTTTTATAAAGTCAGATCTGCCTTTTTGAAAGTTCCAACCTGTTTATTTTAATACTGTCTTCTAGGACCACGGAATATGATTTTAACTCCTTTTTCATCATGTAGCTTTTCACA
The DNA here is from genome assembly GCF_028885625.2 of Pongo pygmaeus. Classification (NCBI taxonomy): domain Eukaryota; kingdom Metazoa; phylum Chordata; class Mammalia; order Primates; family Hominidae; genus Pongo; species Pongo pygmaeus. The sequence continues at coordinate 132,539,033 of NC_072379.2, forward strand.
TGTCACAAAACACTAATCATATTCCTCCCCACACCTCCATTTCTCTCACCTAAACATTCCCCATTTCTTCCACTTTTTTTTATATTCTTGAATAGAGCTCTAAATCTTAAACCTGCTTTCCTCTGAGGATTCAACTCTTGTGATTGCCTCACTGCAGGGATTAGCAAAACATACAAGTGTTTCCATGTTACAGTAACTAGCATTTATAATGTCCTTTATAAAAATTTTACGAAGAACTTAACACAAATATATTTGTTCTTTTTTACTTTTTTTTTTTTAGACAGGATCTCACTCTGTCACCCAGGTTGTCGTGCAGTGACGCGATTAGGGCGCACTACAGCTGTGACCTCCTGGGCTCAAGCAACCCTCCCACCTCAGCCTCCCAAGGAGCTGGGCTCACAGGCATACACCACTATTCCTGGCTGTTTTCTCTATTTTTTTTTTTTTTTTTTGTAGAGATGGAGTTTCGCCTGAACTCCTGGGCTGAGATGATCTGCCTGCCTCAGCCTCCCAAAGGCTGGGATTATAGGCATGAGCCATCATGCTTGGCCTTTATTTGTTCATTTAATGAGAGAATTGTGAGAGAGATTGTAGACTGGTAATGGTTAGATTGTTACTCCCCAAGAAAATAAGCCAGTGAAATAGGAATGAGAGGTGTGATGGGCTTTGGTGTAGTGGCAGAGGTTTTGTCACTTTAGCGTGGTTGATGATGGTCTCAGAAGGTATAGACCTTGTGTGCTGCTTGGCAGCGAGGAGACATTTCAGATAACTTTGCTTTGGAGCAGATAGGAAAAGCATTTTGAAGCTAGACTTTATATCAGGGTAAAAATTAAGGAAAAGATTGTGTCAGAGGTAACTCTGAGTTTTTAAAGAAATGATCTTCTGACATTTTCATTGTGTCACTCGCCTGCTCGAAATCTTTAATAGCTTTTCATTGTACTTAGGATAAAAAATGTCTTTTCCTTCATAGGACCTACCACACCCTGTTGATCTGGTCTACCTACCTCCCTTCTTCATTCATTCTCCTTCATCCCTAGTCTTCTGCACTCAACTTTTTTCAGTGCCTTGAGTGTGCCCAGGGCCTTCACATATGCTCTTCCTCTGCCCAGAACACACCTTCCTCTATTCTTTACAGACTAACTCCTACCCATTCTTCAGGTCTCTGTGTGTCATTTCCATGAAATGAAGCCTGAAAGGGGTTTCCCTGGCCTTGATGTAAATTAGCCCCTAATAGATATTTTAGAGATTATTGTTAAATACTATAGAGATATTAGGGTCTCTCCTGCCATTCTCTTCTAATCTTTCATAACACAGAAGACAATTTGTAATTACATATTTATTTGCACTATTGCTGAATATCATTTACTACATGAAAATAATCTCATTTACAATATGGTCAACTCCATGAGGGCAGGGACCATGTCACACCTACCATAGTGCCTGGTATGCAGCAAGCTGTTTAATAACAACTGTTGAAGGGTGAATGTTTGGTGCTTCCCTACAGTGTTTGTAATCTTTAGTATTCGTGTTCTTAAGAATATTTAATGACATGGGAAAACACTTAGGATAGATTATTAGGAGGAAAAAACTGACTCAGACATTTATATATATATGGTTTCAATTTTTATGTGAGTTGTGAGCTTGTGCAAATGTTTCCTTTTAGTGGGCATTTAGTGGGCATTCCCTGGTAATCTCTCTCACAATTATATCTTCATGGGCAGATTTCTGGAACTTACTCTTACTTGCTGGTATATAGAAGTATACATTTTCTGCTGACTAGATTTAATGTTTAAATGATCTTATTTATATTGGATTTTACTCTTACCTCATATGCCAAGGAAGGGCTTACTGAGAAGGAGGTAGTTGCGTAAAGACCTGAGAAGGTAAGGGAGTGAGGTCTGCAGTTCTGGGGAAAGAGTGTTGACAGCAGAGGGAACAAGATGAACACCGGTCTTACAGGTCATTTTAAGGAGTTTGGCTTTTACTTCAAATGAGATGTGAAGCCTTTGGAGCATTCTGGAGAGAAGAGTAACTGGGTTAGGCTTGTATTTTAACAGTATCACTCTGGCATGTATGACAATCCACCTACAGGGGACAAGGATGGATGAAGAGAGACCAATTAGGAGGCCAGTAATGCAGGAGGCAGATGGTGGTGACTTGGAAGGTAGTAGCAGTGAGGGTGGTGAGAGGCACTGGGATTCTTTATGTTTTGATGACAAAATGGAAAGGATTTACTGATGGACTGGATGAGAGGTAGACAAAATACAAGAGTGAAGATGACTCCAAAGTTTTAGACATGAACAACTAAAGGTGGTTGTTCTTACCATCACCAGGACCTTGTACTGTACCTGTACATGACTGGTACTTCATAAATACTTTTTGGATGTGTAGTTGGCCCAAAACAACATGGGTTTGAACTGTGTAGGTCCATTTATGTGTGGATTTAAAAAAATAAATATATTGAACAAATGTTTGGAGATCACCTATAGTTTGAAAAAACTCAAGAGACAAAATATGTAGTCTAGAAATATCAGAAAAATTAAGAAAAAGTTAGATATGTCATGAATGCACAAACTATATGTTGATATTAGTCTATTTTTATCATTTCTTAGAAAATATATGACTCTATTATAAAATTTAAAATATATCAGAACTTTTACACAAATGCAGACCATACATGGTGCCATTCACAGTAGAAAGAAATGTAAAGAAACATGAAGATGCAGTGTTAAATCATAACTGCATAAAATTAACTACAGTGCATACTGTACTATTGCAGTAATTTCGTAGTCACCTCCTATTGCTGATACTGTGAGCTCAAGCGTTGCGATTATTTGCTTAAACTGCTGTGTAATACTAATCATCTCCCTGTGAGCAGTCCATCTCTCCAGTAAATTTCATACGGCAGTGAGAAGTGATCTTTGGCAGTTCTCACATATTGTCCATCATGTTTAGTGCAATACTGTAAGCTTTGAATAACTCCATGGAACCCATACAAAACACCATTAGTCACACTGTAAGTGCTCCCAAGAAGCAGGGGAAAGTCATGACATTACAAAAAAAAAACAAAGGTGTTGAATTGCTTGATATGTACTATAGATTGAGGTCTGCAGCTGTGGTTTCTTGCCATATCAAGATAAATGAATTCAGTGTAAGGGCTATTGTAAAAGAAAAGGAAATTTGTGGAGCTGTCACTGAAGCTGCATCAGTAGGCATGAAAACCTTGTTCTTTTCACAAAATACCTTTTTATCTGGTATTGAAAATACAGCTTTTATGTGGGTGTAGGACTGCTATAAGAAAGGCATACCTATAGATTCTAATATGATTCTAGATATAGAGAAGTCATTATATGGTAACTTAAGGCGAAAGGAAGGTGAAGTAAAGCTGGAGAATTTAATGCAAATTAAAAGGATGCAAAGGATGGTTTGATAATTTTAGAAAGAAGTTTAGCCTTGCTGAAGTTGCTTATCAGCTTAAGGAGATTTTGGGCTGAGACAATGGGGTTTTCTAGATATACAATCATGTCATCTGCAAACAGGGACAATTTGACTTCCTCTTTTCCTAATTGAATACCCTTTATTTCCTTCTTCTGCCTAATTGCCCTGGCCAGAACTTCCAACACTATATTGAATAGGAGTGGTGAGAGAGGGCATCCCTATCTTGTGCCAGTTTTCAAAGGGAATGTTCCAGTTTTTGCCTATTCAGTATGATATTGGCTGTGGGTTTGTCATAGATAGCTCTTATTATTTTGAGATACGTCCCATCAATACCTAATTTATTGAGAGCTTTTAGCATGAAGGGTTGTTGAATTTTGTCAAAGGCCTTTTCTGCATCTATTGAGATAATCATGTGGTTTTTGTCTTTGGTTCTGTTTATATGCTGGATTATATTTATTGATTTGCGTATATTGAACCAGCCTTGCATCCCAGGGATGAAGCCCACTTGATCATGGTGGATAAGCTTTTTGATGTGCTGCTGGATTCGGTTTGCCAGTATTTTATTGAGGATTTTTGCATTGATGTTCATCAAGGATATTGGTCTAAAATTCTCTTTTTTGGCTGTGTCTCTGCCCGGCTTTGGTATCAGGATGATGCTGGCTATATAAAATGAGTTAGGGAGGATTCCCTCTTTTTCTATTGATTGGAATAGTTTCAGAAGGAATGGTACCAGTTCCTCCTTGTACCTCTGGTAGAATTCGGCTGTGAATCCATCTGGTCCTGGACTCTTTTTGGTTGGTAAGCTATTGATTATTGCCTCAATTTCAGAGCCTGTTATTGGTCTATTCAGAGATTCAACTTCTTCCTGGTTTAGTCTTGGGAGGGTGTATGTGTCAAGGAATTTATCCATTTCTTCTAGATTTTCTAATTTATTTGTGCAGAGATGTTTGTAGTATTCTCTGATGGTAGTTTGTATTTCTGTGGGATTGGTGGTGATATCTCCTTTATCATTTTGTATTGCGTCTATTTGATTCTTCTCTCTTTTCCTCTTTATTAGTCTTGCTAGCGGTCTATCAATTTTGTTGATCCTTTCAAAAAATCAGCTCCCGGATTCATTAATTTTTTGAAGGGTTTTTTGTGTCTCTATTTCCTTCAGTTCTGCTCTGATTTTAGTTATTTCTTGCCTTCTGCTAGCTTTTGAACAAAATCAATGTACAAAAATCACAAGCATTCTTATACACCAATAACAGACAAACAGAGAGCCAAATCATGAGTGAACTCCCATTCACAATTGCTTCAAAGAGAATAAAATACCTAGGAATCCAACTTACAAGGAACGTGAAGGACCTCTTCAAGGAGAACTACGAACCACACTGCTCAATGAAATAAAAGAGGATACAAAGAAATGGAAGAACATTCCATGCTCATGGGTAGGAAGAATCAATATCATGAAAATGGCCATCCTTCCCAAGGTAATTTATAGATTCAGTGCCATCCCCATCAAGCTACCAATGACTTTCTTCACAGAATTGGAAAAAACTACTTTAAAGTTCATATGGAACCAAAAAAGAGCCCGCATCACCAAGTCAATCCTAAGCCAAAAGAACAAAGCTGGAGGCATCACGCTACCTGAGTTCAAACTATACTACAAAGCTACAGTAACCAAAACAGCATGGTACTGGTACCAAAACAGAGATATAGATCAATGCAACAGAACAGAGCCCTCAGAAATAACACCGCATATCTACAACTATCTGATCTTTGACAAACCTGAGAAAAACAAGCAATGGGGAAAGGATTCCCTATTTAATAAATGGTGCTGGGAAAACTGGCTAGCCATATGTAGAAAGCTAAAACTGGATCCCTTCCTTACACCTTATACAAAAATTAATTCAAGATGGATTAAAGACTTAAACATTAGACCTAAAACCATAAAAACCCTAGAAGAAAACCTAGGCATTACCATTCAGGACATAGGCATATGGGCAAGGACTTCATGTCTAAAACACCAAAAACAGTGGCAAGAAAAGCCAAAATTGACAAATGGGATCTAATTAAACTCAAGAGCTTCTGCACAGCAAAAGAAACTACCATCAGAGTGAACAGGCAACCTACAAAATGGGAGAAAATTTTCGCAACCTACTCATCTGACAAAGGGCTAATATCCAGAATCTACAATGAAAAACAAATTTTCAAGAAAAAAACAACCCCATCAAAAAGTGGGTGAAGGACATGAACAGACACTTCTCAAAAGAAGACATTTATGCAGCCAAAAAACACATGAAAAAATGCTCACCATCACTGGCCATCAGAGAAATGCAAATCAAAACCACAATGAGATACCATCTCACACCAGTTAGAATGGTATCTAACTGGTATCTAGATGGTATCTAGAATCATTAAAAAGTCAGGAAACAATAGGTGCTGGAGAGGATGTGGAGAAATAGGAACACTTTTACACTGTTGGTGGGACTGTAAACTAGTTCAACCATTGTGGAAGTCAGTGTGGCGATTCCTCAGGGATCTACAACTAGAAATAGCATTTAACCCAGCCATCCCATTACTGGGTATATACCCAAAGGACTATAAATCATGCTGCTATAAAGACACGTGCACACGTATGTTTACTGCAGCACTATTCACAATAGCAAAGACTTGGAACCAACCCAAATGTCCAACAATGATAGACTGGATTAAGAAAATGTGGCACATATACACCATGGAATACTATGCAGCCATAAAAAATGATGAGTTCATGTCCTTTGTAGGGACATGGATGAAATTGGAAATCATCATTCTCAGTAAACTATCGCAAGAACAAAAAACCAAACACTGCATATTCTCACTCATAGGTGGGAATTGAACAATGAGAACACATGGACACAGGAAGGGGAACATCACACTCTGGGGACTGTTGTGGGGTGGGGGGGAGGGGGGAGGGATAGCTTTAGGAGATATACCTAATGCTAAATGATGAGTTAATGGGTGCAGCACACCAGCATGGCACATGTATACATATGTAACTAACCTGCACATTGTGCACATGTACCCTAAAACTTAAAGTATAATAATAATAAAATAAAATAAAATAAAGAAAGATGTTTGGCCTAAAAAATGTCAAGTTAATAGGAGAAGCAGCTTCTGCCAACCAGTAGACAGCAGATGAGTTCCCAGACATCATTAAGAAATCCATTGAGGAAAAAGGATGTCGGCCTGAACAGGTTTTTAATGCAGATGAAAGTGCCCTACACTGGAGGAAAAAATGCCACAAAGGATGTTTATTAGGAGAAGCAAACACCAGGATTTAAGGCAGGAAGAGATAGGCTAACTCTACTCTTTTGTGCAAATGCAGTCAGATTTATGATTGGGACTGCCCTTATCTGTAACCACCGAGTTTGGAAGGGAAAAGATGAACTGCAGTTGCTAGTCTTTTGTTTGTACAGTAAGAAATCTTGAATAACAAGAACCTTTTTCTGGGGTGGTTCCATTGATGCTTTGTCCCTGAGGTCAGGAATCAGTAAGGGACTGCCTTTTAATTGTGCAATACTCCTGGCCACTCAGAACTCCATAAGTTCAACACTGAAGGAGAAATAGTCTACTTGCCCCCAAACAGAATGTCTCTAATCAGGGAATCATAACGACCTTTAAGGCTCATTGCACATGATACTCTATGAAAAGGATCCTCAGTTTTATGTAAGAGAATCCTGACAGGGAGAACATCATGAAAGTCTGAAAGGATTACACCATTGAAGATGCATTGTTATAGAAAATGCCATGGAAACCACCAAACCCAAAGTGAATTCTTGTTGGAGAAAACTGTGTTCAGATATTGTGCATGGCTTTCGAGGATTTACAAGAGAGCTGATCAAACAAGTCATGAAAGAATTGTGCATATGGTAAAAAAACAAAACAAAACAAAACAAAAAAGATGGTGATTGTGAAGGGTTTCAAGATACAGATCTTGGAGAAATTCAAGGGCTAGCAGACAACATACCAGAGGAATTAACAAAAGACAACTTGATGGTGTTGAGTCCTTTTAAAACAGTGCCAGATGATGAGGAAGAAGATCTCGAAGAAGCACTGCCAGAAAACAAATTGACATCAGATAATCTGGCAGAAGGGTTCAGATTATCCAAGACTGCATTTGACTTCTTTTATGACATGGACCCTTCTATGACATCGTCACTCAAACTAAAGCAAACAGTTGGGATTGGTACCATGTAGAAACATTGTTAGAGAAATGAAAAAGCATCTGTAAAGTTGCACTGAGTATGCCTGACTCTCCTTCCTCCCCTTCTACCTTCTCCACCTCTTCCACCTCTTCTGTCTCTTCCACTCCTGAGACAGCAAGACCAACCCCTCCTCTTCTCCCTCCTCCTCCTCCCCCCGCATCTACTCAAAATGAAGAAAACGAGGGTGATTTATTTTTATAACGATTGACTTTTAGCGAATAGTAAAATTTTCTCTTCCTTATGATTTCCTTATCTCTAGCTTTATTATAACAATACAGTATAACACACATACAAAATATGTGTTTATTTTTCTATTTATGTCATCAGTAAGGCTGCTGGTCAACAGTAGGCTATTAACAGTTAAGTTTTTAGGAAGTCAGAAGTTATATAGAGATTTTTGACTGGAATGGGAGAAGCAACCCTATCCTGCTTTGTTCAAGGATTAGCTATATTTGAATTTAATCTGTCAGCAGCCTTTTTGTTTTAATTTCTGCGTTCTCTATTGGTGGAGTGGTGCTTGGCGATTTAGATAAAAAGTGTTTACGCTGAAGTTGTGTTCCATGGACCATTAGTTTTTAGGCTTAAGTTGCTTTGTCTAGTATTATCAGAGCCTTTTTGTTGGTAACCTCTACCTGTCTCTGTTCTCTCCTCAGCTAAATCGACAAGTACATTTTAATAAAAGCTTTATCTGTATTTCAGACTTTTGAAAAACAACATTTAAAAAGCAGAATCACCAATCTTTAAAGAAATACAAAGAAAAAGTGTTTTTCCAGGAAGAGATTGTAGCAGTAATTTTATGTGATGTGTTTAGAAACTGTTGATAAGTAGCTTCTTTGTTCTGTGATTGAGTCACTGTTTTTGATCAGTCAAATGTAGTATGTATTGAATACCAAAATAAGGAGTTCTGTATTATGTGTTACCATTGCCAGTCTGTTTACCTATCTTATTAATATTGGCCTATTTTGTAGAGGAACAGTGTCCGGTTTTCTCTGCCAAACAATGGTAACTTATGTTTCTCCCTGGATTTTATTATGCATATATAAGTTGGTTTCCAAACTCAAGAACAATCGTTTTGTCTTGTTGGAAGGCTTTTTTATTCCTTTGGTTTATCTTGTAATAGCTTTGCTTGTAATTTTGTGTGTGCTCTTTTTTATACCCTTTTTATACATCATAATGTGAACTTCATGAGGTCATGGATTATGGCTATTGCTTATGTTTATTTCACCGTGAACTCACTGCTAGTCACAAAGATGCTGATTATAGATTACTAAGTATGGGTTATTGAATGAAATGAAATAATTGTATTTCCCTATTAAAGCAGTTCTGAAGGAAATATACTTTTGAAAACCATTGATTATAGTGATTTGCTTAAAGTTCGGATACTTGTTTTGAGGTGAATAATTGAGAAAATTTTTAGACTAAAATTGCACAGACCTGTCATGAATTTTGCCCATTTTTTTCCTTTGCATTGGGTAATTTTTGTGACAGTCATGGCAGGATCTAAGATGCTTCTTAGAAAATAAAGAGAGTATCAAATAATCATAACTAGATCATGTAAAACTGTCAGCTGCAAATGATACCAGCTATTTATTCCTAAAGCTTTACTAATATCCCAAAGCAAAACATACAGTTCATTCTCATTTAGAATCTGCTAGAATTATCATCTATATCAATGATTATAATTGGACTATCTACTTGAAAAAGGTGCTACTATGCCATGTTATGCAGTATCAGTAAAATGTAAATAAAACCAATGGACAGAATATATTGTAAAGGAAATTTTATAATTTCATAGATGAGCACATCTGGTTGCCTTATTTTATTGGCAAGAAATAGAAGTCCCAGATAGGTTAAGTAGCTTACTTAACACTGTATACTTTATGTCAAAGTTAGACAGAGAACTTTGTTTTCCTAATATCTGATTTTGTTATTTATAAATTGCATTGTATTATATATCATTATATTTCACTATATCAAGTTAACTGATAACATTTAAGGCAAAAGCTGTATTCTGCTCTATATTATTTTTGGATTGTTTGTAGTGATTGCCTTAGTTAGGATTACAAGAAAATGGACTAAAACCATAAAAACAGTAATAGTATATCTGAGTAGAATCCAAAGACACTTGCACTGGAAAAACTGAATGGTGAGGTGAAGTTATTTGTAGACTGTTCCATAAAGAGAGGGTTGCGTGAAGACTTCTCTCTCTAGCATAACTAGTATTTTCATTGATCATTTCATGAAAAAACTAAAAATGCCAGATAAAACATTCAAAAATGTGTTAAATTGCTTTGATGAAAGATAGGATTCACGTAAGCAAAATAACACAAACGAACTGCAGAGAGATATTAGACAAAGTACTGCTAAAGCCAGTTTTCACCCTAAGGGCATTTACCAAACCCAAGTAAACTAGCATGGCACAGGAGAACAGGAACAAAGCCCGGGACCTGTGCAACCTGGGGAGTCTGACAGAAGCATCCCCATCTTCTACACAAAGCATATGGATCATCTAAAAATATCATCTCTTTCCCATAATACCCCACCTCCTATAAGAGACTAAAAGAAAGTTGGTCACCTTGACACAGGCTGAGGAGAGAAAAAAATCTCTAAAGAATTCTTTACTAGATATCTTGTCAAAATATACATCCTCTAGGTAGTGTGAGGAAAGTTTAAAGTGAGAATTGAGTTCAAAATGAGTTCCAGGTTGGTAGTGCCCTTAAGTGGACCAGCAGAACTGTTGCTAATGTTTGGGATAGGACCTACTTTCAAACCGGGCCTTAAAGAATTGCTGTAGGTAAAGATCTAAGGAATATGAGAGTATAAAACATGCAAACATACACACACATGATACACAGGATAAAGTTAATCAGGATTCAGTAGAGGTGAAAGGAGAACCAGATCAGCAAAGACTTCCAATAATGTAATTATCAGACACGTGATACAGGCTTATTTTGTAATATGATTTTAATTAATAACCTTTCACCTTAATGACTCCTGCCTTTTATATCTTTTTCTTGCTTTATTGCAGTGTTTATTTTTAATGGCTGCATAATATTCTAGTTATATATATGTGTGTGTGTATATCTATATTTATGTTTATTTAATCTAGTTTCTGTTTTGCATTTTGAGAGTTTTTTTTTTAAAGTTCAATATACCATTCTGTGAGGAACATCTTTGTTGCCAAATCTTAATCTCACCCATGCTATTATTTTTTACTGAGATTGGGAGTAAATTCCTAGAACTGAAATTTTGAGATCAAATAGTATTCAAAATGTTAACACTTTGTGCATGTGCTTTATAACAATCAAGACTGATCAAATGGAAAATAAAAATTTTGGATTTACATGTAAGTGTGCTAGACAAATGTGGAGCAAATAAGATTGGAAAAATTCGCTACTTTTTGCTTTGGTGGGTGGTTGACATTGAATTTACTGAATTCAGTGAAGGACAGAGGTCAGTACTTCAAACATAGAACAGTTACCTTTTTTCTATTGGTTGGTGTCATTATTTTGATTGTAGATATGTAGGAGTGCTGTATTTCCTTTTGTTATCAATATAGTACTCCATCAGAGCAAAAATTTAAAGTGTATTCTACCTTGGAGATCTGGGAAATAGTCTGAGTCTGGATAGACTATAAAATGATGATTATTTTTGTTATTTATTGAACATAGTAAATGTACAACAAGTAATATTATATATCATAATATGTAACATTCTCTATGTGAAAACAGGAAAAATGCCTCTAGCAATTGTAATTTTGAGTATTGATCTTGTCATGGCTCATATTTCGCTGGCTTGGAAGACTGATTTTGATTTTATTAGAATATTACAAAAATTGCTTCCTAGAGTGTTTGGAAAGTTGACTGTTGCCATTTAAGCCTAAACAGCAACTATAGGTTTGCTGGTAACGTTATTTAAAGCCACCTGTGCCTCAGTAATCCAGATGCTTCTAATGAGTCATGAAATAATGCTGTTTCTGTTTAGATGCCAGCTCTGATTATCTCTATCAGTAAGCTAAATGGCACCATGTTTTGCAACCTGTATTTTGACTCTGATTTTGTATTTACAGAGCACTCGATCTCTCCGACTTCTTAGTCATTTTGAGTTATGCTTGTTATGCCAATCCCTTCAAATTAATTTCTTTCCAAATTTGGGAGTACTTAGATTTAAGCACACCTCTGTGCGTGAAGACAATGACAGCATTTAAACAACACTGTTTCTTCTATATGAACTAGCACTAATCATTTCCAGTGGCCTAAGCTCTTTTGTGGACCCTTTCACAGACAAAATAAGATTGATAGGCTCAACATGTTTTCAGTTTGAGGCTTATTCACATCATAAATCTACTGCCCAACTGGTAAGCCGTCATCAGAGGATTCTCAGCTAGCCAACCATATGCTTTAGGTCAGCAATGAGATGGGCTCACCTGATTAGAGAACTTCATGGCATTCTGTTGTCCTTCATATCACTCTTGCTGTTACAGGAATTACAGAGCAAACAGTAAAGTCTTCTGCAATCTGAAACTTGAGTGAGAAGAGAAACCCTATTGTCTGTTTTAATTGTGAGGGATAAAACAGAATAGACACTTAGTTCAAAGAATGCAGATAGCACAGATACTTTCCTAGTTGGCCCAGTTCCCCAGTGCTTCTGCTCTAGCCATCATCTGTTATGTCTGGTAATGCCTTCTCAATGATTCTTTGACATGCACAAGACCACCCCTACAAGAGCCAGGTGAGAGAGCCTAGAGAAGAAAATATTAATACTTTCTCTCTCTGCATGCTGCCTACCTTCTCTGTCTCCCCATTTTCTGTGTGTGTGTGTTTTTGTTTGTTTTTTGTTGTTGTTGTTTTTTTGTTTTGAGACAGAGTCTCCCTCTGTTACCCAGGCTGGAGTGCAGTGGCCTGTTCTTGGCTCACTGCAACTTCCACTTCCCAAGTTCAAGCAATTCTCGTGCCTCAGCCTCCCACGTAGCTGGGACCACAAGCGTGCATCACCACACCTGGCTAATTTTTTTGTATTTTTAATAGAGACCAGGTTTCACCATCTTGGCCAGGCTGGTTTTGAACTCCTGGCCTCAAGTGATCCACCCACCTCAGCCTCCCAAAGTGCTGGAATTACAGGTGTGAGCCACCGGGCCCAGCCATTTTCTGTTAACCAACTAGTTACTTAAAAACAAAAAACCTAGCATTAGGGTCCAGCCTCTTTGAAAAGCAATCTGGCAGTTTCTGAAGATGTTTAACACAGAGTTACCATATGACTTAGCAATTTCAGTTCTAGATATACTGAGGAGAATTGAAACATACATCCATACAAAACTTGTACCTGGATGTTTCTAGCAGCATTATGCAATCCAAACAGTAGAGATGCCCAAATGTTCATCTGCTGATAAATGGTTAAATTAAATGTGGTGTATACATCCATTGGAATATTATTCTTCCATAAAAGGAAATGAAGTACTGATTTCTGCTGCACCACTGATGAACCTTGAAAACATTATGCTTAGTGAAAAAAAGATGAAATGTAATTAGAAGTAGGGTTCCCCGGCTCACACACATGAGAATCTCTGAGCTAGATATACTCAAATAGCCACTAAAACATATTTAATAGATTCAAGATAATTAAATCTGGAGAATCAGTTAAAGAGTGGAAAGAGAAGAATTACTCCAATCTTCCAAAGTAACCTTAAAATAAAGTGAGTTGTAGGATAATGTCACAAAGGTAGGAATGCTCCTCACTGGTCGTCAATTAAAACTCCCTTGTGCCTTGTTGATCAACCATTTAAAAATATGCATGGAGTCACTGTGTATCCTTTGGTAATTGGCTCATATCTTACATTTTGCTCTTCCTAGAACATGCCATTTTCAGACTCTATTATAGAAACATTGGGCACTGCTGCTAATGGATCCTCCTTTGACTTATGCTCATGGAAGAGCTCCAGGTGAACACATTTTACTGATGGCTCAGGATGAGCTATTATTAACCTTCAAATTTGTTGCTTCATTTTTGTTTTTCCCTTGTTATCTTGTCCTTCCACTCCTCTTTTAATTTATTGTAAGGAGGTAATCGAGAAAGCTACTTTTTTTCTCTTGTTTTGTTTTCTAAACCAAGAGACTACCTCAAAATAAATAGTAGATTATTGTAGAATTCATTGTTATTTAGGAGCTAGAATGTACTCAGTTGTTGAACTACAAAAAATATGATTTTTATTTCTTTATGAGAATTATTTTATGGTCATTAGCCAAAAATCTAGGAGAGAGTCTTACTTGAAGCAAAACTCCGATTAGTTATTTCCATTCTAGCAGTCTACTGAGATGGACGTTTCCAACACACGTAAGGTACTGCACATACACATGACATGCTGTTCTTTTTACTTCAAAACATATGAGAGATGTCCTTCTCACAATAATCCATCATTAGGTACTCCTAAATTTAGATTCTCTTTCTTGACATTATGCCTATACCTGTGAGTGACTCTAGGGAGGACGAAAAGGATCTTTCCTTTCTCCTCTGGGTTGAGATCCTTGGAATTTCCCTTATTTCCTTCATTTCTCTGGAGCCTTATGGCCACCTTTTTAAGGCCCTACCTCTTGATACTGTTGCATGGCAATTAAATTTCAATGTGAGTTTTGAAGGGGACATTCAAACCATAGCTTTTTTCTGTGTAGTGAGGAAACTGCAAGACATTGTTTGGGTCTCGGATGATTAGAAAGTGGAAATGATCTGTGGTAACAGTAACAGAAGCAAGAAAGGTCTGTTGACTATTTTCTTTTGTCTGTCTGTCTGTCTGTCTGTCTATCCATCCATCCAATAAAGATAGGGTCTCACTCTGTTGCGCAGGCTGGGGGGCAGTGGTGCAATCATGGTTCACTGCAACCTTGCACTCCTGGACTCAAGCTATCTTCCTGCCTCAGCCTCCCAAGTACCTGGAACTACAGTTGCACCTCACCATGCTGGGCTAATTTTTTAATTTTGTGTAGAGATAGGGTCTTGTTACATTGCCCAGGCTGGTCTGTAACTCCTGGCCTCAAGTGATCCTCCTATCTCGGCCTCCCATAGCACTGGAATTAAGGGCATGAGCCGTCACACTTGGCCGATTTTTTTTTCTCCTTTTGAAGGAGAAACAGAATAGGTGGATTTCTGTCAGTGTTTCTGGGATGACAGGCAAACTCTCCACAGTTCTTTTCTTGAAGGTTGCAAACTTTTGGTTTTTGTTCCTCCCCTCATGTTTTTGACATCCAGGGAGCTCTCACCAGCAATTTGAAGGTGAGGATGGGATAAGTATCATCATAGCTGCTACTAGTCAGGAGAGACAGGAAAACGTAGAGTTCTAGTTCTTGCTGCTGGGACTGTATTAGAGAGGAGAGTATTTCTAGCTTCAGTTGGACCACTAAATGTGTTTTCCCTCCAAACATTGCATACGTGATCATTATATTTATATATATAGGACATAACCTATATATTGTTTCTCTTAAGCTTCACCTACATTTATAGTGAGGCTTTTTGTGTTTTGGCTTGAATAACCAGCTGCTTTATTTAGCATTGATTCCATGGAAAACATTTTGTGTATCAAACTCCATCACAATATCAGGGTTCAGTACTCCCTGTTTTAGACTTTTCATGCACTACTGTCACCTGGTTCCTTTTATTCAACCTGCGAATTCCTTGGAAACATAAAATGATATTAAGCACATTGTAGGATATATAGTTGAAAAAACTGTTCTTGGAGAAACAGACTGCAGTTTGAATAATGAACCTACTGTATGTGTGACCTTGAGCAAGACACTTCATGCCCCTTAATCCTCTGCCATGAGCCTCCATTTTTTCATCTCTATGGTAGATAATAATATGACAGGAAATATTATTAGGATGAAGTGAGTATTTTTATGTAAAGGATTCAGCACAGTGCCAGTTTCTTAGTAGATGTTTGGTAAATCAGAATCAGCCCCTTTGCCTTCTTTTACCTTTTTTCTACATATCCAGGATAATAACTTGGCATCTGTCTTAACCTAAAGTACAACCCGAGAGCTACACAAGAATAAAATATAATTGAACACAATATTGGCAAGACATTTACTTGTCTTACGATGAAAATAATGAATTTACTTCTATTTGGGAGATTATCTTTTATAAATAATACTGTAATCATTATACTTTTTCAGCCCTTTCTTGAAACATGGATTTCTCACTGAGCAAACTTTATGTAAAAACATAATTACCATTTGCTCCTAGTTGGTTTGTAGGTAGAATTCACTTGGTCTAAAAAAGACCTTCTTTCTCATTTTTTGTTTGTGCGTATGTTCATTCAACAAATATGTACTGCGTGCTTATTCCCCGGTAGAAACTATCTTAGGCACAAAGAATACAATTATGAACAAAATAGTATTGTTGTTATTAATAATAATGACACACTACCTAAGAGTTGAGTGCAAAAGCTAATTCTTTCCTGGAAGGGGCTTGTTGCCTGGATTTTCTTCCTGTGTCCAGCAGCAGCTCACCCTTGGGTAATATAGTACCATCACTAATTCTGACTTACTTGACTTTGCTGTGATAGTAAATCATTTGAGGGTAAGGATAAGTATTTTACCTTTGTTTTCTTCTTGATATAGCAACAAACCCAAGGTCATGTACTTGTAACAAGGTTACCTTTGTGACAAGTTTAGTGGTGGTGGTAGGAGCAGCAACAGCATTAAGCCATAATGATCACATGTGCTTTAAGAATAAGCACTTGCTAAGGAATGTAATCTAAAAGAACCCCTCTGGCAGGGTGACAGCTGTGAATTCAGGGAACTCTTGAACTATTCAGCTGGCTCTTAGAGTCAATTAAAGACCCCATTTATTGATGCAGTCAGGAATTCCATATGTATTATACTGTATACTATTTCATAATCCTTAGAAAATAGTTATGAAGCAAAATATTTGCTATAAAAGAATTCACCTTCACTGTGGTTCTTTTCTATGTGAAAAGGCCGATTTAAAAATCAGGACACATTAAAAATGTCAGATGGGGCATGTGGCTTCCTGTGGCTCAAAAAGTCTTGAGCAATTTTATGCCATTTTCATTTGAGCACTTGGTACAAGATGGTTATAATTTCAACATCTATACATTTAATATTGATTAATTGAAACATAAAGAGTAGGGCTGGGCACTCCCTACTACTTTGGGAGGCCAAGGTGAGAGGATTGCTTGAGTTTAGGAGTTCAGGACCATCCTGGGCAACATATTGAGACCCTGTTTCTACAAAAAATAAAAGATGAACCAGGTATGGTGGTGTGCACCTGTAGTCTCAGCTACTCAGGAGCTTGAGGTGGGAGGATCCCTTGAGCCTGGAAGGTTGAGGCTCTGTGAGCTGTGATCACACCACTGCACTCCAGCCTGGGCAACAGAGCGAGAATGCATCTCTCTCTCTCTTTTTTTTTCTTTTCTTTTTGAGACAGAGTCTCGCTCTGTCGGCCAGGCTGGAGTGCAGTGGTATGATCTCGGCTCACTGCAACCTCTGCCTCCCGGGCTCAAGCAATTCTCCTGCCTCAGCCTCCTGAGTAGCTGGGATTACAAGCATGTACCATCATGCCTGGTTAATTTTTGTATTTTTAGTACAGACAGGGTTTAACCATGTTGGCCAGGCTGCTCTTGAACTCCTGACCTCAGGTAATCTGCCCACCTCCACCTCCCAAAGTGCTGGGATTACAGGTGTGAGCCACCGCGCTAAGCCTTACCTCATCTCTTAAAAAAAAAGAGTAGGGGGAATGATGGCTAACACTATCTGATGTTTTTATAAATTAAAAAAAAGTGAAAATTAAGACTAGAGAAAGCCTTTTTTCTTTCTGTCCTGCTAAGTGTTCCCAGCAAATTTCTAAATCTTTCACTACAGTAATATTTCCACAAAAATAAGGCAAGCATGCTTTACATATTTGTTGTAAAGTTGGTCTCATTAATGATATTGACTAGTATTGTGTTGCCTAAAGTAACAAGAACAACATTTTTTGAATTTGGACTTTCTTTCTCCCTAGTTTGTGAAATCAGTTAGATCCTTCTGTGTTTGGCAATTCTGATGGAAAAGGAGAAGAGCATACTAGGCACAGAACACTGTACTGAATGCCCTTATCTACGTTACTTCCCTTAAACATCACCACAAGTCTTTGAAAGAGTTTATTGCAATCCTTATTTTATAAATGGGAAGGCTGAGGCTCAGAGAATTTAAATAATTTTATCACACTTATGCTAATAATGAATAGTGGTCTGATGTTTGACACAAGATCATTTTGATTCTTCCCTCTGTTCCGTAGTCATTTCAGTGAGAATCCTGTTTCCATTTCTTTCTGAGGCTTTGGTTTCTGTTTGTGTTTTATTAATATGACAATATGTATTATAAACCACATTAAACTCTAGTTGGGTAGAATCAAGGAATAAATAAATGTGGAATCTTATTACTTAAAAGTAAATGAATTCTAAAAGAAGGAACCAGCCTGTGAACACTAAGATGTTGTCATTCCAGCAGTTATCAGGTGGTCTTGTTGCCTGTTGCCAGCTGTCTGGGACAGTGTGTCAAATCATTGTCCTCATTGTTAAAAATAGGAAATATCTGGGGCCTTTCTTCTCCTTTTGCATAGTATATTCTACTTATAATACTGTTGTCAGTTTCCCTTGCATTCCAGCCATCCATCATCATTCGACATTTTCTCTGGTGCCTATCACCTGGCGTCTCACAGCTGCAATTAGACTGTAAATATAATGAAGGGAAGGAGTGCTCTGACCTGTCGTGCTCTAACCAGGATTGAACAACATATTCCTTACGAAGGCTCCTGGCCAGGCACGGTGGCTCACACCTGTAATCCCAGCACTTTGGGGGGCTGAGGCAGGTGGATCACTTGAGGTCAGGAGTTTGAGACTAGCCTGGCCAACATGGTGAAACCCTGTCTCTACTAAAAATACAAAAATTAGCCAGGCATATTGATGCGTGCCTGTAATCCCAGCTACTCAGGAGGCTGAGGCAGGAGAATCTCTTGAACCTGGGAGGCGGAGGTTGCAGTGAACTGAGATCTCACCAGTGTACACCAGCCTGGGGAACAGAGCAAGACTCCATCTCCAAAAAAAAAAAAAGAAAAAAAGAAAAAAAGATTCCTGACAGTAGGTCCCAGGTTATTTGATCATGAGAAGGCACGTGAGGAAAAGTGAGTTTTGTTTCTTACTCATAATACTGAAATGCTGAAGTAGATTTCAGGGGGTCGGGACTCAGGCCTTATGATTTTTGGCTATGACCTTTACTTTTGTTTCTGACAGCTTTATTTTCAAGAATATTTTCATTGGGTTGGCTCTGTTTATTGGTAATGTAGTAACAAACATTTGACTTCTCATCTTCAAGAGGAAATCATGACAAATTCAGTATAGATGGCACTTGGTAATGAAACTGGAAGAGTATATGAGGTTCCTGTAGGTGGAATTCTGGTTAGGGGTTGGGGTAGGGAGGAGAGTCTTTTTTTTCATATTTCTGTCCGAACTTTACTTTTTATTTAGCTTAACTGCACTATGTGAATCAGTAATCATCCTTCTGTAGCTAGCAGGGGTTTAGAACGAATGAAAGTACTATTTAGTTTCTAATCTCATACCCTGTCATTGTGCCTATATTTTCACAGCCAAATCTTCCTCTCACTGACATTTCTAGTGACTCTGATGCTTTATTTTTGGTATTGGAGCTTATCTTTTGTTATCTTTGTTCTCTGTAATATGGTAATCAACAAATGTTTATTAAGCACACCTAATCCCTGTACAGTTTTGACCATACAGGGAGATTTGCTTACCTGTATTAATTTTTGACAGTTGCTTACATTGATTCGGGTTTTGACAGTTTACATTTATTAGGCTTTCACACATACTGTCTCATCTAATTGCTGTAACATTTTAGCAAGTTAGGTCTTTTTTCCTTTCATTCAGCAAATGTATTCTTGTATAATCACTTTCCAGGAAGTTACATTCCAGGTGGGAAAAAGTGACATAAGGAAGAAAACACATAGTAACAGAAGTGACTTGTGTTAATAAGGTTCATATGGGTTATTTTATACATAGTCACTGTTAATGGAATTGTGGACTTTGAGAGAGGGGCATTTGACAGTTTGGGGATAGATGTGGGACCTAAAGAAATGGTATGAGGGGAGAGGGACCTCCAGATGGTAGCGCAGTGTGGCTAAGGCATAGAGGTGCGCATGCATACAGCGCATTTGCTATACATGAAGGTTTTCATTTGACTGGAGCCAGGTTAGTCAGGTCTGAATTTAATTATTGAGTACCTAATATCGTAGCACTTCAGAATATTTAGAAACCATTGGAAATCATCTAGTCTATCTCATAAAGGTTATCAAAAGACATGTTCATATTGAGTCGATTATTACATTATTTTTATGTAAACTTATTTATCTGTTCCTGAAGTGTAGAATATATCCTGGTTTCTTCTATACACATCTCCTTCATGAATCAATTCTGACTAGATTTTATAATCTTAAAAGGAAATATGTTGTTAAAGAAGTTGTATTTATATATCATTTTTGTAACTGTACCATGTGACCTTTCAAGGAGGATTTTATTAAAAGTGTAGTGTTTGTGTCAGTCTTCATGCTTTCCTTAACTCAGCAAAACTTAGCAGCACGTTCATATCTCTGATGCAAATATTGTACAAGATGGATTTTTTTTAAATGAGAAAAAACAGTCCATGATTTTTAATTAAGTGTTGAGTATGCCATTGTATTTTTTGTTATTCTTAAGAAAAAGTATGCTCTGATTAGTTGGTAGAAAGAACTGATCCAAATGTCTAGACTCTGATGCCTCTGGGAAGTCCTGATGATCCAGGGTATGGATTTCTGAAGCTTCACATGTTTTTATCAGTCGATTTCCAAGATGCCTAGAGACCATTAAGATAGATAACAAATCAAGGGAGATTTAGCTGTGTTTGGTAACATGCAAAGAACTATACTCAGAAAGAAAATGTTTAATTTAGAAGAAGGAAACCAAATGTTGTAAGTGTAGATTGCTAGGGTTTTGAGGAAGCCCACTAAATAGTAGCCATCTTTCCTGCTGGGGTTTTGAAACTACTGAGAAATAAGTAAGGTAGATAGTAAGTGAAATGTCACTTTTATATTGATTTATGCCAGATTGAAAGATATAACCCAGTTTGAAAATCAAACAAAGCTTGCTAACTGAACATCACAAACAGATTTACTCACCCATTTAGAAAAGATGTTGGCCCACTTCAGGCCTTCTCTGACAAAACAGGGCCTTTATAGCTAAACTTACACCAGACACCACTTAACTATCTTCAGGCATTCTAGTTTCTAAAATAGAATATGGGAGTTGCTAAGCCATGCATGCCCAGCCTTTTCTTTTCAATTTTTATCAGTCAGAGGCGTTATATCACTTCCCCTGGAGTGGGTAAAAGGTGGAGAGAGGTCAGAGATTACATTAGTTGAACTTCATTATAGTGGCAAGAAACATAATTGGGGGTAGAGTGTTTTTCCGAACATCCAAAGTGATACATCTTTTCACATTCTAAACTCTCTGAAATTAGGATGTATCTGAAATCAGTGGCATCTTAATGGCTGCCTACTGGAAACCAGTCATGGTGAATTGTTACCCACGCAGTGTGTGTGAGCTTGGGTTACTCCTTGCACCATGACCCTTCATTGTTTCCGTTAATGAAGCAATTAAGGACCATTTGAGGAAAGAGTATGCGTCCTGGTCAGGATAGGAAAGCCTTCTGTTTAAACCTTCTGATAGCATCAAGAAAGCATCAACTTTAAACTTTGCAGGATGGATGTCAGCAGTGTGGAATAAAATATAGGATGCAGCATGGAGCACTCCTTTATGAAACACACGCTCTTAGTGACACTGGATGACAATGTTTAGAAAACAAGGACATTGAAAACTTTTGAGTCAGAGTGATTCGGAAGAGCTAGACTTCAAATATTATTTAGTGTTAAGAATACCTT
This sequence comes from Pongo pygmaeus, assembly GCF_028885625.2. NCBI lineage: Eukaryota > Metazoa > Chordata > Mammalia > Primates > Hominidae > Pongo > Pongo pygmaeus. The sequence goes on from NC_072379.2 coordinate 132,560,677, forward strand.
AACAAACTTATTTTTCTTATATTTCCTTATTGAACATGCCTGAGAGGTTTATGATAACCATTTGTTTATGTAAAAAGCCAAAGGAGCTATTCAATAAGGAAAAGGAAACATTCCAAGAAAGCATTATATAGTCTAAATAGCAGGACTTTTTTTTTTTTCTTAGTGACACGTAAAATAATAGTGTGTCTTATCATCTTTGGGGTCTTAGATTTGATAAAGTGTGGTCAGCTGGGCTTATATGAATCTCTGCTCCAATGTTTACAACGTGCAGCAACTTTGAATGGCAGGCACTTCATCCTTTCTCTGAAAGCTTTATGTGCCATACTGTCCAAGATGGACACTGGTCATTAGAGATCAAAATTTTCACCTTAACTGAATTGTAGCCTTGCACTGTTCCTTTAAATGTAGCATTTATTCTTACTGTGAGTCAGTAAGAATTCTTACTCAGAATAAAAATTCTTACTCAGAGTAAAAATGCTGTTTTTTGTTTTGTTTTGTTTTGTTTTGTTTGTTCGTTTGTTTTGAGACGGAGTCTGGCTCTGTAGCCCAGGCTTTAGTGCAGTGGCACAATCTTGGTTCACTGCAGCCTCCACCTCCCAGGTTCAAGCAATTCTCCTGCCTCAACCTCCCAAGTAGCTGGGACTACAGGCACATGCGACCACGCCCGGCTAATTTTTTTTTTTTTTTTTAATAGAGACGGGGTTTCACCATATTGACCAGGCTGATGTCGAACTCCTGGCCTCAAGTGATCCACCCTCCTCAGCCTCCCAGAGTGGTGGGACCACAGAACACAGCTGTGAGCCACCGTGCCCTGCCAGAGTGAAAATTCTAATCTATTGTTTATTCAAGTGAGGAAGACCGGATGAAGTCATTCAAAATAATTTTGCGCATACCGAAGGTTACTGTTTGCAAAGATGGTCCTAATTATGACAGTATAGGACTCATCTAGATATGCTAGGTTTGTTTATTTATAAAAGTTTCAATGAGCTAAGTCTGTTTTTTTTCTTTCTTCTGAAAGGGGGTCCTGATGACAACTTAATTGAAGGTGGAGGAACAAAATTTGTCTGCAAACCTGGAGCCAGAAATATTACCGTCATATTCCACCCATTACTAAGGTAAGTCAAGTGCTATTATGTACTTACTGAAGATCAATATTTTCATTATTTATGCTGCTCTGCTGAATGCCAGTTGTTGAGTCAGCACTGAAATAAGTCATAAAAGAAATTTATTACATTTTTAGAGCCTCACTATTAAAGTTAAACAGATAATCTCAATCCCACTGAGTAGCTACTTATTTTCAGGAGTAAATACTTTTATTTGATTTTCTTTTTTTCACACTCCCTACCTCTGTCCCTCTCCTGCCCTCTTCTCTTCCCTCACTCCCTCTCTCTCTTTTATCTATCTCAGGAGTTGGAAACTATGCTTTCTGGAGAAATCTACTCTGCACATGTATTTGTAAATACATTTTTATTGACACACAGACATGCTCATTTGTTTATGTATCGCCCATAGCTGCTTTTGTGCTGCAAGTGCAGACTGTTAATTGCGACAGGACTCATATGGCCCAAAAGCCTGAAATACTTATTTTCTGGCCCTTTACAGGAAAAAATTGACAACCCATAATCTGTCCCTCTCATTTATACCAATGCCTGAGATATCCTTTGAGAACTGGCAGGCCTCTGAAGAAATATGATTTATAAAAAATGAAAGACATGTACATCAAGTGTATGTTTTTATGTATTGAATGATAACGTGGTATGACTAGAGTGAAATCTATTCTAATGCTCAGTTCATTGTGATAACATGATTATAGGAAAATAAGAATCCACGGTGCCTCCATTAAAGAAAAAAATATAAACCCTAAATACTTTTAAAAAGGTACTTCATGAGAGTGGAAAAAGGGGCAATTGTTGGGTAGATAAAACGTTTCAGTTTATGATAAAAAAGTTCTAGAGATCTGTTACATAACCATGTGCGCATAGTTAACACTACTGTATGGTACATTTTAAAAAGGTTGATGGTAAATTTAATGTTATGTATTTTTTTACCACAATTTTTAAAATGTACCTCTTGGGATCCAGATATCTAATATAATATCAATTGTATGTTTTCTCTGTAAAGAACCAGAGTATATATTTGTGGCATTTTCGCCTAATAGAGCAGAAACTCCTGGATTTACTAAATGTTAGGTACTTCAGAATATCACCTTACCTTTCTCAGATCACTTCTATAATATTTGAGGCATTTAGAATAACAGTTAAACAAATGCTGTTGAATTGGCCAGATATAATATGATGTATATTTTCTCCAAGCATAAACAGTTTATTACTGCAATTATCCTACCTTCTCATTAACCGAGACTTACTAAATTGATACCATTAGAACTAATTACATTCTAACCTCTTATATAGATAACCAGTGTTCTAAATCGTAGTGGATTAGTTTCCTTAATTGATTTTAAATACAAAAACATAAATATGTAAATTAAATAACAAAAACTTGACTTTCACACAATAAAAAGTGTTTAAAGAAATTTTATTGCCTTTAAGAAGTCTGTTTCAGCAGAGATTTGTAGCAGGTAAATTTATTTAGGAACCATGAGATTAAGAACATTAAAACTATTAAGAGGTTAAGAGAATTAAAACTATTTCTCTGTAGGTTTAGTTGATAAGTACTATATGTATATAATAAGTAAATTATAACATACAGAATTCATAGATTAAATAACATGGATTATTTTTATTTGACTTTGGTAATTAGTTTAATTTTCACTGTCTTCTTCAATTACAATTGATTTCTACTTAGTTAATGTTGCTAATTGTTAGAAATTGGAAAAATACCTTAATCATGATAGGCATCTTCTAATCTAGATTTAATGCCATAATTTACTGCTAAGTTGGAACTCTTGTGCTTACATTTATTCCCAAGTAGAAAAGAAACCCTTTAGAAGCTATTAACCATGTTGTCAGTAACCACTTTTCAAGAGATTTTTTTCCTCTAAGTTTTTTTTTCTTTTTAAATGTGAAGTTAGAATGAAATATATATACACACACATATATGTAAATATGTATGTTAGTACTTATTTTACACTTAATAAAATGCATTTTTTTGTAGAAGACTCTGGTGGAACTTAATGTATTATAGTTCTTGACAGCTACTTGTTAAGTCTTTATAAATGCTGCTTTGCTAGATAGTTGTTTCAAGGCTTGGTAATGCTCCCAGTGGTTTTACTCACTTACTTGGTTTCTGCTTTCATTCAGAATTTTAACTTATTATTGATTAAAACTGGAAAAAGTTTGTTGCCTGATATAGTTTATCATTCATTCTTTCTCTGTGTATCTCTTAATGGAAATCCCCAAAATATTATGTGGTCTGAAAGGTAAGTTCATTCTTCGATAAACAGATGACTATGATAGAGTTTAAATTAGCCCTTGGCCCAAATTGCAACCTTGTCAAAAACTCCTGATTGGCTTGTGGAACTTGAAATGACTAAGATCTTTTAGTGGTTTTTTACTTTTTTTATTTGAGTTTTCACACTTCTGCATTTCCTGAGTGTTGGATTTATTATTTCTTCTAAAGTTCAGAAGTTTAGTTTTTGTAATTAAATGAACCAGTGTGCATTATCATACTTGTGTATTTTATTGGTACTATTATAATTTAAAATTTTTCTTTTATATTCAACAAATATTTATTGAATACTTATGATGCATATTTTCCTATCTCCAAGTTAGATGTGGTCTCTTGTTCATATGTAGTTACTCTTATTTTTATGAGACTATGTAAATAAAATTGTGTAGATAAGTTTTCTATCCTTTAGAATGGTCATTGCTTTTATTCTATGCTAGTTTAAGTGAGTATGAGTTAGCATTCTGTTATTTGAAAGATAGTGTAGCCTAATGGGAGAGGCAGTGTAGAAGAATGAAAGGTGGAAAAATGTACAGGATTGCAAATTTCAAATGAAAAACATGACAAGTGATCTTGGTTCAGGATTAGGCTCCTTCACTTCAGTTTTACTCAGTGCTCGTTACTAGACTCTGATTATGCCACATCCTGGGGAAAGAAAAAAATAAGATCATATCCTTACCTGCAAGCTCCTCTCTTGGTACCTGCATGGGTTGCAAAAATGAAGAAGCCTGAAAACACCACATACTGGCAAGGACATGGATCAGTGGGATGTCTTACACCTTGTGGGGGGATATAAATTGGTTCAGCCTCTCTCAAAACTGGTTTGACATGATTGAGAAATCACATTTCCTGTTACTCAGCAGTTCCCTCTGCTAATGCTCTTGAATGTGTTTCTGCTTGTTATCAACTGACTCATATTATTTTTCCATCCCAATTTGCCAAACTCTTTTTCTAATTGATTACAATAATTATTCTATATTTATAACTTAGCTCATATTAAAAAATAAGTTTGGCTGGGCACGGTGGCTCACATCTGTAATCCCAGCACCTTGGGAGGCCGAGATGGGTGGATCACCTGAGGTCAGGAGTTTGAGACCAGCCTGGCCAACATGGTGAAACCCTGTCTCTACTAAAAATACAAAAATTAACCAGGCATGGTGGCACTGCCTGTAATCCCAGCTACTTGGGAGACTGAGGCAGGAGAATCACTTGAACCCAGGAGGCGGAGGTTGCAGTGAGCTGAGATCGCGCCACTGCACTCAAGCCTGGGCAACAAGAGCGAAACTCCATCTCAAAAATAAAATAAGTTCTAGAGGAACTTATCACAAGTTGACTTTTATCAAAAGTCGGGACCTATTTAAACATTGTATCATTTTTTTTTCTTACATGGTCTCTTGGCAAACTCAGATTTGTTTTCAGTGGAGGGAGAATCCCTTTCAAGTGCGTAGGTCCTTCACTTTCCTTTGCTACTTTTTCCCTATGTCTGGTGTCACTGGTACTCTGTCTTCCTAAAACTTTGCATATGACTATTCTATACACTTCATTTATTAAAATCATTCATTTCATAATTTTCCTTCAGCTAGCCGTGTGTTCTTTGTAGCCTAGAGGGTTTCTATATTGACAACTGCAACCACCCTTCTAAGAATACCACAGAGCAGTTTCCTGTTATGCTGGTTTATATATTCTCAGCAGTCTTTTTTACTCTCCTTTCATAAAATTATTATACCGGCTCCTCAGTTCTGGTAATCTGGCTAACTTATTTTTATACTGTTCTCATAGCTACTGCAGTTCCATCACTAGGAAATCTCACAGGATGTTAGAGTCAGATATACTGACTTCTAATTTGTTCACTCCCCATTAACTCTGCTTGTCCCTTTACTTGTTTATTTAATGCTTTCCTTATTTTTTTTCTCTTTACAGTCAAGCATGTCTCTTAGTAAATTTCTAGAAAGAAATGGGCTATAGTATTATCTTACTTGCTTTACTCTTAGCCTACCAAGACATTATCTGTAATTAAACCTTTAATGAATGTTTTTAATGATAGTTTTTTTGTTTGTTTGTTATTTGTTTTTTAAATAGACAGAGTCTTACTCTGTCACCCAGGCTGGAGTGCAATGGTGTGATCTCAGCTCACTGCAAACTCTGCCTCCTGGGTTTAAGCAATTCTTGTGCCTTAGCCTCCCAAATAGCTGGGATTACAGGCATGCACCACCATGCCCGGCTAATATATTTTAGTAGAGACGGGGATTTGCCATGTTGGCCAGGCTGGTCTCAAACTCCTGACAGGTGATCCGCCCACCTCGGCCTCCCAAAGTGCTGATATTACAGGTATGAGCCACTATGCCCAGCCAATAATAGGTCATCTAATCATGTTTCTGCCTGTGGGTCTAAATGAACAAAACCATATTAAAACAAAGGTTTTTAGCCATGCCTGGATAGATTCTGAAATACTTTTCCTAAAATACAGACTCTGAAAATGATATAACTGATGCCTTTTTTTCTTCCATTGACATGTTTCCTGTCTTTCAGCTTTCTCTAGAAGGCTTTAAGACAAATGAATGAATTCATTCTTATAAATGGAATTTATGTTATGGCCTTGATTTTGGGGAACAGAAGGAAGTTATGTTAATGTTGTAATTTGAGTGACATTATTTCTCTTCTTTTGTGTAGTTCTGACGTGCATTTAGGTTTCTTTCCAAAAATAATTATTTTTGAATAATTACATCATGGTAATTATTAACCATGATCTGCATATAAAGAAACTTTTGGCAATGAAGTACATTTTATTGCAGTATCAACCACAGTTTAAATCAGAGTGACACTTTTTGTTACAATTAATGTATAATGTAGTCTTTTCAGGAAATTTTAAAGTACTTTGTAGCTGTTATTTGTGGGATTTGTGGGGAGAAGGAGTGAGAATTTATTTTTCTCTTTGTTTTTTCATTCATTTCTTATTCTTCATTTTCTCCAAGTCTAAAAACAGATAATTTATTGTGCCTTAGATTTGTTAGTACAGTTCTTTCATGTAGCAAACACATGTGAGAACACAAGTTATTCCTTAGAAAATCTAAATGCTTGCACCTAACTAGAAGTATCATTGAGAAAATACTCTAATGCCTTTTTTTCTTCCTGGACCAATAAGGCATATTGGTGGGAGCATTGCTAAATCGAAACAAAGTCATGCCTTTGACAGGTGCACTTAGCACCTCATAACTACAGAGTCCCAGTTAAACAGGTGGAATTGTCAAAGAAGGCTGGCAGCATTTAACGCAGCCCATCACTGCTTTAGAAATAGTGGTTAGCTAGGACATGACTCAAGAACAAGTACACACTGGCCCGAGGAAACCTTCTGAGTCCTCACATGGCCTCTTCCCTGTGTACTGGGACAGAGCTCCCTGGAGTCCCTTCCTCTTACAAGAATATCAGCTCTATGGGATCAGGGCCCTGCCATTGTGACCTCATTTGACCTTAATTACCTCCTTCAGAGAATATATATTAAAATTCACTGTCAGAACAGACTATTAATTAAAGTGACATTTAATCGTCCTTTTAGCATTGGAGCCCTATTTCAACTGGAAAGGAGTTTTGTACATTGTATGAGAGAGAGAGAGAGAGACTAGACCACTAAAAGTGAAGTGTTGGGGCTGGGTAGAAATGAACACATTCTAAGTTTTGATATCTGCCAAATCACTGTGAGCCTTCATTTCCCTTATCAGTAAAGGAAGGAAAAACGTTCATTAAGTGTTTAATGACAGACAGTGTCTTGGTAGGTAAAGAGTAAAGCCAGCAAAATAATACTATACCTCATTTCTTTCCAGAAATTTACTCTTCAAGAGACAACGCTTAACCAGAAAGAGAAAACAGCAAGGAAAAGCATTAAATAAACGAGTTGGTTGGTTTGGATGTTGCTTTCTATCTGTTAAGTTTTGTGATTCTGTGACTGGGCAGTGCTTTTATAATATTTAGGGAATCCGAAGGCCTGACATTTTGAAATTTAAAAGTTTATGCAAAAAGTGAGTTTTATAGTGTTTTGGAGAATTGTTGCTTATTTGCTTCAACTGGCTTTTAAAAGGCATTTGGCTCTTTAGGGTAATGAACACTTGGCATGCATGAAGTAATATGTTTCTTACGGGAGAACTGAGGAACAGTTGTTTGCAGTCTTGTAGTGACATGGCAGAGTCAGGAGGCTGGGGACATGGGGATGATGATGCCATTCAAGTTGCAAAATGTTACTGATTCTGGTTCTGTTGAACACTGCTGGAATATTGACTATCTGGGCTATGAGCATTTTTCACTAGTAATTATCATTCACACCTCATTAAGATCAGACATCAATTAATGTCTTTCTAGGTAGAGCAAAAAGTGAAATATTTATTGGTCAGTGAGGAAAGTCCTGGCATCTAGGTCAGTTAAGAAGATGAACCTCACTTGGCAACTTGGGCTTTTGGTGATGAACAGTATGGTTGGCTGTGTTCCATTCTTAAGACCAATAACAGTCAGAACAAATAGTTGTAGTCATGTCATCTAATATATAGAGAATAATTTCTAAAAATTACTCTTACATGTATATGTTACCCGTAGAAATCAGCATATTGCAGCAGTATAGGGTACTGTTTCATGGCCTGTTTGTGTTCATAGCTTTGAAATGCCTATGATTAAGAGATGCTTAAAGTTAGGAGGACAGGAAGTAACTAAATCCAAACCTGGAGCAGTAAAAGACTCCAAAGGTGATTATGCTATTAACCAGTAATTTCTGTTTCCAAAAATGGCATTTCAAAGTAAAAGGCAATTGTAATTAACATTTTTATTTTATACTTTTTGTTTTAATAATTATAGTACTTATAATATCATATATTGCCAATATTTCCAGATCAAAGGCATATGTAATTTGCTGTTATAATTAAGCACATTTTCCCTAATATTTTTATCCTTGAAAAATGCAGTGACATTGTTCTACCCATGTCAGTTTGATGTGTACATTGATACTTATTTAGCAGAATATTATTCTCGGTGTTCACAGGTATGTGGTATTTTTATACAGATGAATGTTTGTTCTTAATGAGCTAAAGCTTATGTAGACATTTTGAAAGATGTTAGTGATTAGACAGCCTAGCAAATAATGTTGTAGATCATATATTATTCACGCGTGGGAGGAAATGTAGACACCTTGTTGCATTTTTATGAAACACAGCCATTTTTCCCCTGGCTCAGAATTATGAAAAAATATTGCTAGTTTTCGGTCTGCCTGACCTGTAAGGCCTGTGAAGTGCTGAGTGGTTGGTATACATAGAGTTCAAACCCTGTATTTGAGTAACTTCTTTTGAATTAATATTATAAATGTTAAATGCTATAAACCTTCAAACCACCTAACTTTTGGAGATTAAAAAATTTCATTCTAAACTTTTTTTTACTTTTATATTTTCAAAATGTATGACATATGGCTAAACACTGATTGCAACTAACTGGGCAGTTTTATACTACTGGGTAAAATGGAGAGCCGGTCAAGGTTTCAAGCCATGTGTCTATGCACATTTCAGCAATTTCTAAAGAGGTGAGGCATCCCAATCTAGTTAGCACAAAAGAATAGGCCGTTTCTCATGAGAAACAGTAGGAAAAACGGGAAATGTTAGCGAAAAACAGAGGAGAAACAGAAGATTTTTTATCTATTTACATATATAAAGAGATCACTTTATATTGAAATCAATTAAAGAGATAGTTGTTTTGTTATTTGTTGCTTTATAAGTATGGATTATAACTAGTTGGTTGTATGTTTAGAGAGATTCTACTCTACACAATGAGAATTTTCAAATGAATAAGGCAGCTGAAATAGGAAAGCTTTTCTTGGGAGATAATATTTTTCATGGAGATGCTTAACCAGAAGCTGAATTTATGATGCAGTTAACTGGCTGTTGAATTTCCAGGTCTACATTCTTTAAATCTCTGATTGTAATCCTTTCTAATATACTGTGCAACTTCAGAGCTCTGGGTAGATATGTTTCTTCCAATCTTGCTCATTTGAGTTACTTTTTTATACTTCAGCTTAATGCTGATGATTATCATTGGCAGGGTCAAGGAGTATAGTTGACTTCTGTGTCCCTTCAGCATTGACTTTCTTCTTTCCAACACAAGGAGACTCATGGAGGGGTTGTTAGACGAACACCACCCCTCCCTACCATATAGTTCCTTCTATCCTCTTTCTTTTTTTCTTCTCTGCTTTTATTTTTGTATTTTTCTTTTTCCTTTTCATGTCCAGTAACTGGTATGTACGAGTATAACTTAACTCTTCCAGTGACTGTTAAAGGAAAAAGAAAACTAGCTTTCTTCTGTTGTAAAAGCTAATGTGGGACGAATGCTGTATTTCCAAATAAACCTAAAATCAGCATGACTTTGCTGCTGTGATTCTGACCTAGATTTAAGCTGATATTTTAGATGCAGGTTTTTGTCTGTTTATCAGTTATATTTTGTTACTATCAATTAACCTTATTAGCAGCTTATATGTAAAAGACAGTAGAAAAGACTATTCAGAACAAAATGCTTGCATAATTTGTATGCTGCTTTTTATGTATTCTGAACATGTATTCGTCTTTTGGACTGCAATACCCAAAATATGCTTATTCAACATTCGGAGAAATATGTTTATGTCCAGCCACAGGGCCATTTACATCTGATTTTGAAATCTGAATTGATAATGTAATTTGGTGTTAAAAATAACATAGGCATACCTGGGGGGAAAATACAGTCTCTCCCTTTAATAACATATATTCCTTTGAGTGTTGGCTATGCATTATTTCCTTGTATGATTTGGAAAATTATTTTATCATTCCCCTTGCTCCTCAGAAAACAGAAAGACATGCACACCCCCTCTTTCCTATTTGTTCTGTTTCTGTTTTGCATTCTTTGTTACTGGGTCTGCTATATAATACCAAAGACTCTTCTTTGGTCATAATTGTCATTTGAACATTTGATCATTAATATTGCCTACTGTGTTTTTAAAAAATGTGTCATACTGCCTGTGAAGTATTTTTCATTTCATGGTCATGAAATCTTTTATATTTTCCTTTTGTAGTTAAACAAAAATAGGCCCCAAAATAAGCAATGATATTTTCTCAGGACTTTATTATTTAAGAACTGAGAAAGGAAACTTGTTTGATTCAGCAAGATAAGTGAGAACAGCCAGCTAGAAAGGAGAAGAACGTGGAAACATCATAAAGGAAGTTTTAGTTTTTAATTACCTTAATTTCATTTTTTGGTAAGAGTAGTGGTTATGAACCTGGGAAGTGCTGGGTCTGACTTTCTTATTGCACTTGAAATAATTGCTGGAATGTTTGACTTTTTATGTTGTTTTTATTAGTTGTGAAAGAATAGTAATTTTGACAATTACTATTTTTAAACTCGGTGAGCATTCTTCAAAGCCCATTTCTGTAAAATACCACATTGTAAATACATGAGAAAGTATTCGATAATGTCAAGAAGAAAAAAAAACTAACGCTAGCAAGTTTCTAGGTTATCACTCTTTAGTGAAGGAGTATGGCAGTATGTTACTTAATTGGACTCTGTAAATTCAGAATCTCTAAATTTTAAAAATGTTTTAAAATTTTTATTGAGCTATACATATATACATTCAAATGTATAAATCTGTACACATATTTTTAAATATTTGTGTATTTGTATGAATTTTTACATGTGTATACATAAGTGTAACCATGATCCAAATCAAGATATAAGACATTGACATAGATCATTTTCAGTACCCTAGAAGACTTGCTTATATTGACAGTCAATCCCTTTCCCTGAGAGATAACCATTATTGTGAATTCTATCCCTGCAGATAGATTGGTTTTGCCTATGGTTTAACTTCATATAAATGGAATCATACAGTATGTCCTCTTTGGTGCCTGACATTTGTGTGACATGATGTCTATGTTGGTCATCCATAGACTAACACTGATTTCTTTATGTTAGTCATTGTGTCAGTATACTACTGAAATGAGCAATTATAAAATATAATATTCAATCATTAATTTGGAATAAAAGAACTTTTAGAATCCTGTGGTCCTAAAAACTGTTCACAATTTAAACTTCTTCTAAACAGCTTTCCAAGAAATCTTTTGATTTCCTATCTTTTGGGGCCAAGGAGGTTCTCAGGGCAGTAAGAGATCTTGTGGTGGGGCAGTGTCCAGCAGGGCAGTGAGCCAGCATAGCTGGAAGCCACATTCTTTCCATGATGGATGTAGACTGTTTCCTACAGCTTTGGTAGTAAAAGCTAGCGAAGCAAAAATTAGTTGACATGTTCCCTAGACTTTGGGTTTTCTGATCAGTCAGTGAAAAGATAATTGGCAATTAACATGAGTTGCTACTTTTATTAAAGAAAAGGGATTTTTCTTAGAATTAAAATGCATCCTTTTTAAGGAAAGATAATTGGCAACTTAAAATCAACATTCTCTCTCTCTCTCTCTTTTTTTTTTTAAGAGATAGGATCTTGCTGTGTTGCCCAGGCTGGAGTGAGGTGCAGTAATAGCACACTGCGGAATGCCTGGGCTCAAGCGATCCTCCCACCTTAGCCTCCATACCCGGCTTAAGTCAATGTTCTTAAGCCAACATTAATATGTAGGCTAGTTTTTGGAGACAATAAATTCAGTCAAGGAGGGAGGAGAGAAGCTTGACATGAGGGATTAGCCAAGAACCAGATGCAGAATTATCACAGGAAGCCATGAGCAGGTATGGACCCAATTGAGAGACCCTAACATAGTTGTACTGAGTTGGGAATTTACTTTTATTGATTGTAAATCACATGCTTCTGGTCCCTAACAGGCAGTCACTAAAAATGTTTTGTAAATGAGCAAATTAATTGAAGGTAAAAGTGGTGGGGGCAGTTTTAAATGTATAAGGCAAACTGGATGGATATTGAATATTCTTTCAGTATGTCTACAGTACCTTTCATTGTAATTCTTGAATATTAAAAGATACTTTTTAAATCTCTACACTGTCCTGAGCACACATATATATATATATACATACACACACATACATATACATACAAACACACACTCATTGCCTTCACTTTAGCTAGCTGATTATTAGAATATATTCTGTACAGTGTCATTTGTTCCAGCCACTTTGTTTTTGAAGTTTTAGTACATCTTCAGCCTCTCCTGGTGGCTGCTAGTATCACTGTCACCTGCAGTGCTTTGCCAACCACCTGAAGCTCTCTTACTCTGTCCAGTGTGCTGAAGGTGCTGGCATCCATCAATATCTTTTTTGCATATTCTATTTAGTTTTGCTTTTTGCATCTGTGAAAAATAGTAGAACATCTTCTCAATGTAAGAGTGGAAATAAGAATAGTAAAGAAAATTGTACAAAAATAGGCCACTAAATTCATTCTTTAGCATGAAATTAGAAATGCTGAACAGGTTCGATAGAGGTGCATCAATGCTCAGAAATGCTTCTAAGTGAATCTACAGTTCTTTCTTACTTTGAAGCTTTTAAGAAAATTGATATGAGGATTTCACTGAAGATTAAAAAGAAACCAACATCCTTCTCTGAACGTTGGAGGTCTGTCTGCTTTATAAGCCTCAACTCATTATATTTTCTTTTTTACATGTTTTTGATTGACATGTTGATTTTAAAAATGCAACTTCAACATTCAGTGGGAGTTGACAGTATTTAAACTGAATTTTGGGGCAAAATTCTTCAATATAGTCATATTTTTCTGTTATTTTTAATTCATTCTTTTTTTTCTAGCAAATACTCGCTGAGTGCTTACTATGTACCAGACACTGTCCTTGTCTTTGTGGAGGCTGTGTTCCTAATGAGGGTATTGTGGTAATTTGAGAATAAGAGAAAATCTATGATAAAGGAGTCCATCATTCCAGTAGTGCTAAATTTCTTCCAGTTTCCTTTTTTACACTTAGAAGATTATCTGTTGTAGAGGCACAGCTCTTTTCATGCCATTTCTTTTTCAGAGGCAGTTTCACCTCTGATCTTCATCCCACTTCCCTCCATCCCCTTTGGGATCCAGACCAAAAAATCTTGAAGTCCTACTTAGAAGACCCTTGTCCCTTTTACCCCACACATCTAGTGTTGCTAATTTCTACCAGTCCTACTTTATAAATATGTCTCAAATTTATCCATTCCCTGCTTTTGATACTTGTTGCCATTGCTTTAGTTGCTCAGTTTCCTAATTGGTTTCTGCTACTCCAAACCTAAACTTCTTTAATCCATCTTCTCTACTTCTTCCAGAGTGATCATGTCACTCCCCTCCTTCTTTGTGATTTCTTATCCTCAGCCCTTGAAGTGGAATTCCTTGTTGTAGAATAGAAGGCCTGACTTTCTGACTTTATGCACACTGCTCTCAGGCCCCCTTGTACACTTCAAAGCCACGAATCCTTTCTTTTTCCAGGTCTGTCATGCTATTTTCAAAATTTTTTTCTTTCTACCAAAAATGCAGCTACCAACACTGACCTTTGACCTCTTTCATTATCTGAAAGACATTTTATCCTTCAAGAATCAGCGCGTGTATCCCCTTTTCTTCCAACTTTTTCCTGTGCCTACTCTTACTCACCCTTACATAATGTAAGTGGATTACTGTCTGCTTTTAAAAAATTATTGTGATTTTGCCATATTTTTATTGTAGCACCTGGCACATTGTCTGGAGATGACTCAAGAGAGAACACAGGTGTTATTTGATGTATTAGTCAGGGTTCTCTGGAACCTCACACGATCATAAGGTCCCACAATAGGCCATCTGCAGGCTGAGGAGCAAGAAGAGCCAGTCCAAGTTCCAAAACTGAAGAGCTTAGAGTCCAGTGTTTGAGGGCAGGAAGTATCTAGCATGGGAGAAGATGTGGGCTGGAAGGCTAGGTCAGTCTCTCTTTTCACATTTTTCTGCCTGCTTTATTCTAGCCACACTGGCAGCTGATTAGAATGTGCCCACACAAATTAAGGGTGGGTCTGCCTTTCCCAGCCCACTGACTCAAATGTTAATCTTTGGTAACACCCTCACAGACACACGCAGAATCAGTACTTTGTATCTTTCAATCCAGTCAAGTTGACACTCAGTATTAACCATCCCAAGTCCACCCCTTGTCAACTTGAACCCATACACATCTCCTGAGATCATACATAATCTTTAAATAAAGACAATAATAAGGTCATAATTACGCCTAACATAATACAACTATCCTTTGTACAACCAGAAACATACTAATCCTCAGCCCAAATGCTGCTACATAAAGTTAATGATACTTAAATGCTGATATGAAGTCAATAAATCTTATGTCACATAATGAAGGAAAAAGGAAATAAAATGAAGAAATTTTCTTAATGCAAGTGTATACATACACAAACATGTTTTTAACTAAAGGAGGAAATACTCATGATAATTACAGTCCTCATTTCTGTAACTGGTCACGTGGTCATGGCTGGTATTGGTGACTACTTCCTCTACTGATCATTTTCCTTTCCCCAGTGTACAGTTACCGTGGTAAAAGGCCAGAGGTCTCCTTGGGGAAGGATGGGAGAAAGATTCACTGCATAAATTGTCAGTAATGCAGCGGGCTCCTTCCTCAAGGGGACCCGGCCTCCCGTTCATTCAAGGAGTTCTGGGTCTGTAAACTGGCTCAAGTCTGAAAATTGATTGAGGGGCTGTGATTCTCTGTTTTTATAATTCAAATTAGTCTTTTGTCCATTTAACCTAGAAGTTTTCTGCTTATATAAATTAAGTAGGAATGCAGTAGGCTTCCTATCAATTTCACTTTTAGGAACACTGTGATTAATTAGCCAATGCCAGAGCTCTACAGGAGTCAGACTATTCTGATTGCTGCTCTGCCCCTGCTATCCATTATGGTAGCTATGCCTACTTTGCCTTTGATGGTTGAGTGCCGTCACTTGACCCCTGCCATCTTGGGATGCAATTATTCCCATTGTATTTAAATTTTGTAGTTGAATGACTGTGGTTCCCATGGTTAGATCTGTTATAATTTTATTACTATGATTATGGTGTTTACTTGAATATGTAAAGTATGTAATAGCATTAATAGCTAACATTTAAATACAGCTTGCAAAATATTTGAAAATACATTGTCTTTTTTTGGTCCTCATACCAACCCTAAGAAATAGTTTGAAGGAGTCATATTATTTCTGTTTTATAGTTGAGGCTTGGACAGTTTCTTGTTTAAAGTGACATGGTATTAGAGGCAAAACTTAAAACCCGTGAATCTGATTCTAAATCCTGTGTTTTCTGTACTTTGTTGGATCTGGAGCCTGGGCATGAAGAGAGCCATTCCCAGGTACTCCATGGGATGTACCACAAGGTGATTCAGGGATCCAGGCCACCTCCATTTGGTGGCCCCCCTCACGCCTAGGCCCTCAGAGTCTTTTCATTTAGTAAGTGCATGAGAAAGATGGGATTGTAGTACTGTCTTTTAAATATCATTTCCTTCATTTTTCTGTATTCTTCCTGTAGTGCAAACTATTTAAAGTTTCGTGAGCCACAGTGCTCGGCCATAGCTATATCCCTTTGCATCTTTGTATGTGTTTTCTTTCTCTCTACTTGATGCCCTTTTCCTCCTCCTTCACCTGGTGAATTTCTACTCATCCCTCAGCAATGTCTTTTCTGGGGAGCCTTCTGCCACCTTTTTTTTTTTTCTTGAGACAGAGTCTCGCTCTGTCGCCCAGGCTGGAGTGCAGTGGCGTGATCTCAGCTCACTACAACCTCTGCCTCCCGGGTTCAAATGATTCTCCTGCCTCAGCCTCCCAAGTAGCTGGGACTACAGGCGTGTGCCACCACACCCGGCTAATTTTTTGTATTTTTAGTAGAGTCGGGGTTTTCACTATGTTAGCCAGGATGGTCTCTGACCATCCTGACCTCATGATCAACCTGCCTCGACCTCCCAAGGTGCTAGGATTACAGGCATGAGCCACCACGCCCGGCCCTCTATCACCTCTCTTACTCCTCCTCTTCTCTCAGTGGTCCCTTTCCTTTTCCTCTGTGCCCTTGTGAGACCTAGCAAATTATTTCCTGAGTATTTATTCTCCCTCATAAAGAAGATGCTAGGGACCATTTTTTGATTGGCTTTGCATAACTAGAACTTGAATGATTTTTAGCACACACTAGATTCTCAGTAAATATTTGGTGAGTGAATCAGTAATGTGATATTTTCATGGAAATTAAGGTCATACAGTTCTCACTATCGGAACCAGGATATCAAGAACAGGGTTGCTAGGAATTCCCACACAGTTCATGGTTCAGGTTTTGTGCTCCTGTATACCTTTAGACCATTGCCCCCTAAAATAGATTTGCATCCAGTGTTTCTTCTTGGAGTTGCTTTTGATATCCATATAGACAAATTACAAATATGCACTTCCAAATGTATTTTGTGGTAAAGTTATGTAAAGAGGACTAGTTTTTATTTAGGTCATTGTAAAGATGAGGATGAAGCAGATAAAGAAGGTCTTTTGTTTTGCAATCTTTATTGCTTTATGTTAGCTGGCAGGCTGCCTGTGTTTGATTAGAAATGATAGTCTCTAAACTCTTTAAGTTAGACCATTAATTTCCCATGACAGCACATGAAGCTTCTCCTCTCCTCCCCTCCCCAAACCCAAGCACACATATTAGAGAAGCCTCCTATGTAAGACAATTGTTTAACGTTGCCTGTCAGAAAAGGTGCTACAACAAGTCAGTCAGGTTTGGAGTTTGCAAACATACTTCCACCTTACTGAACATCACAAAGGCTGTCAAAAATTTCATGTCCTTATATTTTTTCTTCTCTCCAGAAGGAAAACCATTACAGATGTAAATGTTAGAGAAATTTTTTCATACACTTTGGAGCTTCTGCAAGAAGTATTTTTCATAGTTTGGAAAAGAGGAAGGAGGCCTCTGCTGACACATTTGCAATCTTTCCAGTATTTTGTGTGAACTTTGTAGTTTACTACCTTACAAGAGGCTAGATGTTTTTTCTTCTAAATATTACTTATATCTTACATTCTTTTTTTTCTTGCTTTCTCTGAAAACGAAAGTGTAAGCTTTTTCAAATAGCCTTGATATTTCTAAAATTTCTGTTTATTTTTCCTTTTAGTTTCTTCTCAGTCTTCTAGATGCTTTCCACCAAACCTACTTCTGTGAATTATCCACATGTGTACTTACTTGGGAGTTGGATGAAATATATGTATGTGTAGTATGCGTATTTCAGATATTATTTTGTTTGATGGATGTTGAATAACTACTAAGAGAGAAACCAGTTGCTCTTCAAAGTATAATTAGCAACACCAGCCCTGGAGAATTCTACATTTGGTTGTGACAAAGCTAGTAGTATGCCCTCTGCAAAGAAGAGAAGGGGAAGATGGATGCATTTCTAATGCAATCAGGAAACCCCTATATAATTTAAATATATTAGCATATTCTAAGAAACCCAGGTATTTGAATGTTCCTAAGACAGCTAGAAGCCTTTCCCAAACAAGCATGATTAAATTACTTGGAACACATTGAAACAGCACACATGGCCCTTAATGGATCAGCATTATCAATATGCATTTTCATGGCCAACTCCAGGAAAGCCATCACTGAAGCCATAAGGAGTCAAATCACTGATGCAATCCTGATGATTTTGCTTGCATTGCTCACATCCAGTTTGCCACTAAATGTTTGACGGCATGCAGACACTGAATTTTGCAAACATTAATGTCATTTTCTACTTGTCCCTAGGAATAGTAATGAGCATACATCTTGAATCCTTTTATTTTGGATTGTATACAAGAAAGTAAAAGTTTTCAAATATTCTGAAGTCTGGGCATGTTAGGATAATATGACATGGAACTAATTATGTAAGGGTACGTTCTGGGTCATTTGAAATTTGCATATGTATTGCAAAGGTCACAATCAACTCAAATAAATAATAATAAGAGTTAAAATGATTGAGCCCTAGTGATGAGCTCAGCTATGTTATAAACACTTTGCATGTATTATCTAATTTAGTATTCCGAGCAACTCTGTGCGGTAGGAAATAGTATCACCCCCATTTTATAGCTAAGGAGCCTGAGGCATGGAGAGATGAAGTAGCTTGACAAAGATCAGGCTATTGTAAATGGGGGGCTAGGATCAAACCTAGACAGGAGGACCCTAGAGCCCCAGCTCTTACCTCCTACTTTATGCCTCAGGTGTGTGCCTCCATTTAAAACCCTTACCAGAGGAGGCTCAAAGGCTCGAGGACTCTTCTATAGTGGCTGTCATTAGGCAGTTTGACTCTGATAATCCAGTCAAACAGTTTATCCACAGTCAGAGAGTAGATAATCCACTCTGATAATCCACAGTCAAACAGATAATCCAGTTTGACTCTGGATTATCAAACAGCCTAATTAGAGCCATCATGGAAGATGTCTGGTTCATAAACAGTTCTCCTGTTAGGTTAAAATATGTGATTTTTCTGTTAAAAAAAAAAAAAAAAAACTAAGATGAAGAGATAAAATATGACCAGCCCTGCATTCCAGATAGTTCCCAGGCCAGGTCAAGATGAGCTCCTCAGAACACTTGGTTACGTTGGTCCAGCCCAGTCACTATGCCCTTCTATTAGTTTTGCTTCTAAAAGATAAGAATCTAGAAATAGTTGGGCCAGTTTAGAAGAAAACATTATGTATTTAATGGGCTAATATAGGTCTAATTATTTGCATAAGTTAAGGACTTTTATTAAATATATTTACCCAAGGTAAATTTTCAAGCCCATTTACAATATAATTTAATTTATTTAAAAGAAAATTGGTCTGCACAGATTAGGGATGCCTCTCTTGCTGAAGAGGAGCACTTAAGTATTTTTAGAAGTGAACATTGTGATTCCCCTGTTAGCTTAGGTCTTGGTCTGAAGTGAAAAGAAAACTTTTAGCAACCTCACATGCTGCCTACAGGACTGTCTCCTTTATAAACATTCTCTGTTGGCACTGTCTTCTAGAGAGCATACACTTCCCTACATTTTGTGGCATTACATTATTTCTCAAATGACTTCTGCCTTTGTAGAATCATCATCTTTTTTTCCATGAGATATGTGCAATATAATATTGTTCTCAAATATTTTAGTCTTCATGACACTATTGTGAATTGGCTTTAAACACCTATATCCCCCAATGTATGATATATTCCTTCGTCCTTATTTTATAGTAGGATGATATAGTGGGTGCCATAAAAGGAGAGGAAGACAATTCTGACTTAAACAGACTGTTTGTTAGTGCCGCCTTTGAACCTTAGTCTTACTTGAGGAGGAGTAGATACATTTATATGTTTATTTGGAAAATGTTGAATAAAGGATTTGCAATTTGACTCAGAAACGTCATTAATTTTTAAAATTTATTTACTTGCTTATCCCTTTCTGAAAAGACTGTGAAACAGTTGCCTGAATATTTCGTTTGAGGGGCAATTAAAAACAGAATTGTGGAAAACCAATGTCGGCAGCAATTTATGAAAGGAAAGCATTAGACATATTTAATTTTTCTTACCCGTTTCTCTTGAAATACCTGTGCTTTTCCATTTAGTGCCTTTAATATCATGAAGAGAGATGAAAGGGATGAATTTTGTCTATGGTGGATTGCACTGAAGCTTGAGTAGACTTTTTTGGTAGTTTTATAAGCCTCAGTATACCACTCATACAGGGAAAAGTCACCTTGGCTTTTAAATTTAGTTGGGCATTTTCTTGAGCTTATTATTTTAAAATAATGGTGCCCCCTCCTCTTTTAAAAATTACTGGTATTGCAAACCCTTTTTTATAATTTCTTCCTAATGTTTGCAAAATCCCCCTGAGGATACTTATGGTTCTATGGAATTCCTCTTCTCCAGATATTGACAGAATCATTAAACATGTCTTAAGCTTCATGATTACTTTTCCAGCACCACTTTCTTTGCTCTTTATCATTGCATTTAGTTATGTTTCATCTAGTTTTCAATACACATGATAGGGTTCATAGCCCAGCCAACTGGAATGAATTTGATAGCTAAGCATTTCACAGGCTGGCTCTGTAACATATTCTGCCAGACCCTACCATGTGTGAAGCATTACTTCTTCTTCTTCTTCTTTTTTTTTTTTTTTACCAGTAAAGATTATTTATAACTTTAATTTCTTTCATGCTCATTTGTGTTCCTGAAGAAGGGAGGGAATGCTGTTTCCCATCAGAGTGTTTCTCTTGGCTTTCCTCTATGTAAACCTCACTAATACTTTCAGTCACCACCTTCTGTGTCGTTCCTTTTGAGCAAAAGGAGAAGAAGTGGAGTTGGGTTCAAGGCCATGCTTTGCTTTTCACAAGAGAGTGCTCTCAGAAGCGCTGGTGTAGTTCCAACACCTTATTTCTACAGCTGCCTTGATAGTGGCTTGAAGTGGTTATTTAGAGGGAGAGGGTGGCTTGATAGGAATGTACTTCATTCAGTATTTTTTGTTGATGCTGTTATTGGAATGAACTTCAGTAAATGATTTTAAGAGCATAGTTCTTAGAAGTTATGATGATAAATGACTGAATAAGAACCTATTTAATATTATATCACTGCTTTGGGGAAAAATAGTTTTAGCTAAGTATTTCAGGAGTAAAAGAAAGTTTATATTCCTAAGATTTAGTTATTTTCTAGGTTTTTATCCCTTTATAAATATACAAAACTATTCAAAACAGACTTGGTTAATACTCTGAACCAGCTTGGAATACACTCTTATTTGATCATTTTTCCTTTATTTTTCAGTTTGGTAATTTAATTTTACGGTCATATGTATGTTCCCTGGTCTGGAGAGTTCTCTCACATGGCATGATTAGCAATTGTGTGTGAAATGATTATGTGGCAACATTACTAGTGAATTACAGCTAGTCTAAATACTGTATGTTTTCACTTGAGAACATTGGCTCTGGAATGTATATCTGGCACCGAGAAGGAAAAAAAAAAAAAAAAAGCCTCGATGATAAAATGCAGCCAGAATGTAAATTGTGAAATGGAGCTCTAGGCTCAATTGTTCCTCCCACTGGTAGCAACTTGAGATTGTGCATTTCCTTTCTAGAATGAAAATTATGCCCTTTTAAGACTACTTAGTCAATTTTTAATCTTCAAATTGGTGTTTTTTTTAAAATAAAAAAAGCCAGAAGTTTACATGATGTGTGTTTATGTCTGTATATTATTATACAAAGGATCTAAATTATAAGCCCTAATTCATGCCACTTCAAACTAATGGAGTAGCTGTTTCAAGGTCCCTAACTATGGTAGTTACTCCTTGGAATGAGGAAGTGAATCTTATATTAAGACTTTGCACTAATAATCCTGGCCGACTTCGTATTGAAGCCCAAATCTGGAGGAGTGGTCTCTTCATAAGATGTAATCAGCAACCTACCCTGCTGGATATTCACTGTTTGGATACTAACTGTACAATAACTGCAGTGGAAGAAATACAAAGCAGAAGTAAAGCCAGGAGACATATTCCTATTTTCTAGGTTATTTATCCCATAATAGAGAGAAGCTGTTCATTTAGGATTATAAATAAAGCTTTCTTAGTACATCCTGAGATTGGTCAGCCTTTTTTTTTTTTTTTTTTTGAATGGGCACTTATTGTGTGTCCTCAAAGAAAGAAAGCAGGAGGGAGTTTCCTTAGTGATTTAATTATTATGATTGTGCAAGTTTCTTTGAATATGTTCAAAGTACTCCCCATATGAGAAGGAAGAAAAGTCATACACCACATATCCCCCAGTTTCTGTCGAAATAAGACCTCAGTGTTCTGTAATAAAAAGTCCCTTTCTACTCACTCCCAGCATTTGATGTAAATGATTGACAGCATGTGTAGCGCCTTCTGTTCTTTAGGGTCTAGGTCAAGGAAGACATCATAGCTAAGAAAATAAAAACTCAGAACTGAAGCAGGAACTTTTCATTCAAACTTGAATAAATCTAAAGGAAAAGGATGTTGTATCTTCAAAAAATTAAAAACCAAAACAAAATAAGAAAAAAAAATCAACACCTATAGTATCCTTAGCACTACAGATTCTGTATTTGTTTTGAATTGAACATTTTCTGAAAAACATCATGATTCATTAGTATGAAAAATTATCACATTATCATAAGAAAAGGATTGTTGACTATAATGGAAATAGGCTTTGAATCACTTATGATACAAATAAGTGCTTAGCCTCATAGCATTAAACCAGGATTCCAAGATACAGATTGCTTGTTTATTGCATAGGAAGATTTAAAAAATTCCTTTGAGGACTTTTATCTGATATTAGAGTTGCCCAGAAGGACCACACCTTGTAACTCAAACTGTATTTTTTTTAATATATTTTTTGAGATGGAGTCTTGCTCTGTTGCCCAGGCTAGAGTGCAGTGGTGTGATCTTGACTCACTGCAACCTCTGCCTCCCAGGTTCAAGGGATTCTTGCGCCTCAGCCTCCCAAATAACTGGGATTACAGGTGTGCACCACCACACCTGGCTAATTTTTGTATTTTTAGTAGAGATGGGGTTTTACCATGTTGGCCAGGCTGGTCTTGCTGACCTCAGGTGATCTGCCTGCCTCAGCCTCCCAAAGTGCTGGGATTACAGGCGTGAGCCACCGCGCTCTGCCATAACTCAAACTCTAGAAGGCAGGTGCGACTTGGTAGATTGATTTTCATTATTGGCTTAGAAATAAACGGGAAACCGGGTTGATTTTCTTTTCCAAGTAATTCAGCTGTGATGTCGATGGTTTATAACTGCCTTTCTCCTGGTGACACTGACAGTAAATATTTTCCATGTAGATGAAAAGCTACCAGTGTAAGTATTAATACTTATAATAGAAGAATGCACATTTAAAAAGATTTACATGTGAAAAAATATGATTTGTTATTACTTTCACATGCAGCCTAGACATATAGTATCTTTGAATGAATGTAAGTGAGAGTTGGAGGAGAGATTTTAATTTGAAAGCGAAATACTGGTAAAATACAGTTTGTTGTTGTTATTGTTCTTAAAGAAATATAAGCTATTTAATTTTCTTTAGCATAATGTAGAGATTATAGTGCTTTATTTACTAAACACAGCAATAGTTTTTTTGTTTTTTTTTTTTTAAAAAACAACCAAACCTCAGTTCCATAAAAGCCACTTAGCAGAGGGAAGGAGTGAAGAGTGGAGTTTCCCCCTTGCCCAGTGGCAAAGGGAAGCCATAGAAAGAAGAAAGACAAAGACAGACCAGGGTCCAAAGAGGAGTGGTGGGGAAGGGGCAAGAGGGAGTCCTGGTTCAAGAAGGAGACTTAGAGAAAAATGGAGTTTGCAGGGTGGCTGGGAAGAGAGAAGCAGCCACAGGTCAAAGGCCTTAGGTGGCCCCCTTGGCCTTTCCGCCTCCGAGCAAGCAGCTGTTTTTGCTGTTTTAATGAATTTCAACTGTTTCTCCATTCCAAACTCTCATCATCATCATCAGTTTTACTTATAGATAGAGAAATGAAAATAGCTTTAATGCTTTTGTGGCAATATCCTAAAAGCTTACAGACCACTTACTGTATTAAAGTCGACTCCTTTTGGACTTAAAATATCAGCCTGCTCTTTCTTGTTTGAAAGAGTAAAAATCTTTAGGACATAGGAATTGTAGGAATTTAAAACTATCAGTGACCTATTTTGGCAATGCTTACAATTTTTTAAATTAGGTTAACTCCTAGGCAGAGAGCAACATCAGTAAATAACTGAGATTGGGGCCTTGAAGAATTTTGAAACCTGAGGTTATATGTTTGCATCTGTAATAGAACAGTTGTATGTAATGTTTTTCTACATACTACATGGTGGGTCTGGGGGTGTCTTCTAATGAAACTTCAGAGAGGAAGAAGATCATTATTAATATTAATATGTTATATTAGTAAGTAGATACTATATTTTCAGATTCTCTATTACTTTGAATTGGTTTGGAATCCAAAACCATAACTTAGCTTTCACTAGCTTTTTCGCCCTAAAGGCCAATTGCCATGATAAAATGCTCTCAACCTATCTACCTATAACTGTTGAGAATACTCACTGTACTAAGATGCCCCTTTATTTGTAAAACTGTGTCTCGAGTAATTTGTTAAAGTGTACAGAACCTCTCTGTACTATTTTTGCACTATTTTATGTTTGCATACAAATGCAGCAGTACATTTATCTTTTAGAAATTTCAATTCTCTCTGGCAAGTTGATAGGGTAAATACCCTCTCTAATCTTTTTTTTTCTCTGGGTCTTCAGCTCTGCAAATATCCCCTCATTCCTTGTAAACTGTCCAAAGCTCAGCAAATACCTTTCCCTGTATAGCTGAATATTCTCTCCCGTGTAGCTCCATTTTCCTCCTTTTTGACAGATAAGAAAAGGTAAGCCTGACTTTATGAACCTTTTTCTGAGTTGTCACTCTGTAAACAACTTTCCTGTTTCTGAACTGCTCAGCAGAATTTGAAGTGAGCAAATTAGAGATATTGAGAATGGTGTACTCTCTGTCCATAGCTACCTTTTATGAGTATGAGAACAGGAAAAGGGCAAGAGAGTGCCCAGGGCAGCAGAGAATTCAGGGCTAGAGAAGTTCCGTTTCTGTTGGCCAAGGTGAATAGGACACAAGAGAGTCTAATTACAATTAAGAAACCTAGTCGGGAAAGGTAGGGATAGTCATGGAAGAAGTGAGTTTCCTCTAGAAATTTTTCCCCCTTTGGGACTCGTAAAATAGGGTTTCTAATAGGTGGAGTTCTGCCTTAATAAGAAATTGAGTAGTGCACTGGCTGGTCTCTGTCATTACAGCACTGGTTCTATGCATGTGTGAATAAGGGCTTATCCAAATCGATCCTGCATGAAAGAATATACCTTAGTAGGAATTTAAAGGAGGACCTTAAATTCATTAGTATTCTGAGAGCTGTGAGTGAAACTGTTTAGCCCAGAAAGCAGCAATACTGTTGAGGTTCAGGTTTTAGGGTCAAACTAATCTAAGTTCCATTCTTGTTTTAGTCACTGAACTTCCCTAAGCCTCAGTTCCTTCATCTGTAAAATAGGAATAATATTATTAAGTTTTATGGGATTATTAGGAGAAGATGAGCCATTATACCTAAATTAATTAGAATTGTACTTGAAACACAGATCTTCTTAGATGATATTTGTACAGGTAGTTGTTGTAGAAACTGAAAATGGATGGTTAAATGGATTAACACTTTTAGAGGATCTGAGGGGCCTTAGCATTTGGGAATGTTGGTTATGGATAGAGCAAACTGAAGGGTATGGGTGTATTATCTGCTCCTTCCCTCTTATGTCCCTCTTTCTTCTTTTCCCTATTGCTCAGGCGTCATTCATATTAAAATATAGTCACACATCACTTAACCATGGGGATGTGTTCTGAGAAATGCGCCATTAGGTGATTTCATCATTATGCAAACACTAGATGTTATAACCTACTACACACCTAGGCTATATAGTATAGCCCATTTCTCCTAGGCTACAAACCTGAACAGCAGGTTACCGTTCTGAGCATTATAGGCAGTTACAACACAATGGTAAGTACTTGTGTGTTTAAACATCTAAATATAGAAAAAGCAGAGCAAAAATACCATATAAAAGGTAAAAAAAAAATGCAGCTGTATAGGTCCTTTACCCTATGAATGTTGCTTGCAGGACTAAAGTTGCTCTGGGTGAGTCAGTGAGTGGTACGTGAATGTGAAGGTCTAGGATGTTACTGAACAGTATTGTAACTTTATAAAC
The DNA here is from genome assembly GCF_028885625.2 of Pongo pygmaeus. Classification (NCBI taxonomy): domain Eukaryota; kingdom Metazoa; phylum Chordata; class Mammalia; order Primates; family Hominidae; genus Pongo; species Pongo pygmaeus. Next base: position 132,586,749 of record NC_072379.2, read on the forward strand.
AATGTACACTTGAGTTACACTAAATTTATTTAAAAATATTTTTCTTTCTTCAGTAATACATTAACCTTAGCTTACTATAATTTTTTCAACTGTATAAACTTTATTTGAAAAATTTTGTTTATAATTGACATATTGTACACATTGGGGTACAGTGTGATGTTTCAATACATGTATATATTTTATAATGATTAAATTAGGGTAGTTAGCATATCCATCACCCCAAACCTTTGTCATTTCTATGTGGTGGTTACTGTTGTCTTTTCTAAGCTATATTGAAATATACCATACATTGTTATTAGCTATAGTCGCCCTGCTGTGTAATAGAACACCTGAACATATTCCTCTTAACTTTTTGATTCTTTCATAATAACATTTAGCTTAAAACGCAAACACATTGTACAGTGGTACAAAAATATTTTCTTTTTTATATTCTTATAGATGTTTTTCTGTTTTGGAAATTTTTTATTTTTTTACTTTTTAAAATTTTTGTTAAAAACTAAGATACAAACCCACACATAAGCGTAGGCCTACACAGGGTCAGCATCATCAGTATCACTGTCTTCCACCTTCACATCTTGTCCCACTGGAAGGTCTTCAGGGGCAGTAACACACATGGAGCTGCCATCTCCTAGGATAACAATACCTTCTTCTGGAATACCTGTTGAAGGACCTGCCTGAAGCAGCTTTACTGTTAACTTTTTTGTTTGTTTATTTTAATAAGGAGGAATACACTCTCAAATAATGATAAAAGCTGAGTGTAGTAAATACAGAAACCAGTGACATTGTCGTCTGTTATTCTTCTCTGGTATTATGAACTTTACATAATTGTATATGCTGTACTTCTGTAAGACTGGCAGTACAGTAGGTTTGTTTACACCAGCATCAGCACAATACGTGAGTAATGCATTGTGCTGTGACCTTAGCATGGCTATGACATCACTAAGAGATAGGAGTTTCTCAGTTCCATTGGAATCATATCGGACCACCATGGTATATATAAGCAGTCCATCCTTGACCAAAACGTCATCATGTGGTGCATGACTATAATAGGATATATTGCCTCACCACAGTATTTGTAGTATAGAAGGACTTGGAGAAAGATCTCTTACACTTAAATTATTAAGGTTTAAATTTGAAGCTTTAGTGACAAAGATATCAGTTGGCAAGGGGGAATTCATAAAACACATAGAATATACTACTTTTCAGCCTGTGAAAATAAATTAATGAGTTTGAATATTGGAAGAAATAGAAAATGAATTTGAACTTGTAAAGCATCCAGAGTATGTATGTATGTATATATGTATATATATATATATATATATATATATAACTGGAACAGTGAGAATCACTATTTTTGAATTCTGAAAATATTAAGAAGATAATAACCCCCTCAAATACAGAAAAAGCGCTAGTAAAATGGTGAGTGAGCCTATTAAGGTAATAGTGCAAATGAGACGACAGCCAACTACTGATGAAATGACCCATCACAGACACATATGTGTTAAATTAACTGTGAGGAATTTAGTGAATCCTTACAGAACAAAAACACAAGTGCCTACCTATTTTAAATTGTTTCCATCTTAAGCAGAAAATATTTCCAGAAATAGTAGAATTGCAGTTATTTGTACTAAATGAATCAGGTCTGACTTAGTATGTATGATTTGTGCCAGTACACTAACATAAATTTGAATATTGTGAAATGATATAGTATAGCCTTGTAGTGATTTGTGTGAAGTTGTGTATACTTGTCTGAATTTTACTTTTGATGGTTTAGGAATTAAGTTATGATTTTGGGACTTGAAATGAGAATAATTCAGAAGAACATTTCAAATTACAAATGGCACTTAGGGGAACAAAAGCTCATTTATCTAATTTAACATATGCTATGAAGATGTGGAGACAGCCAAGGAGAATATCAGAAGTGGCAGATATTATCTCTTGTCTTTTTGTTCTTAGTCTGGAAAGGTAAAATGTCATTTCTTCTAGGAATTGAGGCGTGACTAAGAAAAACAAGTTTTGCTAAATGCATGGTGACAGTTGCTGGTCCCCTCGGGTTTCATATTAAATTAATGATATGAATGAAGTTCAACAAATGAGAAGCATGGACATCAGTTTCTTTCCATTCCTAGTTAATATTCAACCCAAGAAGGGATGGTCATTCACAGCTACTATTAAGAAAGCTTTAGAGTTTTGTTACTGAGCATAGAGAAATAAAATTTTAAATATCAAAATTTTACTTCTGAGCATTTTTTTTTTAGCATGGATGTTAAACACCATCAACAGTTCTGTATTAGTTCTGTCCCAACTCGCTTGGTAGATACAATTAAATTTTACTGATGTTGGTATTTTACTAAAGAGGGTCATTATACTTTTAGTATAAACTGTAATTCTAAGCAGAAATGATCTTCAGTTTTTCAAGGACAGCATTTTGTAAGTGGTGTGCGTGCTTTTTGAGTTTCTTCTCACCTAACCAGAGTTGCAGTGTTATGTTAAAAATCAGTGTGGATCCTGCCTTGGTTGAGTGTGGGCTCAGCATTGGGAGATAATTGAGTTGATTACAAAGGCTGTGTGGAGAAACTTGGAACTGGGAGATAAACGTTCTCTGTGCTTCTTGTAATGGTATGCATGGTTTTTGCTCTTTGACACTTTATACTGCTGCAAGGAACCCAACACTTGAAATAAATCTTATAGAATTGGCTCTGCCATGAACCTACTGTGGGTCCTTGGACTTTGTCAAGGCTTAGTTTGCTTGCTTATTTGTTCGTTGGTTTATTCATTGATTCATTCAGCAGTCATTTACTGAATACCCATTGTGTGGTTGGCTCTGTACTAGCCAATAGGAATAAAATAGACATGAGACATTCCAACCCTCATGGTGCTCACAGGTTAGTGGGGGATATAGGGGATATAGACAATCTTAGAGAAAGCAGTTAGGTACCAAAAGGTTGGGAGAGTATAGTAGAGTAATCTAACTCTACCTTTAGGGCAGGGAAATCCTCCTAAAATAGGAGATGTCTAAACTGAGACCCTAGAGGATGATTAATATTTAGGGATTTGGAGAAGACCTTTTCTGTCAGAAAGTACAGCATGTGCCAAGGCGATAAGAAAAGAGAGCGAGAGAGATCCCAATACATCTGTGAGGACTGTTTGAGTCTAAGATCTACCAGATTATGGCAGTATGAACTTGTTTGTCCATTAGCTCTTGCACTTTCTCACCTATGGTTTGAAAATGCAACCAGATGATTGTAGGCCACATGACCCTTCTGCCAGTATGTTCTAGGGCCTTTAAGGATCCTAGCAGGTTAAAATCTACTTACATCTGCCCTATGCCCAAATAAGGAGGTCCACATCTCCTGTTAGTGTGACTGCCCCTGCCGAATATCCTCTGTATGGCCAGGCTGCTATGGGGCTCGTGTTGCCCATGCCCCAAAAGTACATGATTGCCCCTAGCCTGTGGGCTGCTGTCTGTTCACAGCCTGTGCTAACTGAAATCATGAGATTGACTACGTCTTTGGGATAACTCTGCAGTTTACAGTCATCTCTTCTACAGATTTATTACGATAGTGAAGTAAGTTGTAAGCACAATGGAAAATTCTGACAGGAAAGGATATGTGGGGTGGATGTGTGATCAACTGGAGAGGTTTCCTAGGAAGGTAGGAATCAAATGAGATCTTGAGTAAAGGTAACAGAACGGAATACTGTTGCAATAAGGAGTAAAGATGTGGTGTTTAATAATCCCGTTTAATCTCAATGCATAGTTTATGGAGAGACTAGTGTACCTGGAACAGTGGCTGCATGTTGATATTGTTGCAAATGATATTGCATAGGAAAGAAATGATCTTTTGGTTTAGTTTCAGATAAAACAAAAACAAAAGAACTAACCTTAGCCAATCATTGATTTGGTGAAGACTTCAGAGAAGCTTTTTTATTTTTATTTATTTATTTATTTATTTATTTAATGGTTCATATAAATAGGAAAAGGGGTTGGTTTTAGGGCTGGTTTCTCCAAGACAGAGGTAGCTGTGGTGTCCCCTCTCAGGTAAAATGCCCTCGAAGCATTAGTGATTGACCATCCATAGGGAATAGAGACATAGACTGTGATGTGAGGGCAATTTAGTTCCATGATTTCTTGGCTGTGTGATATTGGGTCAGTTGTTTAATCTACCTTCATCTTTCTAATGTGGATAGTAGTAGTGGCAGCACCACCAGCAGCCATTTCATAGAGTTGCTGAAGATTATGTAAGTATCTGATAAGTGGTAACTATGGTGACAGTTGTCTGCCTGTGTTTGCTAATGATGAACGTATTCATTCCCTCACTCATTGATTCACTAAGCAAATATATACTAAGGATGCTCTAAGGGCCTTGTCTCGTGCCTGGGTTCTGGGGAAAAATTACTGGTTTTATATTGCTATTTGCATTTCTTCCCTGTTTTTGGCAAAAGCAAACGTTTGCTTATTTTGGTTTCATTTATACTTTTGCAGTGTTTGTCAGAGTGTGTTCTAAAAACTGCCTGCGTCAAAATCAGCAGGGGTTCTTATTGGAAGTGTGGATTCCCGGTCCTTACGTTGGACCTACTGAATGAGAACCTCTGGGCAGGGCATGGAGAATCAGCATTTTGAACAGGCTCTTAGGTGATTTCTATACATATTGAGGTTTACAACCTGTTAGGGTCACATTGTCTCCCTGACCTCCCATTTGGTGCTACACTAAGGAAAGGCTAACAGTCACTTTCCTCTTCTTTCTATTACATATCCAGATTTTCTACAACTGTGAATCCTGACAAACCCTCTTTGCTTTACTTTGGGTGGAGAAACAGCAATTTGCTTCTTAAGCAGGCTTCATTTACATGGATAATTCCCAGAGATCAGTAAGATATGACTAAACTCACTTCCTTTCTAGTTAAGTCTTCTCTTACTAGCATCCATTTCTCTGAAACCGGAAGCAGAGGCTGACACCATCAGCCACCAACCTGCAGTGTCATGGAGTTACCAATACCCTTTCCCTTTCCCCATCCTGGGGTTTGTTATTGCCCTGGAGCAGTACATTTAGGATTCACAACCTGAATATTAATAACAAGCTAAAAACGGACCAGAACTTCTGTGTGTTTTCATTAATTTTTTTTTTTTTTTGCAGCCTTGAATTGATTGCTTCCCTTTCCCCAAGCATACCTACTGAGACTGATTTAGTGTGGCTTGATTGATAGACTGCAGAATGATTAATTTGTTTCCACTCATTTCTTTACTGAGTATTTTCCAAGCAAAGGTGAGTTAGGAAACCGTGAGCTAGAGTAAGGGGAATTGTTGAAGCATAAATAGCTGTCTGCCTGTGTTTGCTGCAGGAGTTTTTAAACAGAATAAGCAGCAGAAAAGAATGGTGGTGAAGGTGCCTACCCCTCTAAGGTATTACTTGGGCCATATTGTGTGGAAGACCTCTTGATAACAGGAGTATAGCACAATGTGTCTTGTTTTTGTTTTGGGCTGATCTCTATAAGCCATGGAAAAGATTTTATTCCCTACTGAATGGTCTTAGTGGAACTCTGCAAAGTTTAGAAGCATACAGTCAGAAGAATATTAAACCTTTGAGTGAAATTTACGGCTTTCCTTATCTTTTAAAAAAAATTATTCTTCACTTTTTTGCCTCCGATTACTTGTTAGGGAGACCCAATGGTAGTTTTATTCCTTGGGGATACATAGTAAATACTTCATTAAAGTTGAGTACAGAATTTGATGAAAAGTGTGGATGTGTGGGATGTACTGCCGCCTTCAGAAATCCACACACTGCCTGGAGGGAGAGAACTGCTGTTTATTCGTTGATTAAGCACTTGCTGTGTACCAACTACTTTTCATGTCTTATCTTAATTCTCATAACAGTCATTTGATATTTTAAAAAACCCCAGAAATCTGAGAATGAGATAAAGCGGTTTGCTCAAGGTTATAGAACATACTACCATGTGTTGTATTTCAGATTTTAATTCATGTTTGTCTGATTGTAAGTTTCGTTCGCTTGCCGGGGTACCCTACAAAAATGCCAGGCATTTTCATGATGCACTTGAGATACCTGAAATGACAGGGTAGCATCATGCCTGAGAGGGGTAAAGGATGGGAACCTACCTTCCATGCCCACTGCTCGGCAGTCTCTTGCTGCATGCTAGCAGAGCCACTGTATATGTGCCAAGGCTCTGGGAATTAACTGCTTAAAGAGCTGCTTTCTGGAGGGAGAAGAGCACAAGATCACAATTAACCATATACACATCTTACTGTGTGAGGTCATTGAGCAATACAGGAGGGATTTTATACTTTTTAGCAACTATCTTCAAAACCTGAGCTATAGTTGTATTCTGCCCCCTTCCTCTGGGCAAAAGTGTAAAGTGTGCTGCTACAAAGAATACAGAAAACTCAGAAAGAAATGCTAACATACACATTTAGCTGGCCCTATGGATATATCATATTAACTGCTTATCATTAGGGGCTGTATATTTGTAAAATAAAAGAATTTTGGGGGTTCCCTCTCTTGGCTTTGGAGCCCCTCTCCTTTTGTCTCTGTATGGGAGAGCTTCGTCCTTCTGCCTTCTTCTTTGCCTGTTAAATTCTCCACTCCTTAAAACTAAAACTAAAAAAAAAAAAAAAAAAAAAAAAAAAAAAAAAAAAAAAAAAAAAAGAATTTTGATCACAGTCAGACTCTATATTTTAAAATGCATTGTAACTAGTGAGCTGGGTGTCCAGCAGGAGTTTGACATGACACCATGCTTTATAGGACTATATTGGTAGTCCTGTAAAGCATATATAGTCCTATAAAGTATGGTGTCACATCAAACTCCTTAGTACTTAGAGAGTAGTAAGAAATTAAACGTGAAATTAAGAAAGGATGGAGCTAGGAATTTGTATTTGGGAGCCATAATAATAGCCAACATTTTTAATATGCTTAATATGTGCCAATCTCTGTGTTGAGCCTTTTATGTGGATGAGCTCATTAAATCTTCACAAAAACTCCACGAAGGTAGTATTAAAATCCACATTTTACAGATGAGGAGCCTGGCCCAGAAAAGGTTTTTGTAATTTTTCTCGGTTCACACAACTGCAATTGTTGGGGCGAAATTCAAAGGCAAACCTTTGTGATGTTTAAATCTGAACTCTTCATTCCTGTGGTAGTCTGCATAGAGGTGGTTTTGAAACCTTAAATATAGTTGAAAGCAGGACTCCATTTAATCTTAGAACATACCTGTATTAAGGTTGAGAGAAGTGTTGAGATAGCACATGATGAGATAGCAAAGGACACACAAAGCCAGTTTCGGGAAACCATACAAGAGTATTTAAAGACGAAGAGAGTTATTAAAAACTACAAAGAACTCAAGAAGAATGGGAGGGAAATTATCAGATATAGAGATTATGTGTCTTTAGGGACTTTGACAAGAACAGTTTTGAGTAGAGCATTTAGTCATATCTCAATATGCCATTCAGTTTGAAGCTTTGGATTAGTTTATTCCATGATTATCCTCACCTATCACGTATGGCTAGTTTAAGAGCGTTATTTAATCTAGGGTAACAGTTCTGAATGTTTTTTAACAACAACAACAACAACAACAACAAAATAGCGCATGTGACAGTTCTTTTACTTCTTTGTCCCATTCCTCCTCTTTTCTAAAATAAATAAATATGTGTATAAAACAAGAAAAAAAAAGTGTGGGATAGTATCTGCTTTACTGAGAACCGCAGAATTAGCTATTTTTCTCTATTTTGCCTAGAAAGTATTTTGCTAAGAAGAAGTAGATAGAAGATGGCAGTAGGTAATAGGGTAAATGTGTTAGCGGACTCTATTGAAAGTGGGATTTCCTATACTTTTTACTAAGGTACTCAAAACATCTCACAGACTTGCTTCGTTTTTATAAATATGTATTGTGCAAAGGATACGGCTGTTAATTTTCTTTGTTTTCTCTTTTGCAGTGGAGAAATTGAAACAGAAAGGAGTGGTGTGGGACAAATGCAACCCCCAGTTTTCCTTTTCTGTGCAGTGTCTCCTAGTCTGCATTTTTCCTGCTGATCAGAACAAAGTGTCACCACCATTCTGACCAGCTATTCTGACTTGTTGCTAAATCCATCTATAGTATTTGATGTGGCTCACTGGTATATCGTCCTTGAAAGACTCCCTTCACTTAGTTCCCAGGATACGTGCTCTTCTAATTTTTCTCCTGCCTCATTGTCTCCTCCCAACTCTGTCCCCTTCATCTCCCTGACCTCTTATTAGCCTGTAGTACCCAGGGGTTAGTCGTTGGCCACCTTTCCTTCTTTCATGTACACTCACTTCCCTGGTAATCTGATCCAATCCTAAGGCTTTTAATACCATCTCAAGCTATCACTTCCAAATTTATATCTCCAGCCTGGACCACTTCACTGAACCCCAGCCTTAAATGCCTTTTGGCTTAACATGTCCACTTCCTTGTTATATTGGAACCTCAAATTTAAAATATCCAAAACTGAGATTCCAATATTCCACACTCTATGTTCACCACCTTCTTTCCCTTAGTCTTTGCATTTCAATGAGTGGGATGCCATCCTTCCAGTTGCCCAGACCAGAATCCCAGGAGTATCCCTTTTCTCACACACCTTAGAAGCAACCCATCAGCGTGTCCTGTTGGCTTTTCAAAAAATACCCAGAATCTAACCATTGCTCACCACCTTCATAACTACTACCCTGGTCTAAGCTGTCAACATCTCTTGCCTGGATTAGGCTCCCGAATGGTCTTATACTTTATCTCTTGCTCCTCTCCCTTTTAGCCATAATGATGCTATTAAAATGTAAGTCACATTACAAGAACATTTTGGCACAGAACTTTTTAACAGCAATTCGTGCAGAGTAAAAGCCAGAATTATTTTCAGTGTTTTACAGGGCCCTAAATAATCTGCCCCTACTGGTTGATGCTGAATGCATTTTCTACAATCTTCTCTGTGGATCACACCCCTCCAGCCACACTGGCCTCTCAGCTATTCCCTGAACCTTAAACATTTGCACTACTTTTCTTCCACCAAATGTCCCAGAAACTTGCTCCCTTAATACCTTTACGGCTTTTCTCAAATGTTACCTTCCTAGTGAAGCCTACCTCGGCCATCCTGTTGAAAACTGTGATATCTTCTTCCGGCATGCCCTACTTAAATTTTTTTCTGTTGCCCTTATTACCATGTACATATTTTATCTGTTATCTGGAACTAGAATATAAGTTCCAAATGGTCAGGGATTTTTGTCTGTTTTGTTCACTGTAGTTTTCGTACCACTTAGAATGGTTCCTGACATACAGTAGGCCCTCAATTAATGTTTGTTGAATGAATGAATGAAGTTTCAGAACCTAAAATAGGGTGGTTGAGTCAGGGTATGTCAGTGTATGTTGGTCTGCGAGTACGATTTTTCTACTGATCTCCAAACTACAGACTCAAGACAACAGTTTTCCACCTCTGAACAGAGGTGCCTCTGAATACCCAGATCTTTATGTCTGTGAACAAGCACTGCCTATTAAAGCCAAACAAGAGAAACACATATTACTATCTCCAATTCTTTAGAGTCCTTTTGGCCCAGAATGACTTCAAAATGCTATCCCATAAAGGCAAACAAATCCAGAGACCTTTGTAGTTTCCCTTAGCCTCTGCTGCATTAGCTGAAGATAAATCTATGCAGAATTCACTAAAGGGAACAGACAACTGCATTAAGCTGTGTAATGATGAACACTAATGGCCTGTAACAAAATCAGTCTCTGTAGGCTGAGCAACCACGCAAGGCGGGGATTTTTCCGTTTTTGGTAAGGTAATGAAAAAAGAAAAAAAAAGTCTCGTCCAAAGATGCAAAGAAACAATCTGCTGGCCCAGGTGATTTTCATGGTATCTTTTTGTTTTTCCTTTCTTTGTTTTTGTAAGTACATGCATCTTGGCTGAAAAAGACACAGGCACCATTTTACAGTGGTGGGGGAATCTCTACTGTATTAAACAAAAATGCAATGCTCTTTATTTCCAACCTGGTATAGTTCATTCATTCCTTTTCCTGTGGTATTCACATGTCTTGCAAATTGTTATGTTGAATTTTTTAGTTCCTTGTTATTTTTACTTGTAGACATTTACACCATGATCACAGGAATCTATACTGATTTCTTTCACTTTCCATGCATTTGTTTCCATTATTAATTTAAGTGAGAAGCATGTGTGTCATTCCCCTTCCCATTTGACTTTTACATGGTTAACTGGTGGTCTCAAGTTGATCAGTTAACTTTTCCTATTGTGCATGATTTTTGTGGGGATCAAATGTGTACAAATATGTTTCATAAATTGCTGTAAACATTTAAGTTAATGGTGCTTATGTGGATATTAGACCAGTTGATTTGTAGACTTGAATCATTCTAAGACTTCTGAAAGTAATCCTTCTGGCAAATTCTATAAATTAAGGTAATTGGGATATATATACATCCATACATAAAATTTGGGGTTTCTACAAGTTGACCATGAACTATTGAATGATCTGAAGTGGCCTAGGATTTTTTTATAATCTATTCAGAATGTCACTATGACACACATACTATATTTTCAGTATTTGCTTCTCAGATATTCAGAACACTTTTTACCCTACAGCAGAATTATTTGACAACACATTTCCTTCCTACCCTCTGAATCTCCCTGGATGATCTACAAAAATATAGCATCTCCATTTGTGACAATATAAAACCCTGGTATGACTCTTTTCTATAAATCCAGTTTTATTGCCTTCTTCCAAAGTAATTTCTGTTAATCCAGCCAGAACCTTCATTTTTGTTTTGTCATTTTCAAGCTAGATTCTGAAGTAACAGAACTTACTACAATTTTAGCCTAAGAACAAAAGAGTTTCAAGGCCTATTTCAAGACCCTGGTTTTGCTACCTCATCTACTAAATTTATACATTCTAGGAATCCATTTACTTTTTAAAACATTTCTGTTCTTATTTTCAGTGCCAATTTGTTTTCTTCAGCTTTCCCACATGCATGACTTTTATAGCATGGCATAAAGTAGAGTGCTCTGCCATATTGATTTAATGGTATGTTTCAATAAATTTCCCCTGTTACAGTTCTTGCTCCATACCAGGCATCCAAGAGGGAAATAGACGGATGTGCTGGTTAACTAATTTTAAAAGTGAAAAAATTCCATTTTCTCCATCCTTTAATGTCATAGCTGTCCTGCCAGTGACCTGATACTGAGATATATTAGGTTCCTCCGACATATGTTATAGGAAGTAGTGACCTGACCTTTTAAAAATTTTATTAACATTTTAAAATTTGTTTTAGTGTATTATTTTGGAAGCAGTGATTTTTCTCCAGAATAGATTGGGGTGACTGGTGTACAGATTGATAGCCATGTCATATATTAAGGTGGTGGACATTTTATAGAGTATAGAGATGCTGTCTTTTTTCGCCTCCCTCTTCTCTCCTGCCTTTAAGGGTTATGCTAATGGGGATGGAAACATTCAAAATCTTACTCTAACGCAGTTTATAAGCAACTAGAACCATTACTGTCAGCTTTTTGGTAGCTGGTTGGCTTTGACTATTGCTTGATAAAACATTGAGACATAGACACTCATCCATTTATTCACTCAACCTTTGCTCAGTGCTTAATGCATTCCAGACACTATGCCAGTCACTAGACATGTAAGAGTGATTGCCACAATACCTGCTTCCAAGTAATTTATAGACTGATGGATTAGGACCCAGTAGTATACAATGAAGATCCTAATCAAAGATTTTTTTGCTTCTTCAACTCTGTTCAAAGCCCAGATAAGTATCATCTCTCTCTCTCTCTTTTTAAATTTTTGTTTATTTAGGGGGTGCAAGTACAGATTCTTACATGCCTATATTGCAGAGTGGTGAAGTCTGGACTTTTCCAGATGGGTGTCATCTCTTTCCCTCCTTTCCCTGTTTCTCTTTCCTTTTCTTCCATTCTCTCTTAGCACTTCCTAGGAAATAATTTATATATATATATATTGTAGGCACAAATACTTGTCATACATTAAGGGAAATCTTTATTGATGTAAAGCATTGGAACTTAGCTATATCCAGTTTTATTGCCTTAGCAATTCTCATCTTTCCTCCGTACCCTAAGTAATCGAGGAGAGTGTGACTTTAGAAAAAGGACACCTCTCCCGTGACTGAAAACACAGGAGCCAGGAGAGTTGGCATGCTGGCTTTCTAACCTGCTTGCTGCAAGAGCAGTTGTGAGCAGTGATGATGACTGACACTCACATCCATCATTTGCCTTCTTCCAAATGCTTCTGAAACTGAAATGAAGCCTCCCAACCCCTCAGTGAGTAGAGATGGCTGTTTTATTTTATAGTAAGTATTTGTTTATTTTCTAGACAGGGAAATTGAGGCATTGAGAACATAAGTGGATAGATAAATAAGTTATGGACACTGCTGGGAAGCATTAGCTAATATTTATTGAGCCCATGTGGAGTGTAATACTTTCCTAAGCCCTGTGCAGTGTATTTTGTTTCTAGTTTTCCACCTTGTACTTGAGGGAAGTATTCCATGGATCTTCTTGGTTTGAATTTACTCTTTTGTCTTCATAGAAGGTTATTGTTTTGTTGTTGGACATTTCACAATTACATTTGCATTTTCTTCAGACATTTTTTTTTTTATCTTTGCTATGCAAGACTTAATAACAGGAATTTTCGCTGTATTTCCAGGCTCACTCACTCAGTTTTGGAACTTTAAATTGTTCCAACAGTCTCTCAGTTGTTGGAACTTCAACAACTAGTGCATTTGGTAAGAACTCTTACATAAATAGCCTTTACAATCAAGTAGACAAAAAATAGACTGTACAACCAAAAACTTTTTGCTATTTTCCCGCAAAATTATCTGAATTTGTTTGACTTGAGATTTTTCTTTGTAATTTTCTCATCTGCTGCCTATCCTAAGATTTAGGATGTTTTTACCTTAATAGCCATATCATGTTTTAGGCCTTAGTGGGCCTCTCTCCTTCATGCTCTACAGACAAATATAAAGTGACTCAGTGTTAAAATCTGATACACTACAGAAGCACTGTATGGTTTATATTCGGAATGGTTTTTTATGTCAAAGGAAGTGCAATGAATATAGGCAAGGAAGTAAAGCCATTAAATGTATGAATGGAAAATAATTTTATAGAAGGTCTTCTTTTTCTCATAAATATGTTCCAGAAACGTAAGTCCAATAAAAATGTATACATACAGAATATTCAGTGGTCATCTTTCGGTCGTGTTCAGTCATTTGCCTAATCGCCTGTTTCCTGAAGCTTTTCCATAAGCAGGGCACCGCATTATAATCGTAACAATATGGTTTTTTACTTGTCAATAGATTATAGTTCATACATCCGATTCACTTGTAAGTCAATTGTTTGGAATTCAGAATGCATTTTCTCATAGACATAATCTTATATTATCTGGATTGGTGCAACCCTCTGCAACACAGGTTAATCCATAATGTATTTCTAGTATCTTACTGTGGCTTTCTGAAATTTAGCTGAAGTGTTAAGCATGTGTCCTGGGAATGGATTTAGAGTTTGACTTGAGATTCTAGGAGCACATTTCTTCCTACTGAATGCTGTGCTTGGGATCAGAAGCTCATGCAATGTTAGGACATGGTCAACAGAGGGGACATTAAAGCTTATTTAGTCCACCTTCCTTTGTTTTGAGAATGAGAACATCACCTCCAACATTCCCGAGTTATGGTTCCAAGGGCCTGGGCCAGAGGTGCCTTTCTGGAGAGAGCCAGGTAGTGAGGGGCAGCTCCAGGGGTCACTGGTATAAGAGGCAGGATGTGGCCTGGGTCAGATGACAGCTTTGGGGTGAGGCATGGGAAGGGGAGGAGGTGATGGGGGTCTGAGGATAGGAGTGAATGTGTGGGCCCCTTTTGTTATGCACAACAGAATTCTCCCAATTTTTTTTTTTTTTTTTTTTGCCTGTCACTTCATACTCTATTCTATTTACTTCCCTTCCTAGTTAGTAAGGCATGTTGGGTGAACTCCCCTTTTTTGGCAAAAAGGCATTTACCTTTCTCTTCCCCATTGCCCCTACCAGCACACCAATACAGATATTCCCCCTCACTCAGGGAGGCCATGACTGGAGGGAGGGGTAAGGAGCCAAATCGAGCTGTCTCTGGTGGACGCAGCATCTGCAGTGGTGAGAGGAGGAGCAGCGGGATATTTCTGTCAGTTGAAAAGGAGCTCCTATGGCCTGGCTGGCGTGTCCAGCGGATGAGGCTGCCTCAATACAGGGCGAGATCCACACGTCACACGGTGGGGGAAGCCATTGCTGAGGTGGGGAGGGTAAACAATGCTAGCTCTGTGGCCAGGCCAGGGCACCTGTGTGCGTGTGGGGAGGATGGTTGAAGAGTGCTCAGTGCTTTTCTTTGGAATCAGAATTTCTGATTTAGTGACAAATCATGGAAAGTTTAGAATGGAAACTTTTTAATTTTAGAAACCAATTAAGTAATATTCAAATTAAGTAATATTCAAATATTCAAAGCAGTGAATAAAGAACTATGTTTGCTAAATGCCTGACTGTGTTTAACATGTAAGAAGATATGTCCCTTGACCCTGAATCTTCTAAATATGTACAGTTTTAAAAGACAGAAATTTACAGTAAAATGCATTTGCGTATATTTGGGGCAAGAGATGGTGTTTGGAAAGAGGGAAGCTAGATGGGCTGAAACATGAAATAAATTCCTTCAGAGTCCCTTCCACTCACGTAAAGCTCCTTGAATGACGTCAGGAGACAACATTCCCATTTCTGAGAAACACAAGGACTCCAAGGAATGTTGTTTCCCTTATTATATTTTTATATCAAAACATTTTATTTCCACAGTTATTTTCTTTACCTAATCTGGCATTGTGGCTGTGATTTGGCGGGGGATGGGGTGTTAGGAAGTTCATTTTCTTTTTAAAATTGAAGTTTTTAGTGAACTTTTGGTAGATTTCCTGAAGGTTAGTCCTTTCAACTTTTGGTATTACAAAGTCATGATTAATTTTAATGATGACCATTAAGATTGCAAATAACTGCTGTGGTGAGGGTGTTTCTTTGCGAATTTGAAGCGTCTCGTTTAAAGATTGGTGCCTACATTGCTAAGGTGGATACCACCCTCAGTAGCTATATTAACTTATCTCAGGTTGCAGAGTCTTCGGGGTTGTGCTTGGGTTAAAATTCTAGCCATGCAGCTTTGTGACTTAGGACAAGTTCTTTAATCATTTGAACTTGTTTCCTCACCTGTACGATGGAGCACATACTACCTAGCTCACCATGTTGTTCAAGTGTCAACTCAAATGATATTATGTGAAAGATTCTGGCTTTTCCTAGCTGCCCAGCCAGTGTACAGTTTGTTTCAGTTTGATTCCATGTGTGACTGCATGCTCTTGGCCTATTGCTAATGAGCAGGCAGAGAAACAGCAGCAGTACAGTCTGGCTGGAGGACATCTGTTGAACCTCCAAACATTGAAGGTAGTCTAGAAGACTACTTTGCCTCTTTGTCAGGGGCATGAGCCTCCAGAAACTCTTTCCTAGATGCCCTAATTGTGTTTCTTCTTCCTCACTGTGTAACATGTTATACTGGGAATCTCTCCTGAATGTTTGTGTCTCTATCTCTATTTTTTCTGTGACAGTATTTGCCTGACTGAGGTAATCCCAACTGGAGGGCTGAGGTGACAGATTTGGAGAACATTCTTACAACATGCTGTTTGAGCATTTACCACCATGATGTAATAAGTGTTTGTATTTAACAATATTTATTTAGTTCCTGTTATGTATCAAGTAATGAAAAAAACCTGCTTTAATGGAGTGGACATTCTAATGGGAGGGGCAGACAATAAGCAAATGTCAAATGCCTCAGGTGTGTTAAGTACTGTGAAGAAAAATAAAGCAGGATAAGGAGGAGTCAGATAGGATGCTGCTTGCCATAGGGTGCTCAGGGTGCATGGTCAAGCAAAGACTTGAATGAATTCAGGGAACAAACCATGAGATACCTGGGAGAGATGCATTCCTAGTACAGGACAACAGCCCTGAGACCGGTATACCTGAAGACAAGTGAGCAAGGAAGGGAGTGTGTCAAAGATGACATCAGAGAGATGCCAGGGCAAGATTATGAAAGGTCATTTAGATGGTAATAAGGACTTTGAGTTTTATCCAGAGTGAGGTGAGGAGCTATTGGAGAGTTTTGACTAGAGGGCTGTCATAATCTGCTTTCACCTTTTTAAAGGACAGATTTGGGCCAGGCACGGTGGCTCATGTCTGTAATCACAGCACTTTGAGAGGCCGAGGCAGGCAGATCACTTGGGGTCAGGAGTTCAAGACCAGCCTGGCCAACATGGCGAAACCCCATCTCTACTAAAAAATACAAAAATTAGCTGGGCGTGTGTTGGCGGGTGCGTGTAATCCCAGTTACTCGGGAGACTGAGGCAGGAGAATCACTTGAACGGGGGAGTCAGCAGTTGCAGTGAGCCAAGTTCACGCCACTGCACTCCAGCCTGGGCGATATAGCAAGACTCCATCTTAAATAAATAAGTAAATAGGATGGATTTGGCTGCCATATGAAGAATATGCTGTAGGGGAATAATAGTAGTAGCAGAGAGCAGAAAGCCATTGTAATAATTAATGGTAAGAGATGGTAACAGTGCAGGGGAGAAGTGGTCACATTCTGGATGAAGTGTGAAGATTTGCCCGTTGGTTTAATGTGCATGTAAGAAAAAGAGGAGTCAAGCATATCACAAAGGTTTTTCACTTAAGTAACAGCACAATGGAAATGTAATTTCAGAAGACCATAGGAAGACTACAGGAAGAAGCTAGCTGGAGAGTAAAATCATTGGGTTTGGTTTGGGACATGCTAAATTTGACATCTCTATTATATAGTCAAGTGTATATGTTGAGTAGCTAGTTGAAATACATGACACTGAAGTTCGTAAATGAGAACTAGACTAGCACTGTCCAAAAGAACTTTCTACCATGATGGAAATGTTTTATATCTTCACTGTTCAATATAATAGCCACTAGTCATGTGTGGATATTGAGCACTTAAAATGTACCTAGTACAGGCCAGGTGTGGTGGCTCACGCCTGTAATCCCAGCACTTTGGGAGGCCAAGGCGGGGGGATCTCTACTAAAAATACAAAAAATTAGCCAGGCGTGGTGGCGGGCGCCTGTAGTCCCAGCTACTCGGGAGGCTGAGGCAGGAGAATGGCGTGAACCCAGGAGGCGAAGCTTGCAGTAAGCCGAGATTGCACCACTGCACTCCAGCCTGGGCGACAGAGTGAGACTCTGTATTTAAAAAAAAAAAAAAAAGTACCTAGAACAACTAAGAAATCGATTGTTTATCTTATTTAATCTTAATTAACGTTTAAATAGTCATATGTGTGTAGTGGTTACTTATTGCTTGGCATGGAAGACTATGGATATAAACTTGAAAGCCATCAACATTCCAGTGTTTTGTAAGGTCGTGAGACTGGATAAGTCCACCTGGGGGAAGCATAGGTAAAGAAGAAAAGACATCTGAGGACTGAGACCTCCAGTGTAGAGGTTAGGAAAATGCAAAGCTACCAGCAAAGGGTATTCAAAAAGCAGCAGATGGTGAGGAAAGGGAAGACCAAAAGAAATCAGTTTCCAAGAAGCCAAGTGAAGAAAGTGTTTTAATGAGAATGATCGAATGTATAAATGCTGTTGATCTGTTCATCAGCTTCATTATAGAGCAAGTCACGTAAGGGTTTATCTCTTTGAAACCCAGTCTTATCCCAGGCCCTAGCAAATAGTTATTGCTTTATAATCACTTTTAAAATGAACAATGCTGAACAAATTAATGGGTTACTCTATTAGCCTTTAAAACTTTTTTTCAGGAAGTATGCTCTCTTCTTTGAGGTCCAAGCACTGCCATCTTATAGCTGCTACCTGTTGGAAATCCCAGATTCTGTTCATGACTGACCTCTTACTCATCAGCCACCCACCATCACCCCTCCCCAGTTCTTCCAGGGCTTATTTTAGAGGAGCTGGATTGAGATAGCCTCAGTATTTCTTATTTCAGCAGTTGAGGTTAAAGAGCCAAACATCTGCCTAGCCCTGAACTTTCCCTTTCTCCCTTACTTTGCTCTTCTGTGGTTTCTTAAAGGAGTACTTAAAGGGAGTTAGTTTCTAGAAGGGGAAGCTAGCATCTGTATGTACACTTGGACTGTGGAAACTGGTAGGAAGTTATTGTGTACGGTTAAAAAGTAGATTTTTACCCCAAATCTCTGATAGCTAGATCTGATTATTTTTCCGTTATTTTTCTCATCTCCTCTTTTAATTCTTCTGGACTTCAAGTGTTGAGAGTTAACCTTTCATCTCCTGTCTTTCTCTTTTCCCCTTGAATGAAGTTCCATTCATTGTTCCTGTGTATGCTCTGATTCAGAGTCTTTCTTGGTCTCACCACACACATCTTTGCTTTGTCTTGAAGTACTCTAACATGGCTGCATTTGGAATTTCTCCTGCGCGTCCCAACCTCTGGTTGTATTCTGTGCACCTGGCTCTGCCTTACCTTCCATTCTGTATTTGATATACTGTTTCCTGTGCTCTCTGAGCTATTACGTTAGCAGGGAGATAAATCTGAAAAACAAGAAGACAACACACATGCTTTTTTCCCTTGCCACTTTCAATATGTTGATTATAGGTCTTGTGGGAATTCTGTTAAGTATGTTTTTCAATAATTACTATGGCATTCTGTTACTACTCATTTTTCTTGTTCCTTCTATCTGTGTTGTACCAGCTCATAACAATACTAAACAAATATTGTAATTGACACAGAACATGCATCCTCATTCCTATTGTTAAAGCCACTTACAGTCCTGTAGGAAGTGTTGGTACAGCACTGTATGAGGAAGAGCAGATGCTAGGGTTGTAGGGCGCCCTATTCTTAAGACCTACTGTGACTTTGTATAGTGGAGTTCAAGGAAGGCAAGGAATTTGCGTCACTCTCAAACTCTCCAGATTTTAAACCTGCCAAGGAAAAAATGCAGAGCTGGAGCTTGCCTTGAATGATTAAAAGTCACATGAGGAATGGGGAAAGAAAATCCCAAAGGATTGATGGCTAGAAAGTATTTTATAGTCAAAAGCTATACCAAAAGCTATTGCTCGAAACCCTAGAAACCACAAATGGAAATGAGAGTGGATTATATATAGTACAAAAAACAAATACACACACATTCCCCACCCAATGGGCTTTACTATAAAACAAGCCAATTAAGACAAAATGCACAGTAATTAGGAACATCTTAGGTGGGGTCAGGGTTGCTGGAAATTTTTATACATTCATACACTTAATTTATGTTAAATTCTATCAGGATAATTACATTATTTTAAGGTTTGAATTTTTGCAATTCAGGTATATAAAAATGATAGATTACTAAATGAGTTTGGTGTGTTTAACCTCATGATTCACTTATATGCCGATAATGTGCCTTGCCTAGAATGTTTGCTTTCTAATGTTTCTGTGTTATTCCAGCTGCCTCCCTTTATTGCTGCCATATTACAATGAATGTTTTCTGCATATTTATGAAGAGCCTATTAGCAGCATAGGCTTGATTTAAAGAACTTCTCCAGTTTATGAATATAGTTCATCTCTTGTGAATGAATTTAGCACTTTAATGCTATTTATTTACTCCACACCATAAGATGTATTATAATAAATAATAGGTCCCTTGGGCCTATGGTAAAACTCACTGATCATCCTCTCAGCAGGAAGATGAACACAATTTGAGTGGAGAAGTAACGATCAAAATTCACCATGATCACTGGGATGTCATTTATATACCTGAATCTAATAAAGACAGAATTACAGTGCTTAACATTGTGCTTACTACTAGCATCTGAATTCAGTGAGACTCAGGGAGGGAAAAGACTCAGTCACATTAGCAACATCTTAGAAGGTGATACAAAGTCTAAATTGGCAATTCAAATAAAGAAGTGTTCTTTAAAAGCGTATAATGCTTAATTTCTTATGCTGAATACACAGTAAGTTAGTGTTTTCCATTTTCTTCACCCATGGAAAACCCTTAGTTTTGGAGGGTTGTGTTTTTGGTGGGGGTTGGGAGTGGACAGGGGATTGCTTCAAAATCTCTTCTCTATCAATTCCATTTGGAGTTTTCAAGGAGACCCCAGCTGTCAGCTATCCATAAATGCAATATCTACAAGCCAGAATGTCTGTGTGGCGTTTGGTCAGTAGGGCCTTCCTGTTTTATGGTTGAAGTCCAGAAAGAGACAATATATGAGTGTTCAAAACTCTTTCTAGATGAATGTATGCCTGATTATATTCTAAGATTATTTGCATTATTTTTGTATTATCTTTGTTTTTATTTGATATGATTTGCTTTTCTAGATATTTGTTCCTTTAAATAAATGGTCACAAATTTGAATGCCTAAAATTTGAAACCAGGCAGTGTATTATAGAAACAGTATAGGCCATAGTTCTGTATCAGGGAAGAGTTGACTTTATTCTGGAAGATTTTGAGGTCTCATTTACTAGTTGTCTACTTCTATGTGGACAAATCATTCCAGTTTGTAGATTATTTGATTTAGAGCAGACTGCATTCCTGATGGCTCTGCCAAGATAAATTAGCCCCTCACTACATCTCCAGATAACGGTGTAGGAGTGAGAAACTGTATACCGTATCCCTCTAAAGAGAGGCTTCAAAAAGCACAATCTTGATTTGGGTAGTTGGGAGTTGTTCCTTTGTTGGACAGCTTTAATTATTAAATTGAGATGAAATATGCCAGCTTTTAATTTTTAATACTAATTTATTCAACCTCAAAATTCCCAGTGCACCATTTGGTTCTCTTCTCAGGCAATTGTTAGTTTCTGCCTTGTGTATTATTTATGCTTGTACCATGAATAAAGGATGTCTCATCTCTATGTGGCAATGTCATCTGCTTCATGAGCTGACAGTTTTGAAGAGGAACATGAGACAGTCAGATCTGTTCATGCAACTCAGTCAAGTAGGTGGTCACAAAATTAGTGGCATGAGAGTTGTAGTCAGTCATTCATTCATTCAAAAAATATTTACTGAGTGCCCGTTATGTACCAGGCACTTGTTCTAGATACTAGGTGGTACTCATGCTCTGTATCTTCCTTTTATATCTAGACCATATACTCTATGAGAACAGGGTTCTTGTCTGATCACCTTTTATCTTCTACTTCACCCGACAAAGTACATTACATTTAGAATGGGCTCAAAATTTTATTTTAAACAAGTAAAATACCAAGTATGCCTATTTTGTTTTAGCTGCAACTGCTGGAATGAGACCAAGTATGCCTATTTTGAAGAACAACATAGAGTAGTTCTAATCACTTTATGACACCCATTAAATATTTCAATCACATTAGCCTCAAGTCTAGACTGAATAGCACCAGTTCTTCTTCTAAATAGTTGGGCTGCCCTTCTGTGAGTCTTTTCTAATTGACTCTTGTCTCTTTTCATGTGTAGGAACCAGGACTGAAGACAGTAATTGTGAGAGGATCTAGCATATACAAAGTGGAAGGGAGGGTGTTATATTTCTGTGATTTATTAATTTCCCAAAAGATGTTTTATCAGCTACCACCCTATTCTTTTTTCCCCAAGGCATTCTTTTCCCTCTTTAGTTAAGTAAATAAATTAATTAATAGGATATGTGGTGTCTAACTGTGTATACCCTTGAGCTATTTATTTTCCTATTTTTCTGGTCGTTTTCATTAGTTAAAAGTCTGTTCTTAAGATCTCTTATTTACAGTAGGAGGTTCTTATGTATATTATAGAAAGCTATTCAAAAAGTTATATTCATTTATTCAAAAAATAAATTATTGAGGGGTATGTAGTAAACTCTGTGTGTGTGTGTGTGTGTGTGTGTATGTATGTGTGTGTGTGTTGAGAACAAAGTGATGAATCACCAAGGCTTCAGAGTTCTTGCCTCCTTTATTCTGACAGTCATTCTTATTTATGCTGATAACATATGTCTTATCCTTATAAGATATTATTCTGTTTTATTTGAGCTCCCTGTTTCATACACATGAGAAAAAATTTAGCGGTTTAGTAATTCTTAGTGTCTCCCTTGTCTCTCATGTTTTGAGTTTTAGAAAAAAAGAACAGAAGATTCTTGTTAACATCTTTGTTACCGTTAAGATGTATTGTTGTTTCTAGGAACAAATGACAAATCCCATGTCTTTGTCATTCCATAAGCCTTCTACCAAATCTGTGGGTCAAAGTGCAGTATGCAGGTGATTTACTGTGCTTGATTTTTTCCATGACTTCATCTTTAGACACTTCCATCTTTGTCAAGGCCATGCTAATCTCACCACAGGGAATGTATACTAGAATTTCTCAAATGTCAAATATATTGTGTACACTTAAAAAAAAAAGATTGTCATCTAAGTTTATCAATCATAAAAATAAAATTCCATAGCTTCAGTTTGCAATTACAAGCTTGGGTCTTAAAGTTTGTTTTGCTCCGATTTTTAATTTGGCTTTTTCTTTCTTTATACATTTCAGCTTCCTTCTTTCTCTAGTTTAATTTTGCAAATATTTCTTAAATATTGGCTATGTGCAAAGAATTGTTTTAAGCACCTTAATAGCTACAAAGATAAGTAAAAGCTCATCTCTACTTTCTTCTACTCCAAGGCCACCCAAACCTGCTAATCAATCTTAAATCCTTCTCTTTCTGCTAAATATCATTAGAAGGCATCACTTTGAGGGCTTTTTTTTTTGTATTAGTTGTAACTGAAGGATTTTTTAAAATATTTTAATTGGTTATTATTGGTAGATATATTTGAGAGACCTTACATCACATAGTGAATTAGGATGTTTATTGAATGTCCTATAATGTGTTCAACAGTGTACTGTTGTTAAAAAGCATCATTATAATTGTACTCTAAAACTTGCAATTTTTAATGTCTTCATTGCCTCCTGTATTTGTTGAAATCAATAATAAACTTTTAAAAAGTATGAACTTTATGATATGTAAATTATATCTCAGTAAAGCTGCTATATAAAACAGAATAACCTAAAGTATCCAAATTATATTGTTGGGTGTTAAAACACAAATAGCCTTCTCTTGTTAGATTTAATCCCACATGTAACAAATTTGCTGGGCCATTTTGCAGCACCATAGATTGACTGCTTTATTCCACATACTACAGTTCTAAAACATGAGGAAATCTTAGTGAACTAATTGAAACACTCATTTGGATAAGAACTTGAGCATGGTTCAATAATTCTCAGTTTCCCACTTTGCTTGCAAAACACAATGTAAGTATGGAATTACCTTCTTCACAGCTTATTGCACTGTGTGTTCACTCACAGAGAAATAATTTAAAGCAGATTACTTCCAACTGTTTCCCTCATGCTGACCGCTTTCTTAAAGTAACGAATTTCTCAAGGTTATGTTTATTTTGAAATTATTTTCTTGGAGGTCATAAACTTAGTCACACACCTGGTTGGTTTCATTCTCCTTTTGTTGTTTTCCCCTTTGAAATTTCCACACTGTGTCACCAAGCAAGCTCTTGATTGCTCCCACCCTCTTTTTGTTTTCTTCTTTGTTGAGACAGGTACTCGCTGTGTTGCCCAGGCTGGAGTAGAGTGGTATGAACACAGCTCACTGTATCCTCAACCTCCTGGGCTCGAGTGATCCTCCTGCCTCAGCCTCCCAGGTAGCTGGGACCACAGGCGCATGCCTCCACACCTGGGTAATGTTTTTTGTTTTGTTTCTTTTTGTAGGGCTGGGGTCTTGCCATGTTGCCTAGGCTGGTCTCAAACTCCTGGGCTCAAGCAGTCTCCCCGCCTTGACCTCCCAAAGTGCTGGAATTACAGGCATGAGCCACCACACCTGGCCAGCTTCCACTTTCCTTATGGCTCCTCGTCCTGCCTGGTTAATCTCATACTTCTTTCAGTTAAATACTTTATTTTATTTTTTATTTTTGTGTTTATTCTTTATGCATTCAAACCGATGTCATAATTTCTGTTTTGTTAAAATCTTTAAGGCCTATCACATATTTATAATTTAGGTCCTTGCCTGGGTGTGTTTTCCTCAGTGCTCCCAACCATAGAAAAGCAGGACGAGTTTACAGTTGCTATTCGTCTAAGTCTGATGCTTCTTTCCCATAAGTTGTTGTTTTGGGAATTAAGCATCTTGCTGAAAGTGAATGTGCCATTTTGAAAATCTTAGCAAATTATATTTTCAGAATTTTATAAGGCCTTTTTTTCCCTTTCGCTACCTTTGTTCCAAATCATGCTTTTGAAACAGTCTTTCTCCCAAAGCATTTCTATTAATAATACTTTTCAGTTCTCCCTCTTATAACTCATTGTGATAAATTACCTCCTCCCTCCATGATGTTAATGTTCTGGAGGCCTCTCAGAGTTCTCCTCATGGTGGAAGTCCACTACAGAGCTGCTGAGAGCAGAGCCTTTAGCCTGATGTTCCAGGAGCTCCTACTACTGCCCCATCTGTCTATCCATCCATCCATCCATCCATCCATCCATGAATGATTGCTACTCTATCATGCCTCAGAGCCGGCCCTGGGGAGTGGTTTTAGCTACACTTGAATTCCACCTTTTCCTCATAGAGTGGTATGGACATCATATTAACTATAACACTATTATAATCAGTTGACATTGCCAGTCATTATTTGAGGCAGGCGTTTGTTCTTCTAGAATTTGCATTTTCTCACTGCAAAACACTGTAGAATGTTAAAGCTAAAAGATTGCTCATAAATGGCCATATGTGATAACATGCAATACATTAACTTGCTCATTTGTTTATGATTTAATTATGAGAATAAGTGGAAAAGAAGGTTTAGACTGGCTAACAAATGATACTGTCTCAATATTAAATAGTGGGGGCTTTGTTGTTGTTTTTATAAATTGGGTGAAAGTCCTTCATGCTTTTAATTTTTTTTTATTTAGGTAATTTGTATGTTTTCTCCCTTCCAAGGAGTGAATTTTATTCTTCCTCATAATCCCTGTGAATTAGAGGCTAAAAATCTTTGTTTTACATCTGGAGAACAAATGGATGTTCCTGCTTCATTCTCAGACAAGCAAGTGATTGATAGCTTTGATATCAGATTCTGAAATGAAATAAATTTTGTCTCAATTTGAGAGAAAATAGTGATAATACAGGTCCTTTCTGACAGCCAACTCAGGCATATGGGCCTTTTATTTTTTTGATCTTTTTTCATTCACTATAATTCTAAATTGAAAAATCTCACATTTTCTTCTAAAGTTGATTTAACAATATAGTTAACACTTAAAAAATCTATAATAAAGAATATAGCACATTCTACTGAAATAGGCAGCCAGCAGTTTATACATGTTTCGTCTAATACATTTCTCACCTTACATAAATCTCCAGAAAAGCTATAGGAAGGAAACACATTCCCCTGACACGACAGGATGTAAAATGGATATAAACCAATTACTTTTTGCAGTTCCCAGAGTCTCAGGAATACTGACCCTTCTGACTTCATTTTCAAGCAAGAACTCTCCACCCCCATCTTGTAAGGAAAAATAATTGAGCTGAATTTCTTGCAAGAAGCGAATCAAGATTTTCAAAGAATAATTTCGCTAGGACCTATGGAGCAAATCACCTTTCAAACATGCCAAAGGTAGTTATTTGAATACATTTAAGCCCCTAATCACAGAAGTCTTTTGATGAACTTTTCCCACTTTAAATACATCAAACGAAGCAAAGAGAGTAGAGAAAGCCATTAGAAAATCATTATAATAAATACCAACATTGATCTACTTCTTCCCTCACCTTTGGAACCTCCCCTTTCCTTGTTTTTAAGCCTTTTAGTTGGGTTTTATATAGCAAAGTAATCAAACTCTCACAGGCCATTATAAAAGAAATTTAAATGATTTTTACGAAAACCATTTTCCTTGTTTAAGATTTCAGGGAACCTGGTCAGTACTGTGAGGGCTCAGTTTTTGGCTGTGACTTTCAAGTTGAACCTTTTTGATGGTAAATAGCCTCCTGCGTATGCCCGTGTGTTTTGGCTTAAAAAAATCAATCTCTGAGAAAAAGGGCTTCCATCTTCCTTTCAGCCCCGTCTCCTTTGATGATTGATGTTAATTCAGTAAGCTGCTGACCCAAGAAAAAAAGAATTGTTTGTGCTGTTGTTTTGAATAAATAAACTTACAAAGAATCAATGGCTGTAACTTAGAGAAATTCAGTAGTAGAGAGCATAAAGTCTCTTTCTGTCACGTTTCTCATGTAAATAAAGCAAAGTAAAGGGCATTTCAGCACCAGATATCTTTTTGAATGATGGAAACTTGCTTCAAGGGCAAATTTTTTTTTAATTTTAAAAATAAATATTCTTTCTGTATCTATAGTGAGAAAGGTCTGTAGTTGTGACAAAATAGGACACCTTCTACTTATTTGCATAATAATTCGAATAAGTAGCGAAGCAAAGCAAATTTCTTAGTCACTGCGCCCAGCTTACATTCAGTGTTGTTAGTATGTGGACTCAGTCTTCCTACCATAGTTCAGAGAAAACTTTTTGAAGGACTTTATAACACCATGATTCAATTACCTCCCCCTGGGTCCCCCCTACAACATGTGAGAATTCTGGGAGATACAATTCAAGTTCAGATTTGGGTGGGCACACAGCCAAACCATATCATGGAGCAAAATGATTAGCTTGCATATTGTATGAATTTGGGGTTTACTTCTTGGTGTTTCAGTTATCTCACTATGAGATAAGGAAGTGCCTCCTTCATCGGTTGTACGTTTTAGTTGTAAGGGTTAAATAAATTAATAAATGTGAAATGCTTAAAACAGCACTAGATTTATAATATTCCATAATTGGTAGCCATTATTAT
This sequence comes from Pongo pygmaeus, assembly GCF_028885625.2. Taxonomy (NCBI): domain Eukaryota; kingdom Metazoa; phylum Chordata; class Mammalia; order Primates; family Hominidae; genus Pongo; species Pongo pygmaeus. The sequence continues at coordinate 132,613,579 of NC_072379.2, forward strand.
TATTATTATTATTATTATTATTATTATTATTATTATTATTACAGTATCACACTCTGTAGCCCAGGATGGAGTGCAGTGGCATGATCATAGTTCACTGCAGCTTCAAACTCCCAAGTTCCATCAATCCTCCAGCCTTAGTCTCCTGAGCTGGGACCACAGGCACGTATAACCATGCCCAGCTGTTTTTTCTTTTTTAAGAGATGGTATCTTGCCCTGTTGCCCAGGCTTGTCTCAAACTCTTGGACTCAACTGATCCTGGCGCCTTGTCCTCCCAAAGTGCTGGGATTACAGGAGTAATCCACCATGCCCAGGCAGCTGTTATCTTTATTACCTAAATAGATTTACTTGATTTTCTGACTTTTATATTATCATTTACCAAAGTTGTAAATTTTTGTATTTTTAAAAAGTTTCCATTCTCAACCATTTTGGTATAAAATTCTTCACCCATAGTAATTTGAAAAGTATATGTTATGTGCTATTCTCGTGATAGTGAATAAGTCTCACAAGATCTGATGGGTTTATCAGCGGTTTCTGCTTTTGCTTCTTTCTCCCTTTTATCTTGCTGCCACCATTATCACCTCCCGCCATGATTCTGAGGCCTCCCCAGCCATGTGGAACTGCAAGTCCAATTAAACCTCTTTTTGTTCCCAATTTTGGGTATGTCTTTATCAGCAGCATCAAAACAAACGAATACATCCCGTATCTGGAATTCTCATACCAGGTTTATACCAATAAGTTTGTTGGAGTAACACTCAGGTAACCATGGATGGCATTGTGGAGGAAGGGCAAACCCTGAGCACTTTCTTAAGCCACCTTTCTCATGCACACATTATAATTCCACTGCCTGCTAGTCATCTACCACATGTAAAGTAGTAGTAAAGATCAGACGCTTTTACCACCACATAGAGGTTGAGGCTCTCAGTCAAAATGACTCAAATGCCGCAACTGCTGGGTCCCAGAGCACATTGTTATTTTCTCAAGTACCGATACATGCTTTTGAAGGAAAGGAGGTGGTGCAGACATGGCAAAGGGATGTATGGATTTACCCTCTTGTGCTGAACACCATGAAATGCTTTTCTTTAAACAAGTTGGGTTTCTGATCTTACAGAGACGTTGTCATTCTGTGAAAGGGGGACAACTGTGAAGGTTCATTTAAAAGTCTACCCTTCTCACCTTGATTTTCTGAGCACTATGATTCTTTTGAATGTCATCTCTCCTCCTCATCTTTTACCCCTGTCTTTCTTTGTGGGACCTGACTTCTCCTTCCCCTTGTGTTTATATTGCATAGCTCATTCTAGCTGACACATTTTGTTAGTGTTATCAGAGAGATTAGAAGGAGTAAAGTCACTGAGAGTGTTGTTTCTCATTCTTCCAGGTCAACAGGCTTACTTTCAAAGATAGCACTCCTTGATTGCTCTGCTTGGGGCATAATTGAGCAGTATCAAGTTTGCAGTTTATTCTACGTCTGACTTGTTAATTTAACTCACAGTGTACTGATTTTATATGCAGCGTTGGTTCATATCTTAGGGCTCAGTACCTAACATATAGATTAAACTGTCAAGACGCTGGCAGTAGGGGAATGAATGCTTTATAATTTGATCATCTGAGCCATTTTAACTAATATCTGTATCTTTTGAATCAAATGAAAATATACTGTGATAATTATTCTTTCACTGAATGTTAATTAAGTGTTGTTTTAAGGTTAGAATTATGAAAGTAATTTTTAGTAAAGCCCCAGTTTAAAAGCCCTACCCCTAAAAATAAAACAAAACTAGAAAAGCAAGGAAAAAGAAAAAATTCCTACCCCACATAGCACATTGTCTCTTTTTTCCAATTTTGGGGCATTCATATGAGATTGTAGGCATTCTTCAACCAAGAAGCAACTTTACCAACTCTGTTAAAATGGCCACTTTTAACATATGGGGAAAAACAAGATAATATTTATTAACATCAAAACATAACAAGCTGGTAAATATCTTTACTATAGATCTAAATGCACAAAATATAAGGCTGCAAAATAAAAGACCTAGAAAATATAATTTTTTCTTTTTTCAAAATTAAACATAGCATATTCAGCAAATGATCACAATGTACATCCAAGTTAGTTTATACATGTTTAGCAATCTGTCCTATATGATTTAGAAAGCTACAGGATCACATTTGCTGTTTTAAATATTTATTGTTCTGCTATAGCATACACTGTTTATCCAAATTATTTAGACACCCCTACTTTAACAAACTGTAACTCGTAGATCCTACTTAGCATAGATATAAGGAACTTGAGTGAGAACTGGTCATATTGCTCAGAAAAGATGTCTCAGGATGTCATATCATTCTTGCTTTACAAATCAAAGCGTTCATCCTTCATGATAAAAAGGTTATTTAAAATATCAGAATACTTTATTCTTTGAGTTGTGTAATACACTCATAACTTTGTAAAAGATTCAAAATTGATGGTTTAAATATTATGTGTAAACTTGATATGCTTCTAAAGACAATTGTAGTACAAATTACCATATTTTGAATTGGTAATTTGAAAAATACTAAATTACTTTGACTTTTTAATAATTTGGTTTGGTAAGGTAGAAGGCTTTTCCATGATATCTGACAGATTTGTGGGTTCTATGTCTAAGAAAATGCAAGAAAGAAAAAATGGTGAAGAAAATATATTAGAAAGGACCCCATAAAAAGAAAATGAAAGGACTTTGATTCCTGGCAAAGTTGAGTGCTAAAATATCTGGTAAATTTCCCAGTACAAAGGAGTTAGAAATGTTGGGTAAAATGCAATAAACTTCTTTTTAAAAAAGTATTGTTGACCTTTTTTAGAGAGTAAGAGGTCTCCTGGGGATGCAAATAAAGAGAAAACTAAAAACCAGAGCAGTAAATGGACACTGATATTGCAGTTGCCATGGGGCATTTGTCAGCCTCAGGAACCTAGAGATCCAAGTTTTAACAGCTGGATCACTACTGAAGACAGGGCCTTGGGCCTGTACAAGAGGGGATGGAGAATTGAAACCTGCTTTTTATAAAGCATGTAATTTTTGAAGGGTTACCTCATCAATTAAAGGGTAGAATAGAAAAAGATCCAATCAGCAAAGGGAGATGGCAAGGAAATTTGTCTTGGCAAAAGCAAGCAGTTCTTTTCTTGAGGAATTTGCCTTCAATTTAGGCCTTTGTTCTTCCCATGGATAAAGTCTTGTAAAACATGAGTTCACAACCCCCAATCATAGAAATATACAAGGAATATGTAACCATAAGCTGGAGTCAGCAGAAACAATAAGCAGTTGGTACGGTCAGGCTTTGCTTCCCCACCCAAATCTCATTTTGAATTGTAATCTCCATAATCCCCACATGTTAAGGGAGAGACCAGGTGGAGGTCATTTAATCATGGGGTGGTTCCCCCCATGCTGTTCTTGTGGTAGTGAGTTCTCATGAGATCTGATGGTTTTCTAAAGGGCTCTTCCCCCTTTGCTCGGCACTTATCCTTCCTGATGCCTTGTGAAGAAGGTGCCTTGCTTCCCTGTCACCTTCTGCCATGATTGTAAGTTTCCTGAGACCTCCCCAGCCATGGTGAACTGTGAGTCAATTAAACCTCTTTCCTTTATAAATTACCCAATCTTGGGCAGTTTTTTATAGTAGTATGAAAATGGACTAATACAGCAGTTCAGTTAGTTCCCAATAACTTTAGAAATGAGATTTCTGATTACAGAATATCAAATGTCTATGTTTTAAACATTTAAGAAATAGAAATTGAATAAAAACATAGTAAAAGTAGTAAAAGATTAAGATGCTGCCAGAGAAGACTAGGCCGACTTGAGAAAGAACAAGTATACCTCTAAAAATGAAAATGTTAAATATTTAAAAATTTCTATAAATTTGAGGTGTACAAGTGCATTTTTGTTACATAGACATATTGCGTAGTGGTGCAGTCTGGTCTTTTAGTATAGTGATCACCTGAATAATGTACGTCGTACCCATTAATTTCTCATCCCTCACCTGCCTCTCACCTTTCCAAGTCTCCAGTTTCTGTTATTGCTCACTCCATGTCCATGTGTACACACTATTTAGCTTCCACTTATAAGAGAAAACATGAGTATTTGGCTTTCTTGTTTCATTTAAGATAACTGCCTCCACTTCTATCTATGTTGCTGCAATAGACATGATTTTATTCTTTTTCATGGATTAATGGGTTATCATGAGAATGGGACTGGTGGCTGTGTAAGCAGAGGTAGAGAGACCTGAGCTAGTACAGTCAGCCCCCTGCCCATGTGATGCTCAGCACCACCTCATGACTCTGCAGAAACTCCTCATTAGATGTAGCCCCTGGACCTTGGACTTCCCAGCCTTCATAACTGTAAGAATAAATTTCTTTTCTTTGTAAATTATGCAGTTTTAGGTATTATAAGCAACAGAAAATGGATCAAAACATATTTGAGTTCAGAATTTCTGTATTGGCATTTCCTTCCTCTCATTGCCTCTTAGCATTTTTTTCCCACACCATAGGACTCTACTGTTAATGAAAACCCAATAGTCCTATAGACAGTTGTTTTTGGATAAACACAGCAATTGATGCTTCTGTCCCTAAAGTTTGAAACTTGACATTTGTTTTGTCTGACTTCCTTCCTCAGGAATGGACTTTCAGGCCTCCCAAAAAAGTATCTAAGAATCAAAAAGTAGGCTAAGGACATGGACAGTTCTCAAAAGAATATATACAAATGGCCAATAAACATATGAAAAAATGCTCAACATCACTAATGATCAGGGAAATGCAAATCAAAACCACAATGCGATACCACCTTACACCTGCAAGAATGGCCATAATAGAAAAATAATAGATGTGGGTGTGGATGTGGTGAAAAGGGAACTTTTACACTGCTGGTGGGAATGTAAACTAGTACAACCACCGTGGAAAACAGTGTAGAGATTCCTTAAAGAACTAAAAATAGAAGTACCTTTTGATCTAGCAATCCCACTACTGGGTATCTGCCCAGAGGAAAAAAAGTCATTATACGAAAAAGATACTTGCACATGCATGTTTGTAGCAGCACAGTTCGCAATTGCAAAAATACAGAACCAGCCCAAATGCCTATCAATCAATGAGGGGATAAAGAATTGTGTGTGTGTGTGTGTGTGTGTGTGTGTGTGTGTGTGTGTGTGTGTGTGTGTGTGTGTGTGTGTGTGTGTGTGTGTGTGTGTGTGTGATGGAATACTACTCAGCCATAAAAAGGAACAAATTAATGGCATTTGCAGCAACCTTCATGAAACTTGAGACAATTATTGTAAGTGAAGTAACTCAGGAATGGAAAACCAAACATTGTGTGAAGTTCTTACTCAAAAATGGGAGCTAAGCTATGAGGATGCAGAGGCATAAGAATGATACAGTGGACTTTAGCCACTCAGGAAAGGGTGGGAGGGGAGTGAGGGATACAAGACTACAAATTGGATTTAGTGTATACTACTCAAGTGATGCGTGCACCAAAATCTCTCAAATCACCATCAGAGAACTTACTCATGTAACCAAATACCACCTGTTCCCCAAAAACCTATGGAAATAACAAATTAAAATATTATATTTAAAATTAAAGAAAAAAACCCTGAAACTCACCAGATCTCTAAATCCAGACATTAAGATGCTGGACCCCTCATTCACCATAATTGCTTCCTTGCCCATCCCTAGTTCCTGTTTTCTTTATAGATTGTTTCATTTCTTCTCTGCTATATAAATCCTTAGTTTTGGTCAGTCAAAGAGATTGATTTGAGACTGAGTTCCTGCCTCCTTGGCTGCAGCAACTGACTGAAGCCTTCTTCCTTTGCAGTAATCACCATCTCAGTGACTGGCTTTCTGCACAGTGAGCAGCAGGACCTAGACTGAACTTCTGGTGTTTCTGTAACAATACAAGTGCTAATTTTTCTCCTAACTAGTTATATTCTTCAATCTGTCCTTAAAAAATAATTGAAACAATTGGTCATTATTTTAGCTTAACTAGTTTTTAAATCAGTTGCCATGAAATGTGACTTGAAAAAAAAAAACCCATTAGATAAAGATATTTATTTAACATAAATATTTTCATTGCATCTTAAAATACTAGTGTATAAATCTAACAAACTGTGTATATACAGGCATGTGTGAAATTTACTTTTTTTAGGATTAGAGAACATCTATATTTGCCTTCAAGCTCCCTTAAAATAGTTAGTTTAGAGAACCATTTAGCATCACTTTCCATGCCATTGAACTCAGAGTTAAAATCATGATTGAGATACCTATAATGCAAATAGAAATGTCCTGAGGTCATTGTGTAACTTTATAGGGGTCTTCACCAAAGCAAGGAAGAAGGCAGTAAGTTTTATAGCGTGATAGGTGGCCTTTATGTGAAGTGGGTTGAAATGTTGCTCTCTGTGTAGGCACACAGTGCATGGAATAGGCATTTCATTATGTTCATATCTACCTGTATTTTTCCTTTGATCAATGCGTATGTTTGATTAAACAGAATGAAAATCTACAAAAGTGAAAATACGTATTGAAAAAAGTAACAGCGGTAAAGCAGTATCTTGCAGCTTTTTACTTTGAGTCCCAGTGGATTAGCGATTTTACTTTACTTTAGAAATGACAGTATAGCGATGATTATTGTTCTTTTGGGACTGATAAGAAAAGAAATGGTGCCCAATTATATTAGTCATTAGTATTCTTTGTTATAAGTAGTATGGGAAGCTTGTGGAGCTAGAAGAACGTGGCCTGAATATATTTTTAAACAAGTAAATTATCTTTCAGTATTGGCAAAAAATGTAGTTTGTCTGCCTTAGAAAAATAAAACGTTCATACATAATTTAGCTTGTCTGTCATTTTAAACAATTCAGAAGGCATAGCCCTGTGGTCTAGGCCCATTTTTTTTTTTTGTCAAGAGATGTTTCATTGATTCCTGTGTGAAAGTGTTGACATTTATATTACACTCTGAATACTTAAGAAACCAGAGGATTCCAGTTCTTTTGGAATTAACCAATGGTATCTCACCTACTAGTCAGGCATTCACAACATTGTGTGCAGATGCTGAATTTGTGCTAATGGCTTCTTTCCATAGATATATTTTGTGAATGTGACTATTTATATAGTTTCTTTCATATATGGCCCAGTCCTCATTCCCTTGTAGCCACCCTCCTTCCCCAAATGTGTTGCTTTATGTCGAATAGTTTGGAAAAGAAACACAATCTAGAAACTATGCTTTGTTCTCTTAAGTAGAATAACCAACACACCCAGCAATTTCTTGGTGAATGGCTGTCATAGTAGAGGTGATTATTCATGATCATGATGAAATACTTTCCCTGACCAGTTTAAGCTTCCTCCTGTAGTGTTTTCATAGTTCCTCTTACATCTGTTTACTCTAACACATATGAAATACAGAAAGCTGAGCAGTCTCATGGCCTAATTGAACAAACCAGTCCAACAGTGAGGGCTATGAAGGAATTGTTAAAGAAAAAAAAAATCAATTAATTCATCATACATGTTAAAGATAGAATTTATTCAAGGGGGGCTCCTACAATGGGGTTTTGTAGTGGGGTAGAAAGATCAGTTTCAACTGCGAATATGTCAAGGAGAAGTAGAGATTTATAGCCAAGGATATGGATGTGGCTCACTGTGTGGAAAATTACTAAGAAGAAACATCAAGAGTAACAGTGTTCTGGCTAAACCAACTTGATAGGATTATTGCTGAAGGCAGGCCAAGGTGGTAAAACATGCAAGGCAGGGGATAAAGAATTTGACTACATATCAAAGGTAGTCAGATATCAAGGGTGGGGAGGAGGAATTTGATCAGATATTGAGGGTGAGGGCTTTTCCTGAACTAACCCAGTATGATTGTTGCTAAAACTGGACTGAAGGAGCCAAGGACAGAACCCAAGGTCAGGGACCTTGTGAGAAAGAGGGCTCAGAGCAGCCAGACTCAGATTTTGGTCAGGGGAAAGAATTGTCAAAAGACAAAATTACAACAAATTTAGCTTAAAGATCTTAATTGACCTTTATTTGCAATTTTAGAATCGAGCAGTGCCTCATTCTATAAAGTAGAATGAGTGTTTTGATGAGCTGAGCAGATGAGGTTGGCTTTATAGACTAAAAATGGCTGTGGAAAACGAAAACAGACTGCAAAAATTGGATTGGTCATTTCAAAGCTCTTTTTTTAATGAAAGTTAAAGCACAGGGAACTTCTTTATCATGCCAGCTAAAACTGGCCTGTTTGGAGATTTGGCTATCATCTCTCTCCTGGTTTCCCAGAAGGTCAGATAAATAACTTGCTTTCAGCTTGGTGGCTTGGTACTTCAGCATGAGTTACTCCATTTTGGTTTGGTCTCTTGGGCGTAGTGCGGGAGCTCAGTCCAAACCAATAGCCTCCTGTAAATTTTATTTAACAGTCTTTGTCAGAATAAAGATATTTACTCTTAATTTTCTTGAAGAGGAGAAAGTCACTTTTTAAGATTCACCTCACAGCAAAACTTTGTAAAAGCCCTCTTCATATACCTCCTCCTCAGCCCAAAATTTGCAGTCATGGGAGCAGCTAAAAATGTGCCCACAGGCCGCATGCCACCATGCCATCTCCCTGTTACCATTACCTTCTTCTTTCTCTCCTTCCTGCTGATGCAGCAGTGCCTCCTTGGATACAGGATCATTCCTGCTCTAGGCTTTTTCCTGAGAGGGGCAGCTCTCCTGGGATTCTGGCGAATCAAATGCTTCATCTCAACAAACAGCCTTTGTTTATATTCGCCCCTTTTCCATGTGGTGGGAGGAAAAACTTTTTCACTACATTCTTTAATTCAATGCTTGGGGACTGCTGAATTAGAATAACAAAAGACAGATTAACAGGATAAAAGTTACACAGTTTTTATTAATATTAAATACATGGGAGTTCACAGAAGAGAAAATCAAAAAAGTAGTCTCAGGGTCTTGTATCATTCAAACATAGGCCAGGGCGGGTTGGGCTTCAAGGGGTCATAAATTGTGGGGAAGTGACTAGGAATATGGAGGAAACTAATGGAAGATAGGATTATTTTAGTAAGGGTTGCTAATTCAGTCTCATCTTGGTGCCGACTCCTCATCTTGTGATAACTTGTGATAAGAGTTGCTCTCTTTTCTCTGGTCCAGAAGTAGGGAGCACCCTCACAAGGGAAATTTCTGCCCTGCTTTTAAGCAGATAAGGGAGGGCAGAGAACTCTTCTGCATCTGTTCATTCTCACTTGTCTTCAGCTCAAAATAATCCTTGTGTTTGAGCAGCATATTTTAGGGTAGTATATCCTCATCTCCTTCATCCACAAAAGATTTAAGGTGGCTTCTACAGATGCAATTAAGTAAGCTAAACTTAATGATATATGAGAAATATGAAATTAAGGAAATGATGGCTCAAAAAGTCAGAAGCAACCATTGATGTTAGTGGTTGGAGATGGACTGTGAATAGGTCTTGAGCTTTCCAGCAGTCAGCACAGAGGTGCACATAGATATACCTCATTTGATTCCTTGGGTCTATCATATAAAATAAACCATTTGCTCAGAAGAATTATTTGTTCCTGAAAATGGGATAGCTTCTAGAGATTCTTTTGAAGATAATACTTTGTAATGTAATGCATATATTTTTAACAATGAAGTAAGTGCAGTACAACAGAGTAAATAAAATATTAATAACACGTATTTACTGAGTATATTCTGTATGCCAGAAACACATTAGGTATGCTGGATATGTAATAGTGAACCAGACAGACATGACCTGTGTCATCAAGGAGCTTATAAATATAATGGGGAGAGACAGATAATAAACAAGAAGTAAGCGAGCAAAAATATCAGATAATTACAAAATCCGATAAGTGGCAGGTAGGAAATCACCAGGGAGTAATACAATAAAGAATAAAATTGGGTGGCCACTTTGAGAAGGTTCAGCCAAAGTTGCCTCCTGGAGAGATGTATTCAAGTTGAGAATGAAAGGTTCTGAGGTGAGGAAGAGCTTAGCACATTTGAGAAATTGAAAAGCAGCCAGTGTGCTTAGAATAAGGCTATGCTTAAAATCACAGGAGCCTTCACATGGAAAAGATGCTACCCTTTGACCATCTCCACTGTGTGCGTCATAATCTCATGGCTGATGTTTCAATCTGCTGTTGGAGAGACCACCTCATCTCTGATGGGAGGAAAAATAATATAGAGGAAATAATGATAAGGCTGGGTCAACAGTGTCTTTGGAAGACATTCACTTCTCACCTATGCATAAATAATGAGGCTATGGAATATGTCTGTGGTAGTTTCAACCTGAAAAATTTATGAAGCAGTAGTAACAAAAAAACTACCTTAGCGCCAGTCAACCTAAGTAGAAAAAACAAGCCAAAAATAATCCTCAAGAGAGTATTTCTAGAGTCCAGCTATGAGCAGTAGAATTTCCTGGTATACTCTCCAAATGTGATCGCAAAATATACACATTATTAGTTGTAAAAAAGAAATAGTTTTTACTAAAGTCTTTTCTCTACCAATCTAGGAATTACTCATTGTGTGCTTTTCTTTTTACAGCATCACAGGCTTTATTGTTTGTGTCTCCCCTAACTGAGCTCAGATCAATGATGTACAACTCTTTAACACTTACCTCCTGCCCTGGGACACTCACAGGGTCTTTGGACCTTTTATGGGAAATCTCAGGAAATTACTGTTGTGTGAATGGGAAGATGGAACAAATCCCAGATACTTGTTAAACACTTCCATCTTATCCATATTTGATTGATTCCACTTCCATAATCTCCCCTTCCAATGAATCAGAATCCCTCTGGATTGCCAGTTGTGAGAAACTTTACTGGAAAAGAAAATATTTTAAAAGTCAACAGAGTTCTTAGTCCTTTTTAAACTTAGTACTCAGTCTGTGTCCAGTAGCAATACCTATCAGTCTATGTGTAAAAATCAGTGTATGTTCATGTACCTTTTTATTCAAGAGTTTTCCAACAGCACCTTAACCTTTCATCCTCCTTAGAATTAGTATTTCTTAATAATATTGTCAATGAAATAGAAATCAATTATTTGCCACATGTTCGGTACTGTGCTAAGCACTTCACATGTTATTTTATTCCATTTGTACCTTGGTCCTATGAAGTGTGTCCCGTTGATATCCTTCTCCTTGTTTTGGATAGGGAAACTGAGGTCCAGAGAATTTAAGTACCATGCCCCTTGTATTAGGGTTCTCTAGAGGGACAGAACTGATAGGATAGATGTATATATGAAAGGGAGTTTAGTAAGGAGTACTGAGTCACATGATCATAAAGTGAAGTCCCACAATAAGCTGTCTGCAAGCTGAGGAGCAAGGAAGCCAGTCCAACTCCCAAAACCTCAAAAGTAGGGAGGCCAACAGTGCACCCTTCAGTCTGTAGCTGAAAGTCCGATAGCCTCTGGCAAACCACTGGTGTGAGTCCAAGAGTCCAAAAGCTGAAGAACTTGGAATCTGATGTTAGAGGGCAGGAAGCATCCAGCCTGGGAGAAGGATGTAGGCCGGAAGACCCAGCAAGTCAAAATTCTTCCACCTTCCCCTGCCTGCTTTATTCTAGCCCTGCTGGCAGCTGATGAGATGGTGCCCATCCAGCTTGAGGGTAGGTCTGCCTCTCCCAGTTCACTGACTCAAATGTTAATCTCCTTTGGCAACACCTTCACAGACACACCCAGGAACAATACTTTGCATCCTTCAATCCAGTCCAGTTGACACCCAGTATTAACCCATCACACTCCTAATTACACAGTTAGAAAGTCATGTAGCCACAATTCAAACCCAGGCAATCTGATTCCAGGGCCCACTCTCTTGATAATCACATGGATTTAAATCAGTAAAAAAAATATAAAATGCTGTCTATATTCTAGGCATGGGTGATAGAAAAATAGCCATGTAGATAAACCTAGCCTCAGTAGTCCCTGGCAGAGAAGGGCTGTAAGGAAAGTGTCTTTTCTATAAGAGGAAAGGGAAGCAGGATAGGGAGACACCACTAAGGTCTCAGATGAGGCTTCAGAAAAGAAATTATTTACGATCTAAGCTTCAGTGGGCATGGCCAGGTTGTGTAGGAGTGTTCAAGGCTGAAGAGATAATGCTTACCAGGGAGTCCCACAGAGTAACCCCTGGATGAACATCTCTTAAGATTGTTAGAAATGTTGGCTGGGTGTGGTGGCTCATGCCTGTAATCCCAGCACTTTGGGAGGCCAAGGTGGGTGGATCACGAGGTCAAGAGATTGAGACCATCCTGGCCAACATGGTGAAACCCTGTCTCTACTACAAATACAAAAATTAGCTGGGCGTTGTGTGCGCCAGTAGTCCCAGCTACTTGGGAGGCTGAGGGAGGAGAATCGCTTGAACCCGGGAGGCAGAGATTGCAGTGAGCCGAGATCACGCTGATGTACTCCAGTCTGGCAACAGAGTGAGATTCCTTCTCAAAAAAAAATTGTTAGAAATGCTAAGTCTCAGACCTATGGAAGCAGAAACACTGAATGTTGGGCCCTGAAATCTGCATTTTTAAAGCCTTTACAGGTCATCCTTAGGTATGCTCAAACTTGAGAACCGCTATAAATGCTCAGACGGTGAGAGAACGTGGCTTATTTCAAGAATTACAATATTATTTCCGTTCCTCTCCCTTGCAACCTAAAAGAAACAGAGTAGTTTATCATACTGAAATTGTCTACCTTTGGTCTAACAGTATGTGTAAAGAAAAGCAATTGAAGATATATTCTCATTTCATTTATTTTTATTTTTTAAATTGTTACATAATGTGCATATTTTGGGGGTTCTTCTGAAATTTTGATACGTGCTTACAATATGTAATGATCAAGTCAAGGTAATTGGGATATCTGTCACTGTAAACGTTTTTCTTTATGTTGGGAACATTCAAATTCTTCTAGCTATTTTGAAATATGCAATAAATTATTAACTGTAGTCACCCTATTGCACTATCATACTCTAGATCTTATTCCTTTTAACTGCATTTTTGTACCTATTAATCAACCTTTCATCATCTTCCCTTCCCACTACCTTTTCTTTGTGCAATGGCACAATCTCAGCTCACCGCAACCTCTGCTTCCTGGGTTCAAGCAAATCTCCTGCCTCAGCCTCCCAAGTAGCTGGGATTACAGGCATGCGCCACCACACCCGACTAATTTTGTATTTTTAGTAGAGATGGGGTTTCTCCATGTTGGTCAAGCTGGTCTTCAACTCCCGACCTCAGGTAATCCACCCACCTCGGCCTCCCAAAGCGCTGGAGTTACAGGTGTGAGCCACCGCACCCAGCCCCCACTACCCTAACTATGGTAATCAACAGTCTACTCCCTATCTCCATGAGATTCATTTTTTTACCTTACCACATATGTGTGAGAACATGCAACATTTGTCTTTCTGTGCCTGGGTTTTTTCATTTAACATAAGGACTTGCAGTTCTACCTATGTTGTTGCAAATGACAGCTTCCCATTCTTTTTAATGGCTGAATAATATTCCAATGTGTGTATGTATTGTAGTTTCTTTATCCGTTTATCTGTTGACAGACTCTTAGGTTGATTCCATATCATGGTTATTATGAATAGTGTTGTGATAAATATGAACATATAGGTATCTTTGATATATTGATTTCCTTTTTTTTTGATGGTATGTCTAGCATTTTTTTTTAATAAGAAAGTAGACTTTGTGGATAGCAGGTTTCCACATTTCACCTTCGCTTTTCACCTCTTTCTCGATAGTTGAATCCCTTCCCAACTAGCCTCTTACTCTTAAGAGACTTCATATTATTTAATAATGTTATAATTAACTAATGACTTATTATTTAAATATTGGGGTAAAACCAAACCATCATCAGCTTAAATAAGTCTGTATTGGTAATTATTGCAGTGATGTAGAGATAGCACCTTTTCTAGTCCATTATCATTGATGTTCATTGAGTTGTCTCAGCATTTTACAAATTTGAAATGGAATTCCAGAGGCATCTGAATTATGCTTATCCTAGCAATTACGTTGTATGAATCAAATCCTATTACAGTAAAAGCCAAGGGACCATCCAAATTCATTTGTTGTACTGAAACACAACTGTATGTAGGGATTGCTTGAAATAATGTTTTATTATATGAAGATTAACATATAAATATGGTTCAAACATTTTTCATGTTTTAGAGGTTATTTGTACTGCTTCTTAGGTCATTAAAAAATAAAACATTTTACTGATAAAGGGGCATTTAAAGCATGACATTGTTAAAGTATGACCCCGGCTGGCAAAGTGGACTTCTTGTGGCTAACTGAGGTGCTCGTTAAACAGATCAGGTGACCATGGCTGGGTGAGGGAGCAGTCATGTACTCTGTGTTTTGCAGAGATGCTGTTAAAGTGTCACAGGACCTCCCTTTCTACGATCATGCCAAACTAGTTTCTGTTGTCAGTGCAGAGATAGGCTGTAGCTGGAAATCCCCCAGCTGACCACCAACAGACCACCTGACACCAACCAACTGACCATTGAACCAGCCAATTAAGAGAGACTGGTGATTTAGGGCTTAAAGGTCATCCAATCAATACTATTCCTCACTCCCCTGACTCCCTCCTCTGTTCTGCAGTTTTTGCCTTCATAGTCTCTGACTCTCCAACCCATCTCAGAGCCAGCACATTTTCAGTTTGCACTGTAGGCTTCTGGTCCCCAATCTGCATATTGCTTATAGAAAATATAGCTCCTCTTTTTTTTCCCCATGTACCTCATGGTCTTATGTTAACAATATTTTAAATGCAAAACAAATGAATGTTTCCACTCAAGTTCTGGTCTCTTTTTCTGTATAATCTTTGTTGTTGTTGTTGTTGATATTGACAACAGAATAACATAATTATTGATTTCTTATAGCTGCTTTAGAGCAGTGCATTAATCCCACTTTCCTCTTTACTATGCTTCTCTTGTTGCATTTACCACAATTTTAATTTCTTTGTTTACACATCAGCCTCTCCCTTACTAAGTCATGAGGGCAAAATGTCTTATTTGTCACTATATCTCTTGTCCCTGGGAATATTATTAGTGTAGTTTTTCTTTCTAATGATTTTACAAGTAGCTTAATTAGTCAATCGTGTGCAATAATTCATTTAATAAACATTTTTTGAGCACAGACTTTGTGTTAGGACTGTTACCTGTTGTAGGAAATTTGGTTTAAGTCCTGGCTGCATCATGTTACTTGCGAACTTCGAAAGAGGTTCTTTACTCCTACACTCCATCCCTGGTGATTCTCATACTATAGGGTAAGGCTTGGGACCTGGGAAGTTTTTTTTTCTTTTAAAAAAGCTCTCATAGTAATACTAGTGTTCTGTCATGCTTCAAGATAAAGAGATTGTCCTTTCACTAGACTGGATATATCATCTTCTTCCTTTGATTTATATCTTTGTCTCTTTTTTTTTAATTTTTTATTTCTATTCACAGGAAAAAATAGAAATTGAGAGGCTGAGTAGCTTATTTTCAAGTTTAAGGAAGGGGAAGGCACTTCAATATAGATTATCTTATTTCACTCAGAATAATTTTGTAAAGTAAATGTTATTATTTCCCTTTTTTTCATTGAGCATTGAAGGTTTTTAAAACTTACAGAAAGCCACAAAACTAGTTAATGTTAGAATATGGCTTGGAATCCAGAGGTGTGTAACTCCAGAACTCATATTCTTTTCCCTTAATAAAAGTAGTGTTAAAGAAAAAAATTATTCTTGGCACTTGTTAAAGATGGTGAGGGAGGATTTATTCAAGGGGCCGTGGCCATAGGTATGGGGACCACTGTGATGGGGTCTCACAGTGGGGAAGAGAGATTGGGCTCTACCCTGACTCCAACAAGGACAAGTGGGGATTTATAACCAAAGAGCATGGTGCGGGATTGGGTGGAAAGTCCCTAAGTGGAAGCATCAGCTGCAGGGTGTTTCTGGCTAACCCGACTTCATAGGACCATTATCGAAGGCAGGCCAGATGATAAGTTATCCACGGTGGTCAGATACCAAAGGTGGGTGATTTTCCCTAAACTGACTTAGGATTCTTGCTCTAACTGGATTCTACAAGAGCAGAGAGGGAAGCCCAGTGTCTACTTACTCAGAAGGGACTCAGAGGAGACTGACTCAAGTTTTGGTCAATGAAGAGTCTATCACCAGCTCTACTGTAAAACCAAAGTTAGCTGTTTTATAAATGTGTTGTACTGACTGCATATGTGTTCTGTTTTAAAAACAGAAGAAAATGGATGAGTTATTTCATTTAAAAATTTAAATAATTTATGAAAAAATATTATGTTGATTTACGTGTGTGACCTTGGTTGTATTGTGTTTTGTTTACCCCTGCTCTCTGTATCAGTGCCTTTCTGCAGGGGGTGGGGGAATCCTAGGCTATTGTTTTTTTTAAAAAACATTGTGTATAGTTTAAGTAGTGCCTTCACTTATGTGTTGACACTGTTATTCTTAAAGAACATGCAGGACAGTTGTGGTGACTCATGACTATAATCCCAGCACTTTGCGAGGCTGAGGCAGGATGATCGCTTGAGCCCAGGAGTTGGAGATCAGCCTGTGTCTCTACAAAAGACACAAAAATTAGCCGGGTGTGGTGGCACCCACCTTTAGTTCCAGCTACTTGGGAGGCTGAGGTGGGAGATTCACCTGGGTGTACGAGGTTGAGGTTGCAGTTAGCCAAAATCACGCCACTGCACTCCAGCGCAGACAAAAGTGGTGTCAAAAAAAAAAAAAAATAGAAGATGCGATGCATATAGATATACAACTATTTTTTCACACTACAGACTATATAACTATTTCTTAAACTTACAAAAACAGCAACCTATATTCGGTGTGCACATTAACACACTCTGTGCCTTGTTTTTTTCTTATGGCAAGTATGTTGGCTATTGTTTTTCTGTCTTGGTGGCTTTGAGGCCATGTACTGTGATTTTGCATAGAATGTTAAGGTTTAGCAGTTGATGGTTAATTTATTTGTGTATGATGTGTGTCTGCAATATGGAGATTAAAAGCTGACTGTAACAATAAATTATGAAAATGAAGAAGTAGGCAATAAAATAGGCATGTGCTTTGCAAGTTCTGTAGCATTATATTGTATTTCCTGTAAAACTGTGCACTACCTTGAGGTTGCTTTCTAGAAGTAATGTTATTGTTCAGTATCAGCATTCACTTTTTTTAGAATCACATTGATAGATATGATCTAAATATTTGCACAGGTGAAATTAAAATACACAGTAAAGAGGATAGTCTGAAATCTTAAGAGAGGGATATATTTAATTTAGAGTGTTTAAAATGCATGTTCTTACACTCTTCTGCCTGTTTGGAATTCTCTTTCCCTTTTTTGCTCCTGGAGCAAATTGGTATGCAGCCCCTCAGGTCCATTCCTCAAAAGAGCCTTCTCTGCCTGACACTTTCCTAGACTGAGTCAATGTTTTTTCCCCCAGTCTGTACCTGCAATGGTTTTTTTAAGTGTATGTCTTATCAACCTAAAATAAGCAACAGAAAGACCAACTCTCCAAAGAGTTTATTCAGGAATAGCAGGGGAGCAATCCAGAATATGCCTGCTATGGTGGATCATAGGCGCTTCCAGAGAGGCAAGGGAAGGTAAGAGTCTGTAAAGGCAAAATGAGGGAGGTTACAGTAGTTGTTTGGCATCAGTTCATTAGTGGAACAGGCAGTTGCTGGGCTGGTCTCCTCGTAGAACTAATCTGTATGTAGGGTTGCAGTGGCCTTTATGTAACATTGTGGTTTTGGCAGTCTCTTACGATAATTCCTGTTGTCAAGCAAACATGCATGAGGGCCTGTCTTTCGTCGCATCCTGGCTCCATTTTGTTGGGGTTTGAATAAGTGACTCTCTTTTGACGTGGACAACTTTCACAGTCTTCTCAAGTATATGTGAGCTCCTTCATGTAAGGACCATCTCTGGGAGCTCCCATAGAGTCTGAAACATTGAATATTCACTAAATGTTTGATTTTGATTTAATGAATAAAGTTTATTGTTTGCAATAGAAAATGTAACAGAACAACTAATTTCATGTTATATAATTGTGACATATGTTATGATTCTTATTTTTAGAAAAACCGAGGTCTGAGGCAGCTAAATAGCTTGTGAAGTCATACAGATTGTCCCTTAGATTTAGTCTGACATTATGTTCATTTGTTATTCAATCCTATATGTTTTTAAAAAAAACTAGCATTTGCCCAGCTACAGTCCACATGACACTATTGCTTCCAAGAAATGTAACTGGAATCATGGCCAGTAGAGGGGAAGATGGATTTTGGAAAAAACTCTAAGTAAAAGTTAATAGTATTTTTTACTTTTGACTCCAGGACTTTTCTCAACTACAGTGTGCTAAAGTGCATAGTGCCAAAGAGATTGATATAACATGCAATATTTTACAGTTATATGTTAACAGAATCCCTCTTCAAAATTACTTATTTTCTCTTGAGGGACTATTTTTTTTTTTAAGGATGTAATTTGGAGGAGCTACACTAATCTATTCTATAAGATGTTGATTCAAGTTCTTTATATCAAAGTCATCTCAACTTTGTATGTTAACAAAAGAAATTGAAAATATATTGGTTGTGGGCTCTTTTCCTATATTCGACTCTGATATGCTCTATGAGTTTTGACAAATTCCAAAATTGCAGGAGATTGTTTCCATTTATTCATTAGCAAGGGGGCTATCTGAGGAGACACATGGTCAAATACTCAGCTTTTGGATTTGTGAATTTCAGCTTGTAGTCATTGTTTTGCTAATAGGTCTTAGTTAAGATGTATATGTCAGATCATACTATAACAAATAATAGACAATCCACCTTCATTTACTTTACTGGATTTATGTTTTTATTAGCTGAAAGAGGTTGGCTTGGTAATTGTTTTTTATATGGAGACTTAAGTATCAAATATAGTCTAAGGAACATTACAGGGACCCCTCTCTGTGGCCATTATATTTAGTTAGTAAAGGGGAAAAAAGAGGCCTTCTCTGATAGTCAATATTAACTTAGTTTCGTAGTGTCTGTTGTAAGATAATTTAACTTGATTAAATTCAAATATTAGGCTTAGTATGAGCTCAGGAGTTCAAGGTCAGCCAGAGTAACATAGCGAGACCCTGTCCCTACCAAGAAAAAAAAAATGTAATGTATTCTTACCTGGTGTAATAAATAGAAAAGACCAGGTAAGCAGTATGAGAATAAAAATACAGATATGTATGTTAATGAAAATAAACATTACTTTGAACTTGCAAGTGGTATTCCACCAGAGTTAAAAACACCTATGAAGTCTTACTTTTCCAACTTGAATTCCTCCATAGGTAATTAAAAGTAAAATGTCCTAGACTTGAGAAATTTTTTATTATCCAAATAGCTCTTACATGCCCCA
Source organism: Pongo pygmaeus (assembly GCF_028885625.2). Taxonomy (NCBI): domain Eukaryota; kingdom Metazoa; phylum Chordata; class Mammalia; order Primates; family Hominidae; genus Pongo; species Pongo pygmaeus. The sequence continues at coordinate 132,632,928 of NC_072379.2, forward strand.
AAAAGATCTCCACAGAGTGCAAGAGACTTAATAATTCAGCATTAATCTGAATTGAAACTGAGTTGAAGCATAATATTACCTTAAATATTTTAATGAAGAATATTAACCTGATTAAACAAGATCAACAAGCTCAAAATGGAAATATTCGCCTGTTTAATCAACAGTGTTTTAGACACTGTTAAAGATTTTGCATACACTGGGGCCTTGTTATGCTAGTTGTTGGTTAGAGTGATTCCCTCATTATCCATGGGGAAGACATTCCAGGACCTCCAGTGGATACCTGAATCCATAGATAGTGCCAAGCCCTATATACACTGTGTTTTTTCCTATATGTACGTACCTGTGATAAGATTTAATTTATAAATTAGGCGCAGTCAGAGATTAACAACAATAACTAATAGTAAAATGCAGGTTGAACATCCCTTATCTGAAATTCTTGGGACGAGAAATGTTTTGCATTTCTGATTTTTTTCAGATTTTGGAATATTTGCATATGTATAAAATGAGATATCTTAAGGTTGGGACCCAAGTCTAAATACAAAATTCATTTATTTTCATATACACCTTATACACATATCCTGAAGGTAACTTTGTATAATATTTGTGATAATTTTGTGCATGTAACAAAGTTTGTGTACATTAAAGCATCAGAAAACAAAGGTGTCCCTATCTCAGCCACCCATGGGGACAATCTGTGGTTGTTTGGAATCACTGTCATTTTTCTTTTTCCTTTTCTTTTCTGTCTTTGTTTTTTTCTGTTTTTCTTTTTCTTTTTTTTTTTTTGAGACAGTGTCTCCCTCTGTCGCCCAGGCTGGAGTACAGTGCGGTGATCTTGGCTCACTGCAGCCTCGACCTCCCAGGCTCAAGCGATCATCATTTGTGACTCTGAATATATAAGCTACTGATAAGCAATCATTTTCTTACACTTACGCGCACATAAATACTTAATAGCAAAATATATAGCATACCATTAAAATAGTGAAAAAATAATGTGTTCAGGGTATCTAAGCAGCACAGCAGCATCACCAGAACACCCGCATCAGCTGCTGAACCGCAGCCGGCTTTGTCGCCACCAACGATGCTGGTTTGTTCATTCTCTTCCCTCCCCTCCCCTCCCCTCCCCTCCCCTCCCCTCCCCTCCCCTCCCCTCCCCTCCCCTTCTCTTTCTGTCTTGACAAAGTCTCACGCTGTTGCCCAAGCTGCAGTGCAGTGATGTGATCACATCTCACTACAACCTTGAAATCATGGGCTCAAGCAATTCTCTCACCTCAGCCTCTTGAGAAGCCTGGATTGCAAGTGGGCATCATGACTTCCAGTCAATTTTTTTTTTTTTAAATTGCTATGTTGCCGAGGCCAGTCTCAAACTCCTGGGTTCAAGTGATCCCCCTGCCTTGGCCTCCCAACTTGCTGGGATTACAGATGTGAGCCACTGCAACTGGCCTATATTTTATTTATTTAGGTGAGAAGAAACATCAGAAGCAGTTGAGGGACCAGGAAGTGGATCCCTTAGGGATGAGGAAGCATTCTGCTGGGTGGCTTTTAAAAATGCTTCCAGCAGAGTCATCCGTGACTCCATAACGATTTTTGTCTTAGAAGTCTTTCTTTAATTTTATAACAGGAAGTGGATCCCCTAGGGATGAGGAAGCATTCTGCTGGGTGGCTTTTAAAAATGCTTCCAGCAGAGTCATCCGCGACTCCATAACGATTTTTGTCTTAGAAGTCTTTCTTTAATTTTATAAACTAACATGTTCTATTATGAATGTGCACTGCTCTAGTCCTTCAATAAGCTCATCACATATTTGCACTATGTTGTCTGTAGATAGTAATTTTGCAGTGTTAACAATGCCATCTTTATATCACTATTATCACAATCACCTTGATTCAGAACCATTTTGGTTATTTTGCCATCAGTCAATGAATGAAATAACTGAAGCCTCATTATCAATGTTAAATTTCTTTAACATCCACTTCTTCCAGCATACTGATGGATTCTGAAGATACATCTTTTGCATATGTAAGGAGATCAGACTTTTTTTTCTCACTTGACATGTGAAATCCTTCAAAGTCAGCATTTTGTTCATCATTATCACTGAACATAGTCACAGGTTAGAAGCTGTGCCAGGCATTCACCACTGTGTCTTTAGTCACAGTGTTCTAGGTCTTGGCAACAGCATATATAGCATTATTTATGCTAAACTCCTTTTGAATATCTTCCACAACCACACCAGTGTTCATTACTACATTGCCGCTAGCATGTTGTTCAAGTATACATTTTTATATTCACCCTACATTGATGTAAGGATACCTTCGTCACATGGATGAATTAATAAATTCACATTTAGGGGGAGTGTATGTGGTGAACATAATTTTTGATGAGAATTTCTGCTGGAGGATGAGCAGAACAGTGGTCAAGGAATAATAAAGTCGTGCATTTGTCATCCCGGCCAGCTTCCTTTCAGTCAGCACAAGTCACTGGTACAAAATATTTGTGAAACCTATCAGAAGAGATGTCCCTGGTGATAAATGCCTTTTTGTTCATATAATAGACTAGTAATGAATTCACTCCTTGAAAACAGTGAGATCATAGCCTTTGCCTATCATAACAAATTTACGCTTATGCATGCCTACTGCATTAGAACATCCCAGCACAGCTATTCTGTCATTGGCATCCTTAATTCCTGTAGGAGCTGTCTCATCAGCTGTAGCCAGTGTCGTTCTGAGACCATACACCAAAACAGTGATGTTTTAACAGCATTATAGACTTGTTTTGGCATCAGATTTCCATCAGCGATGACCTTGGCAAATTCATTAGTGAATTGCTCTGCTCCTTCGTGGTCAGCAGATGCTTTCTCACTGTATAAATCTTTAAAACAAGTTGAATTCCATGTTTTAAGTTTCTATAAGTAGCCTGTTGAATATTTACAGTTCCCTTCAATTTTCAGTTCATCTTGATAGAGCTTTGCTTGCTTCATCATCAGCAATACCATTAAGTGGCATGTGTTCACTGTGACACTGATCAATCTACTCTTTCAACACCTAAGATTTTAAAATTAATAAATGAATTTTTAAATAGCGATGAGGGCTCGCCATGTTGCCCAGGCTGGTCTTGACCTCCTGCAGTTAGGTGATTCTCACGTCTTGACCTCCCAAAGTGCTGGGATTACAGGTGTGAGCCACCATGGCCATCCCTAAGATCTTTATTTTTAGCTTTATGCAGTGTATTTGTATTTTTCATTAACTTTATCACTTTTAGCATGGAACTTCAACAGTTTATCCTTGTTTCTTCAGGTCATGTATGGTGGTCATTGTAACACCATAGTCTTCTGTGACATGTTCCATCCTTACACTGCTATTCAGTTTCTCCAACAGCCTGACTTCCAGTGCTACAGAGAAACATAAATGCTTTCCCTTTTTCCTATCACTGTTATTCATAGCCTTCTTGACATTTTCAACAATATCTTTCACCACAGAGCAGAGAATAAGCACAAAAACACAGTGAGTAATGCACGTAGGTCTTAGCCCCATCCTGGGGAACCTGTCCTTGCTGCGTCTGGCCTGTACATGTGGCATTGTATTACACTTTGTGAGCGTGCTTTTATGGGGGAATCCGGGTGTGTGTGGAAAAGATACATTGCAGCTGAAGGGAAGAAAAAAATCTGTCTTGGGAGGGTAATTTGTTCCTTGGGAGTGCTGAATAAACTCTGTTGTGTATCTACAGTTGAACTGTGACTTGTCACGTGAGGTCACATGTGGAATTTTCCACTTGTGGCATCATGTGATGCTCAGAATGTTTCAGATTTTGGAGCATTTGAGATTTCAGACTTTTGGATTAGGATTGCTCAGCATGTTGAACAATTATAACAATATGGTGTTCATAATTTCACAGATAGAAAATTTGTTCTTAACTTAGATCTTAGTAACCTCAGCGTATGATTTTATTTTCTTTCCATAAGTTAAGAACTTTTACCTTTTCACTTAGCAGAAAACCAGGTAAATACTATACTTTTTAAAAATTAAGAGAGAGGCGGGCACAGTGGCTCATGCCTGTAGTCCAAGCACTTTGGGAGGGTGAGGCCAGTGAATCACTTGAGGTCAGGAGTTCTCAAGACCAGCCTGGCCAACATGGTGAAACTCCGTCTCTTACTAAAAATACAAAAATTAGGCAGGTGTGGTGGTGTGTGCTTGTAATCCAGCAATTCAGGAGTCTAAGGCAGGAGAATCACTTGAACCTGGGAGACAGAGGTTGCAGTGAGCTGAGATCATGCCACTGCACTCCAGCCTCAGTGTCAGAAGAAGACTCCATCTCAAAAAATAATAAGAAGAATAATTAAGACAGATTATTTCTAAAATTATAAATGTACTGGAACTGCTAGTTAAATTCTGTCTGCTTCTAGTAGAAACTATAGTTACCAAACAAATAAAAATATAGTAGTTCCTCCTTATCCACAATTTTGCTATCTGTGGCTTCAGTTACCCATAGTCAATTGTGGTCCAAAAATATTAAATACTAAGAAAGCATTTTATGGCTTATTTTTGGTATATCCAAATTGCCAGCATCACTACTTTTGGACTCTGGGGCCATTATTAAGTAAAATAAGGGTTACTTGAACAGAAGCACCGCAATACCCGTTTGAGAGTTGAATTCATAATTGAGATGGCTACAAAGTGACTAACAGACAGGTAGCATAAAATGCATGGATACACTAGACAAAGGAATGATTCATATCCTGGATGAGACAGAGTGGGACAGCATGAGATGTCATCACACTACTCAGAATGGTGTGCAATTTAAAACGCATGAGTTGTTTATTTCTGAAATTTTTCATTTTATATTTTTGGAACACAATTGACTGCAGATAACTGAAGCCACAGAAAGCAAAACTGTAGATAAGGAGGAATTACTGTATTTTAATTTGTTTATTAAACTTAGTTTCTACTAGAAGCAGACAGCATTTAACTAGCAGTTCCAGTGCAGTTATAACTTTTAGAAATAATCTCTCTTAATTTTAAAAAAAGTATAGTATCCACCTGACTTTTCTGCCAGGTTATGTATAAACTTCCCTCCCAACGAGTTTGAATGAATGTCATTTTGATGACCACCATGTGTATGTGTATGTGCAATTCTGTATCTGTGTGTGTGAAAAATTGTGTATGAATCTTTTTATTAGTTCCATTAGCCTCAATATAATTATTGTACTAAAAATATCCAGATAAGTAATTTCCAGCATACCACTATGATTTTACTTTATAAGAATTTACAAAATAGGCTTATCAATTACAAAAGGATACAGCAAAGGAGATGTGCACAAACATATTAGTATTTGTACTTATATTTACATTTATACACACATACATGGAAACCCACAAGTCATCATTAGACATGGCTTTCGGTTGACCAAGAGCCCTCTCTGATAGAGGAAATATAATGCAAGCCACAAATGTAATTTTATTTCCAATAGAAATAATGTGAGCCACATTTAAAAAGTGTAAAGAAACAGAAGAAATACATTTTAATAATACATTTTATTGCACCCAGTACATCCAAAATATTATCTTTTCAATATGTAATCAGTATAAACATTTTTAAGGAGATATTTTACATTCTTTTTTTCATATTAGGTCTTAGAAACCCAGCATGTGTTTTACACTTAGAGCACATCTCCATTTGGACTAGCCTCATTTGAAGTGCTTAATATCCCTGCATGGCTTATGAATGGAGCAAGGGGAAAAGGTGGGGAGGGAAGAGCACCTGTCTCTCTTCTTCTTTGCATAAGGGCACTAATCCCATCATGAGGCCCCACCCTTATGACCCCATCTGAATCTAAGCACTTCCCAAAGGCCCCACCTCCTAATACTGTCACACTGGGGATTAGGGCTTCATTCAGCCTGTGAATTTGGGGAAACACAGACATTCAGACCATAGCATTTATAACCTCAAGCTTTCACTGTCTCTATCCCAGTAAACCAGAGCTCTTGTAAGACATGCGTGTGTACACATTAAATGGCCTTTTTTTTTTTTTTTTGCCTGTTCTTCTTTAAGAAAACCAATGTAAAATTGAAGCTAAGAGACTAATTTAGGACATAATTAATTGTTGAGGTGCTTTGAAGGATCTGTATTGAAGCATTTACTGGTAAAAGTATACAATTTAACACAGATCCATGATTAGCCAAGAAAATGACAGAAAATGTGGTGGTGCATGTCTATAATCCCAGCTACTCTGGAGGCTGAGGCACAAGATCACTGGAACCCAGGAGGTGGAGGTTGCAGTGAGCCGAGATCATGCCACTGCACTCCAGCCTGGGTGACAGAGCGAGGCCCTGTATTGACATATCAAAAGAAAATAAAAGATGAGAGAAAAGCCACTGTTGGTTTTTTTTTTTTCCTCCACAAGAGTCAACTCAAAAAAAGTCATTATTAAAGAGAAACAAAGAAAAAGTTGAAAATGAAATACCAATTAATTAAGTTTTCTATTTTAGTGTAGATTTTAGGAATCTGCCCAATTTTTGCTCACCTCCCAGGTGCTTATTTCTGAACAATATTTGCTTTTTTTTTGAGATGGAGCCTCACTCCATTGCCCAGGTTGGAGTGCAGTGACACAATCTCAGCTCACTGCAACCTCCACCTCCTAGGTTCAAGCGATTCTCTTGCCTCAGCCTCCTGAGTAGCTGGGACTACAGGCGCACACTACCACGCCTGGCTAATTTTTGTATTTTTAGTAGAGACGGGGTTTTGCCATGTTGGGCAGGCTGGTCTTGAACTCCTGACCACAACTGATCCACCTGCCTTCACCTCCCAAAATGCTGGGATTATGGGCATGAGTCACTGTGCCTGGCCTCATTTTTGTTTTTGATGGAATGGAATTCCTGGATTTTGAAATGCCGAAATTCTGGTTATCATGAATGACAGTGAACAATTACTTAGATAATGGAATGATAAAAATACCAGAAATTTTTAAGGTGCTCTGTGGTTCATATTATTTATAATGTGCTTTTTTGAAATCTTCAAGATAGAATCTAATAAAAACTTTCAGACTCAGAAGTTGGAAGTAGGAGTACTGATTTCTTAGTATAAGGTGAAGCAGAAGTATATGACTCCTTGTTACAAGGAGAAAAAGACACAAAAAGGAAGAATATGTGGTCAATACAGAAAAATAGGAATTCTTCCTACATGACTTGATAAACTAAAATAAATGAAGAATTTGAAGCATTTATTATCACAATCTCTTGTTGAGTTTGTGATACTGAGTTTGGGAAAGAACAAACATTTTAGTTGGCTAGATGGGGAACATTGATATGAAAGAATTCAGTAAGTTACCTAGTCCTAATAAAAGAATTCCATTCCACAGCATGGAAAAAGAGAGATCAACATTAATTGACATTGAATGGATTGGAAGAAGACAATCAACACATTTATTCATTTATTTATTCAATAAATATTTATTGGACACTTATTATTTGCTGCAGAACAGATAAGATTCCCTGCCGTTGTAGAGGTTAAGTTCTGATGAGAGAGAAGTTTCCATTTTGTTGTGCACACTGTGCTGGGTTTTTCCTGTTCATTCTCTCACTTAAGTCCTGCAGCAACTTATGGCATTATCATTATTTCCCATTTAAAGATGACCAAACTGAGTCTCAGTAAGCTGCTCAAGATTACACAGCTTGTAAGTAACTGGAAAGGTAATTGATGTATACTTATTTACAGATTCATCGGGTTACATGCATTAAATATGTACAGCATCTTGTTTGTCTGTCTGTCAGTCATATCCTAATAAAGTGGTTTCAAAAAACAAAAATCTCAGTTGGTCTGACCCCATGGATCCATAGCTCCACTACTGTACTGTCTCCTTCCATGGTCACACTCTTTATAAGAATACCTTACCAAATGTCCACATTTAATAATTTTAGAACATGTGAGTTGGCTCATCATTCAGTTGCATTTTTTCAAAGCAGTTATTTTGGAGTATTAGGCTTGGTTATGTCTTCAAAGAAATGACATCTGATGTGGCTGCTCTGATCTGGTTGCACAAATGGCTACTTCTCATCAGTAATAGCAGAAAGATTCGTAATGGGCACTGTGTTCAGAAAGGTTCTGATAAGCAGCTTCCTCTTTACTAGTGTAGTCTGTGTAATTGCAAAGGACAAGTTATCACTAGGCAGTGTCTGCCAACGTGGACATTGATGGAGGTGATGTAGAAACATATAGATTTTGTGGAGGAATAAGGACGTAGGAGATGACATCAAGGAGGAAGAAAAGATAAAAAGGAAGCAAGACAGTTCCACGCACAGACCATTCAGCTACGGTGAAGCGTCCTGCAAACTGGCAAACTGATTATCAGCAGTGGCTGTCACCAGGCTCTGCGCCAGCAGGTGAGAGTTGCTACCTGCCAATTTGTTTAGACACCTTGTTTGTTATTAGATTAAGGTTTTGATTACATCTGATCCAAGAGAATGGGGGCATAATCATATTTAATGTGGGTTTGGCCAGACCTCAGACTACATAGCTGGAAGATTATGTCTGTTCATTGCCTAAGTGAGTTTAGCATTGTTTTAAAACATCCTCTGATAGACTCGTCACTATCATAATCTGTTTTCTTTTTTTTTTTTTTTTTTCAAAGTGGTGTGCGGTTTCAGTGTCGTGGTGAAGACTCTGTGGCTTTTTAGCCAAATCACCTTAATGCCAATCTCTTACTACTTGTGAAACCTTGGATAAATGACTTAATCTCTTGTCTCAGTTTCCTCCTCTGTAAAATGGGGATAGCAATAGAACCTACTTGATAAGCATTTTTGTGAGTAAAGCACTTCAAAGAGTGCTTGGCACATGGTAAATGCTGTAGGCATTAGCTAGACTGCTATTATTGTGATTGTCGTTATTGCTGTAGTTATTATTACACATGTGTTATTACACCATACTTAAATTGGTCACCATTATCCTCTTAGCATCAAATGGCAGATGAAAAAGAGCATTTACTTTTAGATTCCTGGCACTTTGCCTATGAGTGTTGTCAAATTTTTATCAGCCATAAAATAATGAGTTTAATGAAATATCATATGTCATAGTAGCCAGGCATTTAGAGCAGAATACTTGGGAGGAAGTGCAGCAGAAACAGCAATGGTGATAGTCTGGGCTTCCATCACAGGGTGGGACAGACCTTGGAGATATGCTGTCTCCTCTGTACTTGATCTTTCAAGTGCCATCCGGAGTCTTCGCTCTTGCTCAAAGGCGTGGGTCAGTGCATCTTTAATGGCTCAGTTTGTATGGGGATTTCACTCAGTGGTGAGATGATTTGGACACAGAAACTAGCTGTGATAAAAATTGGTAGTTGCAGATACAAAATGCTACTGCATGAGATCTGTCCAGTAGCCTCAACTATTTTTAGTGTGCAGTCAGAGAGACAGAAATATATTTCAGGGCAGCTGCTACTAGTTTCTTTTTTTTTGTTTTGTTTTGTTTTGACATGATACTTTTTGCCGGATACTGTTCTTTTCTATAGAGTAATCCTAAATCAGAAAACCATGTCATGGTATCAGGCTTAATTTTAACAGCCAAAAAAAAAAAGCACCACCAAGATATAAAACATTTTACGAAATGAATGAAGGAAGAGATTTTGAGCACAGTATTGGTAAAGTAGAGTTCAGGGGGTGAGAGATGTGATACACCACACTGTCCCCACGGAAGAACAGCAATACAAAATGAACTATATCATTTTTTGCTGACTTGTTCTGTTGGTGATTGAGGCATTTCAGTGCACAACCAGGAAAATAATAGGTTACTTTCACAATGGTAGAAGTTTAACAAATGCTCAATTATTCACCCTACATCATCGCTGTCATTGGTGAGAGTTTTACTGTATGATATTGATGCCTGGCTTCTTTCTTATTGCTGTATTCTTTTCAGATTCAATCGGTCTGCAATGGGCCACTAAACATTTCAATTTGCTACCTGTAGAGCTGGATTGCAATGCTCAGACTGAAATGAGAAAGAAATGGATTTAGTGAAACTCAAAGTAGAGAGATTTTCATGGATTTTTGTGGAAGGATGCACAAACTGAAACCCACTGATAAAAATACACACGATCACTTTTGAGTGTCTCATAAAAGTACATGGTATTAAGCAATTCATGGATGTTTTTAGGGAAAATAGACTCAGTGAGATGGAGACTGACAAGACCCCTGACACTTAGGGGAACTCAGACTCTGTCAATCTGGGGTGTAGTTGTGTATAGTCAGTGCCATTATCATAGCCCTTGAATACAGTATTTGTAAAGCCGTACTTGTTTAGGTGCACTTAAGAGAGCTGAGCTAGCAAAGAACAGGATGAAGTCCAAATTATTTTCTGGCCAACCCTAGCATTTAGTCTTTTCCTAGCAGGAATCATTTAGGAGATTTCCTGGTTAGGAGAGAGGGTTCATTTCATATGGGTGCCTCTTATTATTGTCATTTCCTGACTGTTGCCCATAGTTCTTGACTGACTGTAGTACTCACTATCTTACCATGCCTTCCTGTTTATTTATTTATTTATGCCCATTTTGGATTTATTTTTCTCTTTGACTATCAAGATGCTCTAAAAGTTTCCCCACCTTGCCTAAATTTGAGCTCCATGAAATAAAGTGGATTTGACAAACATCAGGAACATTCAGAAATACTCAATAGAAAATGCAAGTATTAAGAATTAGAGCCTTAAAAAAGACTGAAGTACCACAGTAAGGTGTTACTTCACACCCACTAGGATGACTGTAACAGAAGAATGAAAAATAACAAGTCTTGCCAGGACATTAAAAAATTGGAGCCCTCTGGCCAGACGCAGTGGCTCACGCCTGTAATCCCAGCACTTTGGGAGGCCAAGGTGGGCGAATCACCTGATGTTGGGAGTTCAAGAGCAGCCTGACCAACATGGAGAAACTCCGTTTCTACTAAAAATACAAAATTAGCTGGGCATGGTGGTACATGCCTTTAATCCCAGCTACTCGGGAGGCTGAGGCGGGAGAATCACTTGAACCCAGGAGGCAGAGGTTGCGGTGAGCCGAGATTGCACCATTGCACTCCAGCCTGGGCAACAAGAATGAAACTCTGTCTCAAAAAAAAAAAAAAAAATGGAGCCCTCCTACACTGCTGGTAGGAATACAAAAGGGTTCCATTATGATGGCAGGTTTGTCCGTGCCTCAAAAAATTAAACGTAGAATTAGCATATAATTTCACTATTCACTCCTAGATATATATACCAAAAAAAAAAAATTTAAAAAGGGGACTCAAACAAGTACATATACACACACATTAATAAAGCTCTATTCACAATAGCTGAAAGATAGAAATAGCCCAAATAGCCATCAGCAAATATATGGATAAACAAATTAATGGTATATCCATACAGTGGAGTATTCTTCAGTGATAAAAAGGATTGAACTACCAATACATGCTACAACACGGATACACCTCCAAAACATTATACCAAGTGAAAAAGGCCAGGCCCCAAAGGCCATATATTATATGGTTCAATCTATATGAATATCCAGAATAGATAATTTTATAGAAACAGAATGCACATTGATGGTTGCCAGGGGCTAGGGAAAGGGGACAATTGGGAGGAAGTGCTTACTGGGTAAGGGCTCTTACTTTGGAGTGACAGAAATGTTTTGGAAATAGAGAGAGGTGGTGATAGCAAAATATTTATTGTACTAGGTGCCCCTGAACTGTTCATTTTAATATGGCTAATTTTGTGTTATTTGAAATTCACCTTAATAAGTTATTCCTGAGGAAGAAAAATAGCTAAGAATTCTTATCTGGGAAGAGAAAGTAAAGGGTTAATAAAGACACGTCCTCATATGCAGTAGGTTTTATAAGAATAACCAACTCATCTCCTCTTCTACAGAGTTGCCTAAGTAAGAAAAGATAATTTATAGTGGAAGGAATTTGGACCATGTTCATTCCTACTAACTAGATTGTGACCTCGCTCAGAATAGGGATTATTCTTTGACTTACCAATTATTTTTTTTTCACAAAGTTACGTAACAGTCATTAATTTCATCATTCTGAAATATTCATAAGAGCTTGCTGTGCTATAGGCATTATATTAGTCTTGGGGATATAAATGTGAGTAAGATAGATATCATCTAGAATTAAGGTTGTGTTTGAGTAGAAAGACCAAAAAATAAGTAAACAAACACAAGAAAGGTATTTGATATGGTTAGGCTTTGTGTCCCTACCCACGTCTCCTCTTGAATTGTAATCCTCATAATCACCATGTGTCAGGGGAGAGACCAGGTGGAGGTAATTGAATCAAGGGGGTGGTGTCCCCTATGCTGTTCTCGTGATAGTGAATGAGTTCTCACGAGATCTGATGGTTTTATAAGGGGCTCTTTCCCCATCGCTTGGCACTTCTCCTTCTTGCCTCCTTGTGAAGAAGGTGCCTTGCTTCCCCTTCACCTTCTGCCATGAGTGTAAGTTTTCTGAGCCTCCTCCGCCCCAAACATGCTGAACTGTGAGTCAATTAAACTTCTTCCCTTTATAAATTACCCAACTTCGGGCAGTTCTTTATAGAAGTATGAAAATGGACTAATACAGTATCATTGAACATAAGAGCTATAATGGAAACCAATAGGAAGCTGAGACATAGAAATATGGCGGGGGATTTGATCTATACTGCTTGATAGGATACACAGAGCCTTGGATGTGGGCACAACCACTGTCAGGCCCACCCTCACACCAGCATCAGTACTAGGTAGAAGCTTTCTAGAGTTGGGAAAGAGTTTTTTCTGCAAAAAACTCTTTTGCAGTTTAAAGGGAAGATAACCTGAGGACAAGCTGACCATGGACTAGGCAAGAGCCAAGGGAGTGACAGACAGCTGGAGCCACAGTTCACCATCCTGGAACCCTCCCCACCTTCTGACTAACTGTTGCATCCTCTTGCTGCTGAAAGCGTACTGTCGGAGAGGTCACCTTGGATGTTTCTTCCGTAGTCTGTATTGTATGTTCAGGAATTTTAGGAACCAGTTGTGTTAGCAAGTCATCCCCATTTTACCAGAGTGAGAACAAAGCCTCTAGTGGTGTAGTGACTTGCCTAAGACTCAGCCAGGATTCAAGTCCTGATCTTTAGAACTCAAATCTAGCTGTCTTTTCCATTCATATTATAATCATTGTCATAATATAATAAAAGTAGTACAATTGGCCCCCCATATTCCTGGGTTCTGCATCCAGTTCAATTGAGTGTAAATCAAAAGATCATTGCATCTGTATTGAGCATGTACAGACTTTTTTTGCACAACTGTTTACATAGTATTTACATTGTATTAGGTATTATAAGTAACCTAGCGATGATTTAAAGTATGTGGAAGGATGTGCTTAGGTTACATGCCAATACTACATCATTTTATATCAGTTACTTGAGCATCCATGGGCAGTGGGCTGGGTTGGTCCTGGAACTAGTCTCCATACAGATACCAGGAATGACTGCACTAGACTACAAAAAGAGCAAACAGATTTGGACTTTAGCATCTACTGCTACTGTGTGACCTTGAGAAAGACATCACATCTCTGGGCTTCGTTTTTCTCTGTGGTATGATGGGGTAGGTTATATCTGTTGATCTCCAGCTTTTCTTATGGTTCTAATACCGGATTCCATTAATATTTCTTCTTCTGTTTTTTCTTTACTCCTCAAAATCATCATGATCATCACAAAAGAGAAGCAGTTTTTTCCTGGGTTGTATAAATAAAGGAGGCTAGACAGCAGAGAATGGAAACTGTGGACAACCTTGTACTGAGTATTCCAGTATCTCTAATTCCAAACTAGTATACGTTTTTTAAACATTTCTTTTAGAGACAGGGTCCTGCTATGTTGCCCAGGCTGGCCTCAAACTCCTGGGCTAAAGTAGTTCCCCTGCTTTAGCCTCCTGAGTAGCTGGGACTACAGTTGTGCCCAAATCAGTTATTTTCGAGACTTCAGTGTTCTCATTATCCTTTCATTTCTTGTGGCTACCACTGAACACTTTAGCTAGAAAAGGTGTAGCCTGACTGCAGACTACAAAAATGGATCTGATCTCTTAGCTCCTTTCTCTGCCACCCTCAAAGTAGCCATTAAATCTTTCACATTTTCCAATGATTTTTTTTTTAGAAGGGGGAGAAATTGGGAATGCAACCAATGGGAGAGGTGCAAGTTATAGTAATATAAAAAGTTATAGTAATTCAGTCATACAGTATAAAAACCCTTATATTTTGTGTGAATATAGGAAATTTTCTTTTTTTTTTTTTGAGGGCCTTATCTCTGCTCTTGTCTGCTGAATTCAAAGCTGACCACTTTCTACCTCTTCTGCATTTTGTATGTTGTTTCAGCAGACATTGTTCGTTGTTTTCTTTTCACTGTTAGAGGCTTTCAGAGAGAGAAAGGAAGGGAAGAGAAGGGAGGATGCTAGGGTACCAGTGCCCTTTCACTCCTAAATTCTCATGAGTCTGTACTATAGACCCATGAGGCTGAGCAGTTTACTTGCCATGTTAACTCTAATTCTTAGTCTAGAAAGCATATTTTTTTCATTGGAATGTTACTGTCAAATTGCTATATTATTCCTGTTCAAATGGGGAGAACCATTTATAGGTGATGCAGAATCATTAAAGCAGTTAACTCTGCCGGAGAAGGTCAAAGGCACATGGTATCTCAATCGAGAAATTCTTTTCCTGCTTCTTTAAATTATTAAAGTCAAATACTTAAAGACTATGTGCTACAACACTACATTCAAAAAGATTTATTCTAGCATGATACTTAAGTATTCTTTTTCTAGATGCATTTCATTCATTTAGGCATCCATTCAGCAAATGTTTATTGAATACTTACAATGTGCAGGGCACTACAGAGTGCTGGGCATGTAGCAATGAAAAGTTGACATGGGACTCTGTCTTTAAGTGGCTTTCACTGTGTTGGAGAAAACAAATTGAAAAATGTAAGAGCTTGTTATAGAGCTGAAATGCTCTATATATGGGAGCGAGTTGTATATGGGAGCGAGTCTTGGGTGAATGCAACCTATGTATACAGAAAAGGATTTAGAAAACTGTAAGAGCAAAAATACTGCTTTAGAAGGATCTATAAGAGACATTCTGCCTATTCACAGAATAGTGTATACTTTCTACATCTAATCTTGCCTGATAGACTTGAAAACATAAAATGGTTTTTAATATAGATTATGGTCTCCTGTCATGACATATAGAAATGAAAATGCCCCCAAAAAAGAGCTTACTTCTAGAATATTTTTGTAATTATAGGATTTATTTGTTTTACACTACTTAGAAAATATTCTTTGGCCGGGCGCTGTGGCTCATGCCTGTAATCCCAGAACTTTGGGAGGACAAGGCAGGCAGATCAAAAAGGTCAGGAGATTGAGACCATCCTGGCCAATATGGTGAAACCCCATCTTTACTAAAATACAAAAATTAGCAAGGTGTGGTGGTGCACATCTGTATTCCAAGCTACTCGGGAGTCTGAGGCAGGGAAATCACTTGAACCTGGGAGGCAGAGATTGTGGTAAGCCGAGATCACACCCCTGCACTCCAGCCTGGCTACAGAGCAAGACTCCATCTTAACAAAAAGAAAAAAAATAAAGAAAATATTCTTTAAAAGTACATTTCTTCAACTGGCCATAATTCATACCAGTTCTATGTTCCTTGAGCTCAACTATAAATTAAGAAGCAAGAAATTTAGTTTTTCTTTCATAGTTACATTTTTTTAAAAAATTGGTATCCTGAATAGATTCCAATAAAAAACATTCCAAAGATGAACTGTAAAAACTTCTGAAAGGTTCACTATTTTTCTTATCCTTTAAGGTGGCTACTGCCAAAGAATGAAATCAGTGAAATTGCCTTTTGTGTGTAATTCAAGGTTAATAACTTGTGGGAGAACTTTTGATCATTAAGTGAGCTTTATAATTTTATCAGTGACAGGAACAATCTTCTATTAGGTTAGTATTATTCATTTAATAGCTAAAGAGTTGGTGTATTTCTCATTCAGTTGTAAATGTTTTCTCCCTTTTAATCTGATCCATTAGAGTACTACTAGAATGTAACTGTTCTGGCTAGGCACATGCTTGCCGCCCCCAACCCGTGAGGTCCTCCGTGATGTGCTCTCCACACTACCCCATGGTTCTGCATAAATTTTTTGAATATATTGTTTATATATTCATCTTACTGCTAGATTGGGAGCTTCTTGTGCCAAGACAGTATCTTTGTGAACCCAGTGCCCAACACAGTACTTGGTGTATTAGATGTGCATATGTAAATAATGAGTAGATGAAGTGTGGTCATGTGAACAATAGAATATACTTACACACATACACACACAACAAGCAAATATACATTAAATGCCTATTTTTTACATGTTTATATCTGGGCCTGTTGAAGTTACTAAATATAAGGCTCTTGTCTTACCTTTGGGGAGCTTACAGTTTCATTGGAACCAAAACTAACATTTGTGAAAAAGTTGCCTTAACTAAAGATGGTGTATATCTTAAAACCTTGCTTTATTCACAGGCTAAAGGATCACCTCTCTTATAAACAGAGGCTAAAGAACTCCCTTTAATAAGGAGAATCAGGGACTTCTTCACAGAGGGAATGGGACTTTAGCTCAGCCTTAAAAGAGTGAGTGGGACACATGTCAAAAGGCACTGTCATATAGATGGTGATGGTGGTTTCATTCACTAGATTCCATCTAAGTCTCCATTCATCATGCACCAGAGTTCAACACTGATTGCCTGCCTCACCCAGCGTGGGTTAAGGAATAGATTTTACTGGTGAAAGGGAAAACTTACAAGGCTAAGTCAGCAAGAGAAAAGAGGGCGTACTAGGTATACTAGGTTTGGATTCTGCTGAACCTACTCTGTGGGTTTGAGTTCCCCTGGTATTCCGCCTTACCACAGGGCAAGAATGAGGAAGCATTCTTATTGGTGGGGAATACAGAGGCTACTTAGGACCAAGCAGTTCAATTTAGGGCCCCAGCTGCCTAGAGAAGTTGTCTGAGAATGTCAGCTGCTTTCCTAGTACTTAGATGCCTTTAGACCGATGTGAATTGGCAGTTTTCTCTTTTTAGGGAAGCTGCCAGTGCTGAGGAGAACTGATTTGGGAGGAAGGTGCTCACCTACCCAAGCCAGCCCATTGTCCAGGCGACACTGGGTCAGCTCTGGGGTTGCTATCAGATAATCCTGCTTCTTGCACTACCATGGTTAAGAATTTGTACCCTAGAAGTAAAGACTTCAATTCAAATCCCTGCTTCCCCACTCACTGGCTATGTAACCTGAGGCCCTTAATGTCTCTAGGCCTCAGTATTGTAAAATATGAAGTTGGGATAATAATAGTTCGTTTTTCCTAGGACTGTAGTGAGGATTAAATAAAATAGCCATGTAACACATGGTGAATGTTTAGTAAACATTATCTGAAAAGGAAGGATCCTCTGAGAAAGCAAGTGGTGAGAACATTTTTATGGACATAGGCATGCTCAGGGATAGTGGGTGGACCCACTTTCCCAGTCTTGTTAGGGAAAGGGCTCATTCTAGGGAGAATAGACTGGATTTGTGGAGGGCCCTTAGTGTAAGACCAAAGAGTCATCTTCCAGTCCATTTGGAGCCATTCATGATTTTCATGTCAAACCATGTGAGATGGTTTGGCTGTGTCCCCACCCAAATCTCATCTTGAATTGTAACTCCCACAATTCCTATGTTTTGTGGGAGGGACCTAGTAGGAGGTAGTTGAATCATGGGGGCAGGTCTTTCTCGTGCTGTTCTCTCAATAGTGAATAAGTGTCACAAGATCCGATGGTTTTAAAAAGAGCAGTTTCCCTTCACAAACTCTCTCTCTTTGCCTTCCGCCATCCACATAAGATGTGACTTGCTCCTCCTTGCCTTCCACCATGATTATGAGACCTCCCCAGCCATGTGAAACTGTAAGGCCATTAAGCCTCTTTTGTAAATCGCCCAGTCTTGGTTATGTCTTTATTAGCAGCATGAAAACGAACTAATACACTATGACACATAGAAGAATTGTTAGGAAAAGTAATGTGGTGGTAGGCATTCCACATAGATTAAAAAGTAAACAAATTAAAAGCAGGAAGACCTTTTAGGCTAGAAGTAATTTATTTTCCAGGAAGCCATGGATTTGAGTTTTTTGAACTTCGACTTCCATCTAGTCTGCCATCAGCCTTCATTCCTTTCATTAAGCCCTTGTTGTAGTGTGCCTCAGACATTTGTCTGTCTGCTGCTCTTCTTCATTGTGTGCATGGTTTGAGGCTTAGCATTGCAAAAAAGAGTTAGGAAGTAATCAAAATTATTTTTAATAAGGCATAGTGACAAAAACAACATAAATGGCATTTCTCTGAAGTGAGTTTTGGTGATTTCTCATTAAATTGAATTGGCAGAAACTCAGAAACAATACTTTCTCATTTCAAGAAATAGTAATTGTTTTTAATGTAGCGAGCCAGAGTTCTATAAAAGATTGCAGTGTCTTGTTCAACATTCTATTTTCTAACCCCGTCTAGCATAATGCTTGTAAGAAACTAACTTCTCAGGAAAGGATGGGTGGATGGATGGATGGATGGATGGATGGATGAATTGAAGGTATGCAAAGGAGTTCAGATTCATTGGACCTTATCCCACTGATTGTGATTGATTGTATATGATTGTCTAATATGTCCTCACCATCGCCACATTGGCTGTGGACCTCTTGGGGCAAGGTCTGTGTCTATTTTTCTCACTGTATTACCAGTTCCTGTCTCATTAACTAGAATAGTCTTTCATTAAGTGAGTAAGTGAATCTACCCCCGAAATAATGCTAAGCGTGGGGTTCTGGGAGAGTGTATCACCAATAAAGGATTATGTTCTGGCCTTGGGCCTTAAGCCACTCACTTAAGATCTCTGAGCCTCGGTTTCCTTATCTGAAAAAATGTGTATAGTACCTATTTTGCCAATACCTAATAGGTTAAAATATAATAATACCTTAGAGTAATAATAATTAAATCTGCTATATGTGCAAATAATCAAGAGACTTATTTAATGAGTGTTGTGCATAAACCTTCATAATTATGAGGTTGCAAAGCATAACCACCGGTAAGGAAATAACCTCTTTACCCAAGGAAACCATAATGCACAAAACAGTTGACCACAGGATCTTATTCTGGGGGTATTTTATTTTCTATTCATGTTAAAGAAAATAAAATAGTCCCTTTTGGAATATATCAAGTTATACAACTAGAAATTTCTAATAATGTGGTGGATTTTGCATGCCTGCCTCAGTTGTTTTCTGTTAAAATACCAAATAAAAATAAATTTCAAGAGAGTCAGGACAATATCTTGCTTAACTTGTTGATGATGCTTAATGGCAACCTGCTATTGTATTTAGCAAACAATAATATTTCCATGGTAGATAAACAGAACATAGATTATTTGCAGATGTAGAAAATGAATATTCCAGCAGGAGGATAGATAACTTCAAACTGACCTGACTGCTATCCTAAGCATGCCACCACAAAAACAGCTAATAGTTATTTAGGACTTAAATTTATCTGATAGTTTTGAGAATAAAATCTTTTGAGCTAGATTATAATATAGGAGCCTTCAATTTTCCTACAGTAAATGTGTAGCTTAGTGGTATTTGATGTTGAAAATGGTAATTTTACTCTATTCTTTTTTGCTTCTGGTAGACTTGCTCTTGAATTTACTACCTGTGTCCAATTAAGGGAAAATAGAGAACTTGAAATTCAGAGAACTCATTCTTCCCGTCACTAAATTAATGGGCTGGCCTTGGTTTTGGGTGAAGATGAGAAAATACAGAGCTTAATTTTCATTTTTTTCATTAAGATTATGAAAAAATCTGTATTTTGCACATTTATCAGCAACGGCATTACCTTGCAATTTACTATTTCCCATACTCATAGGAACTTATTATAAAGAAAAATACCTCAAAACATTATCAGACATACCTTTTGAGTGTTTCCTGTTTGAGCTTCATGTAGTATCCTTAGGGAAAGAGCTACAAATAAAAACTGGTAATTGGAACCATTAATAAGATAGAGACTCTCATAATTTGAAGCCAGGGTGGTGTGTCAGAAAAACGATATGTTTGGAAGTCAAGGAGTCTCATTCCTATTTCTAATGTTGTCAGAGGCCAGATTTTATCACATTAGACATAGGCCAGTTTAAGATTAAGAAAAAGAAAAATCCAGATAAAATATGATGCTTGGTGTATGACACAGTAAGTTTTTGAATCTTTGTGGTCAACCAAAAGCACCAGTTCTTTTTCATGACTTCCTAATAAATCAGGTGTCTCTTTTCTTATAGTCATGGGTCAGGTTTACATGGTAAGAAGGAATTTGTTGGGAGACAATGCTCCATGGATCGCTTGTGTCCATGTGTCATGAACAGAGGCACAGTGACACCCTTTTGGTTGTGAACTGAAGGATGGTTGGTTAGTGAACAGCCTTGGAAGAAAGAGATAATGCCTCCCACTAAATGATGATACTCTGGCTACTGTTTTTATGGGGAGTAATAAAATATCCTTGTCCCTGACCCAGGAGTTTTTTGTTTGTTTGTTTTTAACTTCTACCAGCATCTGTGAAATGATGACAGGCTAACTTGTTAGCTTGCCAGTAGGATGAAACCTGAGATTCTTCACAGTTTCTGGCAGAATTGAGTTTGAACATACTGAATTTAAAGTAAGGGACAGAGATGAAGTTATATATCTGATGCAATTTGCAGCTGCATATAAATTCTGGCACGCAAACAGGAGGTCAGAACTAAAGACATAAAAATGTGGCTTTATGATTTCTTGCTAAATAGGCTTTGCGCCCCGTATCCCATTTGGGACTTGGGTGCCTGAAAACTATTCTTCCATTGCAATGAAATGTTGGAAATCTATTGATAATGCACTTTGATTTTGAGAGTGTTAAGACATAAAACCAGAGAAAACTGGTATCTCTGGCCACACATATTCAGCTACTTTACCTGAGTTCATTACATTCTTGTTACCTTTGCATTTATCTAGAGTACAGTCTCTTTAAACGGAGAAAATAGTTAATGTCTTTCTCCTTTAGAAATCAAGATTCTACAGAATGAGGAATGCTAAGGAAGCAATATTTTTTTCCCACAGGGAAAGGGAAACCGGCTATTGTTAAACCCCGCCTTTGGCAATTGCATGTCTCTATCAGTAGCCAATTTGGAAATACTGAAACCGTCTTTGGTGTAATACAACTGGTGTAGTAAGCAGAGGTGATAACTGTTAGGTACTTCACCTTGAATTTTAGGCATTTTAAAGGTCACTGGGGAAGGGAAAATAATCCATTAATTTTTACTAGAGTGTTCATGTAAGTGTCTTCTGCTGTGAAAATCAATGTAAAATTTCGCTGCCATTCAAAATGCAAAGTGGTGTATAATATCACTACTCCAAACTGCCCTAAATTGTTGCATTTCTAAACAAGCAGGTTTTGAGTTATGCCCTTACCTCGTAAATTCAGCTTCACAGATTGGATTATTGCCATGTGGATGTAGTAGCAGGAAAAATAAATTTGTGTCAGTCTGAATTCTACTTGTGCATTTATTAAACTACTCTTAACCTTTTCTTAGGTCAGTGATCATCATACAGATTTGCTTTTATATGCCTCAGAGAAAAATTCATCTATGAGTATTATTTATGAGTTAAGTGTTACTTATCCATTTACATTAGTAATCTTAAATTATTTACCTGCTTTGGAATTCATATGTTACAAATTTGCCAGATGAAAGCTGCCAGATGAGTGAATATATTTGTGCTACTTGTCTGTTGCTCATTAAAGTAGCTGGTTTGGGATTCACAGCAAAAATAAAAAGTGTTATAAGGGGCAGAAAAGAGGGGAGAAGAGGTCAGGCAGTTTATAACAAAGTCTGCTGTGCTGCAGCTGGCACCAGCTGGCGCCTTTGGGCAGTTTCTGCTAAACCTTGAGCAATTGCTTTCACTCTTCCACCTCCCATGTTGTTTCCTTCATTCAATCTTAGATGGAATTGGTTAGAGAGGAGAAGTAGAACACTATTTAAAACAAGAGGAATGGTATATCCCCCTCTGGCAGAGAACACAGGTAAGACATTACCTCTTGTACTTGATGGGATAACATCTTTTTTTTTTTTTTTCTTTTTCTTTCTTGCTTTTTTGTTTGTTTGTTTGTTTGTTTGGGACAGAGTCTCACTCTGTTGCCCAGGCTGGAGTGCAATGGCGTAATCTTGGCTCACTGCAACCTCTGCCTTCTGGGTTCAGCGATTCTTGTGCCACAGCCTCCCAAGTAGCTGGGATTACAGGCATGTGTCATCATGCTCAGCTAATTTTTTGTATTTTTAGTAGAAACGGGGTTTCACTATGTTGGTCGGGCTGTATTTAGACCCCTGGCCTCAGGTAAGGTACATGCCTCGGGCTCCCAAAGTGCTGGGACTACAGGCGTGAGTCACCATGCCCAACTTATTTATTTTTTTCTTTTCAATGAGACAGGGCCTCACTATGTTGCCTAGTCTGGTCTTGAACTCCTGGGCTCCAACAGTCCTCCCACCTGCCTCCTGAGTAGTTGAGATTATAGATGTGCCACCATGCCCAACTGAGAATATTATCTTGATCTACTAAATAAATAGATTTTATTTCCATAATGACTTACTTAAAATTAAAAGTGAAGCCCTGACTTATATATATATTAAAAAAAACTTACATGCATTTGCTAGTCAGGCCAGTTTAACTTATGTGAGAGCCAAAAATCTTACATAATTATTAACAGTTTAATGATGATAGATTATTGATTATAATTAAACCTAGGCTGTCAGACTAATCAATGGTAAGTTTAGTCTGAGGCCTTGAGTTGCTAGGTCAGATGTGGTTTTCCCAGGCTGATATTTCAAGTCTTACAGTCTTCTTTTGTTGAGAATCCTTCACTTTTCCAGTTACTCCAGAGGAGACCTCAGTCAGACCAAAGTTTGATGGAGGTCAAGACAAAATTTAAACCATATCTGGAAGCAAGGTCAGTGCAGCAAAGGCACATTCTAAAGCATTACCTCATATACCTTAATTCTTCCGGAAACTCGTTTGCTGGGTGTTTTCATTCATAAGTTCATTTACTCAGCACTCATTCAACAAATATTTTTTATTTTTTTCAACAAATATTTATTGAGCATCTACTGTGTACATGATATTGTTCTAGGCTCTGGAGTTATATTAGTGACAAAACAGAAAAAAATTCTGTTCTTTTGGAACTTGTAGGGAAATGCAGATATTAATAACATCATATCTATTATTTTATTAATGAGTCATAAGATACAGATAATAGATCATTTGGTGACAAGCACCATGAAGGTAAAGTGGACTGAAGAGCTAATTAAGAAAGGGATCTCTGAAGGTGATATTTGAGCAGAGGCCAAAAGAAGTATGGGAATGGTTCATGCAGATATTTGGAGACAGATGTTCTAGCAAGAGGGAACAGCAAGTACAAAGTACCTGAAAGAAGCATATGCTTGGCATTTTGAGGAACTGTGAGGGGACTGGTAGGATTAGAACACAATGAGTGAGAAGTGAAGGGAGATGAGGTCAGAGAAGTGGTGTGGAACTGGGGATGAAGGGTGATCACATCATAGGCCATAGCAAAGATGTTTACATTGAATTCAAAAGCTATTGGAAGGTTTAGCGAAGTAGAGGAAAATGATGTGACTTTGGTTTTAAAGCAGTCCTGAACAATAGCACTTTCTGTGATGATGGAAATAGTCTAAAATCTGCAGTGCCCTCTAACCCTTTGTGGTTATTGAACACTTGATGTTGCCAATGCACCTGAGGAACTGAATTTTTAAATTTAATAGAATTTTAATTTAAGCAGTAACATATGGCTAGCATGTTGGTCAGAAAAATTTTATACATTTTCACAGGTTGCTTTATGGAGAATAGTATGTGGAAGCAAAGAGGCAAAAGCAGGGAGAAGCCTTAGGAATGCAGATCAAGGCTTAGCAAAAAAAAATTTTTTTTTTATAAAGGGCTAGCTAGTAACTATATTAGGGTTTACATTTCCTTTTTCTTGTTTGTTTGTTTGTTTGTTTTTGTTTGTTTGTTTTGAGATGGAGTTTCCCTCTTATCACCCAGGCTGGAGTGCAATGGTGCGATTTCAGCTCACTGAAACCTCCGCCTCCTGGGTTCAAGTGATTCTCCTGCCTCAGCCTCCCGAGTAGCTGGGACTACAAGCCCCCACCACCACATCCAGCTAATTTTTGTATTTTTAGTAGAGACAGAGTTTCACCATGTTGGCCAGACTGGTATCGAACTCCAGACCTCAGGTTATCCACCCACCTCGGCCATCCAAAGTGCTGGGATTACAGGCGTGAACCACTGCGTCTGGCCAGGGTTGACGTTTCATATGGACTCTATGACAACTACTGAAGTATACTATTGACAGTATGTAAATGAACTAGCATGGTTGTGTTCAGTGAAAGTTTATTCATTCATTGGTCAGATTTGGCCCATAGGTTGTTGTTTACCAACTCCTGGTGTGAATGAGAGGTGCGATGACCAGGCTTATTTCAAAGGTAGACTTGACAGGATTTATTGCTGGATTGCATGTGTGGTGTAAAAGACAGAGCAAATACAAACAAATAACTTAAAGATGTTTGGCCTCCACATTTGACAAAAGGGAGTTGCTATTTATTGTGATGGGAAAGACTTGGATAGAAGCAGATTTGGGAGAAACTATGTTAAATTTGGCTTGAAGTTTAAGTCTTAAACTGACAGATAACTGGATATCTGTCAGTTATCCAAGGGGAGTTTGGAGGTGAAGACTGAGATCTGGACTGCAGCTATATACACTTGATAGTTATAAAAAATGGTATTAAAATCATGGGTAGGAATAACATCTCCTAGAGAGAGAATTTGACAAAGAAGAGAAAAAGGTCTGAGGACTAATCCTTGGCGTACTTCAGTATGTGGTAAAACACGTAAGGAAAACTGAGAAAAGAAGACTGCAGAAGGGTGAAAGAAACCAGAAAGTGATGTTTTAGCAGCCAAGTACAAGTGTGTCAAGGAAGAGTTCATCAGTACTTATCAAATGCTGCCCGGTACATAATAGGCACACGTATGTGTGCTGAGTCAATGAATAACTGGGTACGCACTATTCTATACTGACTTCTGTTGAGTTCTAATGTACAACACCCCCTTACCCCATTCAGAGGCCTTTAATGGCTCCCCATTGCCGACTCCTTGACCAGGAATTTGTATTTTAATATATGACTGAGTTGAACTGCAGCACCTCTTCATAGGCTTCCAATAGGCTCTGCAATTTTGCATTTCTTTATTTACTCATTCTATGCAAATTCCTTCATGTGTGAAATGCCATTCTGTCCTTCTTTACCTGTTGAAATCTTATCCCTCTACTAGGGGCCTTTTCAAATGCCCTCTCCTAAATGAGTACTTCCCCTTCCCTCCACTTCTCTTCTAACCTGTCCTTAAACCCTTGTCATGGCTCTACTGACATGCATCTCAGTTTCCATTTGGTTCCAGTTGTTCATTTTATTTTGCACATGATATTTTAGGATCCCTGTGAGCAGGTGCATGACACCATAGTGGAATGATTGTGAACATGGAGAATGGTATAAACAGACCTGTTTTCAAATACTAGTTTTTTATTTACGAGCCTGTGACTTTCCTAAATAACTTAAACTCCTGAAGGCTCCATTTCTTCACTTGTAAATGAAGACAAATAAGGTGTCATGGAATTAGTTGAGATAGTTACATTAAGTTTATTCAAATATTGCACTTATTGCATGCAGATTCAAGCTAAATTTTTTCAATTTAAATAATTTATTTTTAATAGATTGTCAATCTATTTTTGTTATTGATCTAAGCACTGTACACTGATTATATACTTTAAGTAAGTGGATGGCAAGCTAGTGTTAACAGATAGCTATTCCCAGCATAAGAATATTCCATGCCTACCCAAAAATATTGGAAAGAAATAAGACCAGCCACTTATAAGAGAAGGTGCCAATGCAATGGCTAATCTTTATCAGAAAGAAGAAACTTTACAGCACATTTTGAGTAACTTAGTGCATGGGCTCAGTGGGCCACCTGCTGGGACACCACCTTGTAATGGGTTCTACAATTAAGGCGTTGCTGGGTCTTGCCTTTGCACAGCCAAAACCAGATGATGACGCTGTTGTCCTCTTCACAGACACAGCCCCCTATTTGCTTGTTGGTGATGGACAGGACTAAATTAGACTCCTCCTTGGTTCCGGAGGCTGCCTTTGGGGTCAGTATATTGTAGGTTCCAGTCCCTTCAGTGCAGTCATCATGACCTCCCTCTCCAACCCAGTCATCTGCTCACCATCACTAGGAGCACCAACCACCTCCAGATGCCATGGAGCACACTGCGGTCACCTCATTGGGACTGCGGGCCTGCACAGTCAATGCTGCAGCTCCAGAAAGTAACCTCGAAGCCGCCACACCCACAAGAAGCAGCAGCACCTCCGGGTAAATAATTTAATAAACAAGTGTGTGCAAGGAAAAGTTATAACAAGATTACTCCCATTTTTATTCATGTTTTTATATTTTTATAGTGTTTACCACTTTCCCTTGTGAACACATGCTTATTCTTAAATTATTTACATTGAAAGGATTAAGCATTAACTTTTATGTTTTAAGTTAATTACAGTTGAATTTCTTTCTTTTTTATTTTTCATTTTACACTGCTTGTTAAAATTCTTTTAAATCATTGCCGACTTGGCAGTTTATTGCCTTGATAACAGCAAATGAATATCTGATTCTTCCTTAACCCCAAATTGCCACTTTTCTTGTTGATCAACATCATCACTGAGTGAAAACAAGCAACAGCCGAAGTCAATATTTATAACTTTATCATTAGACCTTGAAATCTTATGTTAAAAATTTATGGTAGTGCATCAGGTGGAGAGAGAAAGTTCCATGGGAAACTAAACCTCTGCTTAATGGCTTTGTGAAACTTGGCTAGTAAGAAACATAGTTGCTGTTTCATGAAAGTAACTATTTGCTAGGGAGCTGTCTTGAAAGGATTATTTCTGTGATACTATGTACTGGGGAAATTTTTATTGAGACTTTCTATTGATGTTGTCACATAATGTTTACTGTAGACAGCTTTTTATTTCAGAACTGTAGATAACATTGAGAGTTATAGACTGTGTCAAGCTTTTCTGACCATATCGAATGAATCAAAGAGTGTCTTTCCTTGTTAGATTTAAGTTGGATTTTCTGTCCTTCCCTTGGAAAATGGTTGTATTTGCTGGTAATTTGTCTTGATATTTAGTGCAAACTTCCCTTACTTCATTGCCATCTAGCTATTTGTAATTTACAGTATGTGCCACTATAACATGATGTAAAATTCATCTATTCTATAAACTTCTTTGGGGCTCTTACCCCATTTCCTTATCAGTTGGCCAATAGCATTAACAAGAAGGACTTCTATGTACAAGTCATTATACTGAGACCTTGAAGGTTTTCTAGCCCAGCCAGTCTCCAACACATGATCTTTTCTCTAGCATCCCTTCATCTTGAATTTTGTCCATCCTAACAGTTAGACTGTTAGTAATACAGAACTCTCCACCTTTTGAGGAAAACCATTCCATCTCTCAATGAAATTACCTATTAGAAAGCCTTCCTTTAATGCAAAACACAGTCTCCTCTCAGCCTCACCTGTCCTTGAAAGGATTATTTCTGTGACAGTATATACTGGAGAAATTTCCATTGCACTTCTAGCCTTTGGGTTTCTATGGAAATAGTCTAATCTCTCTTCCACAAAACAGTTCTTCAGATATTTGAATGACAGATCCATAGTTCTATTCTGTAGACTCTGTTGGTTCTCAGATAATGTTGGTTATTGATGAATTTTCTTTCTTTATATTTCCTTAGAATTAGTTTCAAGAAGACCTAAAAAGAACAAATACAAAAACTTAGTTGCGAACTAAAAACTTGAGGCAAGTTGTGAGAAGAAATGTGGGAATGATTGACAGCTGGCTTGGTTACCTTCTATTGAGTAAATATATAATTATGCCATTTTTAAAAAATGTTATTTTTTTGAGAAGACAGTAATTGCACTAGTCTATTGTATAATTGTTAAAGCAATGCTATTTGCTTATTTGTCTTTAATCAATGGGTTTGGACTCACATTGACCTAATATACAAATCTTGCAAACTGCTTTTTGAGGGCACTGGGGAAGGGAGAAATACATAAAAGATACTGCCAGGTAAATATATATTTAACCGGGAAGAGTCAGCACTGTCAGCTCAGTTCACTGCATATTAGGGAGCAATGAAAAGGCCTCATTGTGCCTCCTGTGATTGAAATGATATTATCTGGCATGACTGGAAGGGAGTGCTTATTTACAGAATAACTTCTTTGGTCTTTTCAAAGACAGTAAGACTTCTCAAGCTTTCTTGTTATTTTATTTTTAGTTAGTTATAGATTTTTCTTTTAGAGTATTTTTCAAACTTCATTATTTTGATGGTAACTTTTTAAAAAGTATTGAAATAGTCATAATCAACTTTTATATTTCTCCTTTTCTAAATGCTTCCATGTATTCAAAAGATAGATTCTCTCCTCACTACAGAAAGCTAAGAAAACTTCCTTTTCTAGGTCTATAATAGTCCAGTCTCTTGGTCAAAGGTATATGATACATTAAATCTTTATCTGGAAACCTCTCAGAGGAAGATAAAGTAATCGACCTTTAGAAATTAAATGTTATAGCATTCGGATAAATAATCATTGGCTATTGTTATTACTTTTCTTGGATTTAGGTGAAGGAAATAAAAGATGCGGGCTTTTGACCAAATTAGAGCATGGCTTCAATTTCCTGTTATTCTAGCATTGCTATTCTTTCTAATAACCACAAATCAAGGATGACGAACAAACAAAACCACACACTAGATCCCAAAGGCAGCTAAAACAGCTTCTTAGTGACCTTCTTTCTGACCTACATTGTACAAATGAGATGATTGGAAACAGGATAATAATTGATTGCGACAATATGACAATCTTGTTAAATGGGCTTAAAATTACATTCTCTACCTGGACAGGGACCTTATAGGGAGATCTTAGAGGTAACAGGATCCTCATGTATGGAGCGTTAGGATTAATTGTTTATGATGGCACTTTACTGAAATGTTCTAAATTTTCATTATTTCTTTCTAGCAGATTATAGATTAGTAAGATGGTATTAATGGTCCTGCCCTATCTGCTGAGCACAGTTCTTAAAAAAAACAGCTTTCTGATATAACGAAAGTCAACTTGGTGAGCTACCAGCTCTTTTAGATTTGGCAGATTTCACATTCGCTTTGGGATGCCTGTTTGGATATGTTTATAAAGTCATTAATCTTCTGTCTCTCCTCTCTTCCTGCCTTCCTTCCTCTATTACTTGCTGAATTCTGGACATACAGCAAAGTGTAAGACGAATCTCTGTCCTCATGGAGCTTACAATCCAAAGCATATTGAAAGAAGAGTTCAAAAATACCAACATTGAATATCAAACTATTTGAAATTATGTGCTTTATTGGTTTTATTTTTCAATTTTGTATGGATTAACTCACAACAGATAAACACAAGTATGGTGCACTTTGGTAATTTTTTGGTGAATGCTGTGGAAGACAGGCCTTTAGTAAGGTTAAATATTCTACTTTCCTCTATTAGATCTCATTTGACTTCACAAGATTCACTTGATAATAGTTACAAAGTGAATCCAGTTCTTCAAATGGAAGATAGGATTTAGGTATTTTTTACTTTAGATTTTACTTAAAACTATAGATTACATTTAAATAAAAAAGCAGCATATTTAACAGATTTTCAAAAATATTAGATTTCACCCTAATTTATGTTTTGCACAATATTTCAATGAAAATTTGATGTGGTTTTTAATGTTTTATTCCTTTTGATCATTGCAATAAAATAATAAAATATAACATCAGATTTACTGTTTTAACCATTTAAGTGTATGATTCAGTGACATTAAATCATTCACATTGTTAAACAACCATGAACACCATCTATCTCTAGGATCTCTTCATCTCCCCAAACTGAAAAGCTACCCATTAACCAATAACTTCTTATTTCCCTTTTATTGCTTGCTTGCTTTTATGTGAGACATGCATAAACGAATATCCCATATCTTTGGCTTTTTTTTTAAGTAATAGGTACTAACTGAAGACTCTCCATTTGTTACTGGGATATGAAAAAAAATAGTAACTTGTAGAACTACTAGACTTCTAGAACTACTACTATGATCTTGCAAAACAGCAGAGAAAAAAATAAAGAGATAAATAAATAGTAACATGTCTAGCCAAATAAAATACTCACTAATACAGTGGAGTGGCATGGAATTTGTCATGAGACCTCAGTTTGAATCCTGATTCTACCATTTAGCTTAAATGGTTGCTTCTAGGCAAGTTGCTAACCTCTCTTAGTTGCCTCAGCTATAGAATGGATATAATAAAAGCTTGCTTTTTCAGCCTCACGTGGATGTTGTGAGGAACCAAAAATTTAATTATGTCAAAGTATTCTGAAAATTAGAACTCACATTTCAAAAAAAAATTTAAACAAATCAGACTATGGGAATATAAATTAGTTCAACCATTATGGAAGACAGTGTGATGACTCCTCAAAGACCTAGAACCAGAAATACCATTTGACCCAGCAATTCCATTATGAGGTATATACCCAAAGGAATGTAAATCATTGTGTTATAAAGATGCATGCATACGTATGTTCATTGAAGCACTATTCACAATAGCAAAGACATGGAATCAACCCTAATGCCCATCAGTGATAGACTAGACAAAGACAATGTGGTACATATACACCATGGCATACTGTGCAGTCATAAAAAGGAACAAGATCCTGTCCTTTGCAGGGACAAGGGTGGAGCTGGAAGCCATTATCCTAAGCAAACTAACACAGGAACAGAAAACCAAACACCACGTTTTCACTTACAAGTGGGAGTTAAACAATGAGAACACATGGACCCAGAGAAAGGAACAACACACACTGGGGCCTGTCAGGGATGTGGAGGGAGGGAGAGCATCAGGATAAATAGCTAAGCATGCGGGGCTTAATACCTAGGTGATGGGTGTATAGGTGCAGCAAACTGATGAGTTGATAGGTGCAGCAAACCACCATGGCACACATTTACCTGTGTAACAAACCTGCACATTCTCCACATGAATCCCAGAACTTAAACAACAACAAAAAAGGCTGAATTTTAAACAGATTCCTGGACTAGTGGTTCACACCCATCAGTTCGTTCAACTTCAGCAACTGTCTTGTCTCTAGTAGCTTTTCCAGAACCACTACCTTCACCATGAAGCCCCATGCCCTTTCCCAATTCAAACTTGGGCTTAGCATTTTTACTTTCTAACCAAGACATTATGGAAAGGATAAATAGATTGGCAAGCTGTTTTAATATATTTTGCAATGCTGTCCGAAGTCAATTTACTGGCCACTTCTTTCAAGTCATTTGTCTTGCAGTTTTTGGGTCATGGTTTTTATCGTCTCCTGGATTTGGCAGACCTGTTGGTGCTGAATATAAGAAGTCTTTCGTATCTGATTGTTGTACTTTTTAGTAAAACCAACACAGAACAGATGAAGCAAATAACCATCAGTAGTCTTGACATCAACATGAACTTCAGTAATGGTCTGCCATTTTTTGACCATGGAACATATTTTGTCACTGGTAGGATCCATGCCATGAAAGTTAGGCAGTTTTTACCTTGTTCGTTTTCAGTAATCAGCTTGAATTTTCTAAATGCAACTTGACTGCAGATCAGCAAGGCTCACTTCAAACACACAAACCCTTTAGGCCATCTGATGCAATTTTGGTTCCTTGAGTCCTGGTGACTAGTGTCTTTCCAATACTTCTTATATTGAACATAGATGCTTTCACATCATACTAGTCGGTCTTAGAAAATGGATCCACCGGCTGGGCACGGTGGCTTTTGTCTGTAATCTCAACACTTTGGGAAGCCGAGGCAGGCAGATCACGAGGTCAGGAGATCAAGACCATCCTGGCCAACATGGTGAAACCCCGTCTCTACTAAAAATACAAAATTAACTGGGCATGGTGGCGCATGCCTGTAATCCCAGCTACTCAGGAGGCTGAGGCAGGAGAATCTCTTGAACCCAGGAGGCGGAGGCTGCAGTGAGCCAGGATCACGCTACTGTACTCCAGCCTGGGTGACGGAGAGAGACTCTGTCTCAAAAAAAGAAAAAAATAAAAATAAAAAAAGGAAAATGGATCAACCACTTTCTTGGCTTCTTTTTTGCCACTTTTTGTAAGGCACTTGTTCTTGGCAACTGCCGTGCTGCTACTGAGAGAGCCAAAAGGACAGAAAGTGCCTCAAATGTTAATGTATGTGGCATTTGGCATATACAGATATATGGCATAAATGTTTTCCTCTTATTGCCTTTCCTTGCCAATTCTTAACTACTAGTTTTGTCATTACACTTGACACATCTAGGTGTCACTCTTTAATTTTCATTCTCCCTGAACTTTAATTTTTACAAGTTTATGGTAACTTTCTCTCCAGTGTTTGTAACCTACCACATTTCTATAGAAGTCTTAGGGTGATCTATTGAGATTCTTCACCCTTCATTTCTAATTCCTCATGATACTATGCAAGTGACAAAAAGGTGGCTTGTGGCAGAGAAATATGATATTTAAATAAAATCCTTAGAATCAAAAAAGTGCCTAAGTTAACAACTTTTTAAAAGGGCTATTTTACCAACTCCATAATTGACATCCTGTCACTGCTCAGACTTTATTTCCTTCCTGCTCAACTCAATATATGGATTTTTATACAAACCATTTACCAACCACTAGACAATAGTGCCTCTGGCAGATCAAATTTGTACAGGTAAGTTGTTTGTTATCCACAGGAGAGCTTCATTGTATCCTTGGGACAGCTTCCGTTAGCAGCCCAGAGTGAGAGTTGGTGACACTCAAAAGCTCAAATTATTGATGAGAACATCCCAAGTACTAGGAAGAATTTAAAATTAAACCTTTTAGGCCTGTGCAGTCATTATCACATTAAGCAGGGAGATGGTGATGGGTCATAAATTGGTTTTCCATTTTACTTAAACAGGACCTAGCAGAATATAAATGGAATCTTTGAAGTTCACTTATCTCGTGATAATTCTTCACTTTTTTTTTTTTTTGAGATGGTTATGAGGTTGAAACTTTAGATCTCTAATTGTTTCTGTTAGATTCCATTTATTGGAAAAATTATATTTCGAGGATTTTTCCTCCAGTTTATGCCTTCCAGAAACCCAGGGACTTCTTGACATTCTAGTTTTCCTGTACAAGTTGAATCTCCCTGATTTTGAATTAGAAAATTCAAAATCTGAAATGCTCCAAGTTTGACACTTTTTGAGCACCAACATGATATTCAAAGGACATGCTCATTTGGAGTATTTTGGATCTTGGATTTCTGGATTAGATATGCTGAACTGGTAAGAATATGTGATACAAATATTTTAAAACCTGAAAAAATCCAAAATCCAAAACACTTCTGGTCCCAAGCATTTTGGATAAGAGATACTCAACCTGTATCAGTTTCATGCAACTTTTTGAAATATTAGAGATTTAGCAAGTCATGACTCACTTCATTGTCTGCATATCGTAAATGTTAAAGGCCAGGCGCGGTGGTTCACGCCTGTAATCCCAGCACTTTAGGAGGCTGAGGCGGGTGGATCACAAGGTCAGGAGTTTGAGACCAGCCTGTCCAACATGGTGAAACCTCGTCTCTGCTAAAAAAAAAAATACAAAAATACAAAAATTAGCCGGGCATGATGGCGTGTGCCTGTAATCCCAGCTACTCGGGAGGCTGAGGCAGGAGAATTGCTTGAACCTTGGAGGTGGAGGTTGCAGTGAGCCAAGCCACTGCACACCAGCCTGGGCGACAGAGCAAGACTCTGTCTCAAAAAAAAAAAAAAAAAAAAAAAAAGTTAAAGTACAGTTTGGTGTTTGTCTTTCTTTAGACTTAATGTACATGTTGAAACATCAGTTTATGCAGCGCTTTTTCTTTTTTATAAAGCAGCTGGGATCTGACTTTTAATCTTAGCATATTGTTTATAAACCTCTACTAGATGACTTACAAGTTTATCTGAGTCATCTCCATGCACACCACTCATCTTCCTGATCTTTTCTTATAAGGAAATCTGATTAGTTGCATTAGAAGATTATGTACCTGCCTCAGTTAAATGGGATCTTAGATTCTTTATTTTTGGAGGTATTATAGTCCTCCACTTTTTGCCATTTGAGACCCTCTGAAGAGTCATCTTCTAGCATGACCCTATTCTACTCAAAAATCTCTTTTTATCTTTCTCTTCTCTTCTTTTTTTCACTTTTTCTGAGGAATGAGTTGTCTTCTGCTATATCAAGTGAAGCTCCCCATTTGTGTTTTTGATTATAAATTCTCCAAATTTTCTAGAATCTTGCTCCATCATCCCCCACCTAACCCAATCCAGCCCTCTATTACCCTAAGATACTTATTTTCTGCCCGGGCATGGTGGATTATCCCTGTAATCTCAGCACCTTGGGAGGCCGAGGCAGGCAGATCACTTGTGGTTAGGAGTTTGAAACCAGCCTGGGCAACAGGGCGAAATTCCATCTCTACAAATAATAATAATATAAAAATTAGCCTGGTGTGGTGGTACATGCCTATAGTCTCAGCTACTTGAGAGGCTGAGGTGGAGGATTGCTGGAGCCTGGGAGGCGGAGGTTGCAGTGAGCCTACATCGCACCACTACACTCCAGCCTGGGTGACAGAGGGAGACCCTGTCTCAAAAAAAAAAAAAAAAAAAA
Organism: Pongo pygmaeus; assembly: GCF_028885625.2. Classification (NCBI taxonomy): domain Eukaryota; kingdom Metazoa; phylum Chordata; class Mammalia; order Primates; family Hominidae; genus Pongo; species Pongo pygmaeus. Next base: position 132,667,745 of record NC_072379.2, read on the forward strand.
AAAAAAAGATATTTATTTTCTCTATGTCCACTGATTTCTTTCTTTCTACTTACAAGCATGCTCATTCTCTCCTTATCCTAAAGAAACCTTCCCCTTACCTGAGATCCTCTCAAGATACTCTTCTACCCCAAGTTTATCCAAACAGTAGGCTGTGTTCCTTTTCTCTACTTTAACCACCCACTGACTCTAATCTTTCTCTTTTGAATATGTTTTGCCTCATCATTCTGTGTAGAACAGTGTTTTCAGCCCTGGTTATAGTATAATCATCTGGGTTGCTTTTAGAAACTTCTAATCCTTTGGTTCCATCCTGAAAAATTCTGATTTAATTGGTCAGTGATAAGTCTTCCCACTGATAACTTCAGAAATTTCCCCAGAAGACTCTAATATGCTTTGGGTTGAGGACCATTGCTCTAACTGATCAGTATAATACCTCCTAAAGGTTAAATCAACAGATTTCCTTCCCAATATTTACCCTTCTAGGTTTATTCTTTCAAAGTAGGAGAAAACATTCCCTATGCCCATAAATATTCACGGTTGAAATAGTACATCATATTTATCCTCCCACCTTTCTGACTGCTCATTGTCTTTGTCCTCTTTTGACTGGTCTTCCCCTTTCCTGTTCCAAAAATACTGCTTCTGCCCCAATTATTAACCTGGGTAGTTGTTCTAATCTATATAGTCTAGATTAATGATCTTATTTCCTTGCTTTTTCATTATGTTTGTGTAATATCACCCTACTCTTTCCCCAAACCCAGAATCCTCAAAACAAACTGCCTTCTGGACACCTTTTTACATATATCATTGGCATTCTTGTCCAAAGAAGAGCTTATTGTCTTGCTGGATTTGTTTTTGTTTTTTGTTTTTTTTCTTTCTAGCTCCTATTTTTTCAGCCACCTATGCCATAAACATCATATTTAAATTTTATCTTTCTTTCTGTCACTAACAGTTATTATCTAAAACGTATAGATTCCATCCTGTATACTGCTTGTTAATTTGCTATTCTTTTAGTATTCCTGTAGTCATTAATCATATTCTGGCTGCACATGTACAATTGTAATAACCTAGTAGCTGGTCTTTACTATGTACCACATACTGCTGTCATATTTTCAGGCACAGCCCCAATCTTTTCACTGTCTTTTAACATGTTCTATGGCTCCTTATTGACTATAATTGAATCCAAACAATTAGGATGAAATTCTAGGCACTTGGTAATAGTTCTTTATCAGCATTTTCAATCCATCTCCATCACTCTTCTGCAGAGACTCTATGCTGCAGCTAAAACTGGGCTGCTTGCTGTTGCCTAGCCTTTAAACTTTTTTTTTTTTTTTGACATTTCTTTTCTAGTATAAATGTTTTTTTTCGTATGAAGCTTATTAATTTTTTTTCTGACTCCCTTAGGCAGGAAAATTTTTGCCTTGTTCTAGGCTATATAGATCTACCTCATGTTATTAGACTTCCAAATTCGGTATAGAACTAGTAGCTTACCGTTTCTAGTTGTTTGGATCTCATTTAACTAGGATGTGTTTGTACATTAGAAGATGGCTTGTGGCTGATTGTGATGTATGTGACATCCTGGGACCCTTGTGTAGCAGATTGTTTTTTCCTTCAAACTATACATGACAAACAGGTTTTTCAGGTTTGTTTTGTTTTTTAATTACCATGTTTTTGTAGGCCAGAGGCTATCTTCACAGCCTCCATGATTTATGGAATATGCCATTCAGACTTTGAGTTAAATGACAAAATAAATACCCTAGAAAGTTGGACCCATATACTTTTAGATTCTTTTAACTTTGCCCACTTTTTTGTGCCTCTTGATTTTTCTTTTTTCCTTTTTTTTTTTTTTTTTTTTTTTGAGACGGGGTCTTGCTCAGTTGCTTAGGTTGGAGTGCAGTGGTGCAATCTCATTTCACTGCAGGCTCTGCCTCCTAGGTTCAAGCAATTCTGCTGCCTCGGTCTCCCAAGTAGCTGGGATTATAGGTACATGCCATCATGCCAGGCTAGTTTTTGTATTTTTAGTAAAGACGGAGTTTCACCATGTGGGCGAGACTGGTCTCGGACCCCTGACCTCAAGTGATCCTCCTGCTTTGGCCTCCCAAAGTGCTGGGATTACAGGCGTGAGCCACCAGTGCCCAGCCCTGCTTGATTATTAAATCCAAATTGTCCTCCTGCTATCTTGAAAGAAATGAAATTTCTCAGTAGTAGCAAACAATGTCAATCTATTTGAGACCATTAGTGACTCATTTATAATGTCAAAAGTCACATGAAGGCTAGAAAAATTAAATGTATAGCCTCATTACCTTTGTGGTTAGCATTGCTTGGGAATAGCATGGTGCTTACTTAGTGCAACATTTTAAAAGACAAGAAGAATTCCTTTGGAGAAGAGCTTTATAGTTGAGAATGTGGATAACGGAATAACAAAATGATAACTTCTTACTCTTTGAGCTGCATTCTACGAGACATTCTTTGGGATTAACTATCAGACTGTGCATGTATGAAGAAACTCAGTTGTTCCAGTCATTGTGACCTGTTTTTCATAGATAACTTTGACATGTATTTTTGGAGTTTTGAAAACATCATTTTCAGGAAGTGTGATTTAAAATATTTTTAAAGTAGTAATTATTAGAAATTATCTAAACTATTAGCTTCTTCTAATTTGAAGATAATGTTACTTATCCAAGGATACTGTAAAAAGGAGCTTGGGTACCATGTGAACCAGCATGCCTGTAAGTTTCCTATCAACCCCAAGTTGTGTTGGTACTTCCATTCTGTTCAAATTGTTTTCAGCACCTGAAATGAATATGCTCTAGATTAGTCTTCCGTTTTATATATAGAATACACTTATAAAATAGATGGATTATTTTAACAGTTTGTAGCTGTGGAAGAGAGTGAAACCAATATGTGCAATGGACACTGAAACATAACTTGAGACCCAAAGTGTACTCTTAGCTATAAAATGTAATATAAATGTAAATTATTTGTTGTGGTTCGAGACCTGATACTCTTACTTCTGGTGCCTTTTATGAACACCCACCATGGCGTAGGACTATACTTTTTCTAATAGAACAACAAAAGACATTTTATAAAAGGATGGCATTGAACTTTATCGTGACATCTACCTACCTTACAGAAGCACATGTAGAGGTGTGTGTGTGTGTGTGTGTGTGTGTGTGTGTGTGTGTGTGTGTGTGTGTGTATAAAAAGAGATTTGTTTCAGGAACTTGACCTCATTTAATTGTGGGATCTGGCTAAACAGTCTCTGTAAGATTTTTGTCTTCTCAACTCATGCTGGAGCTTGAAGTTCACAAGGCAGGCCATCAGAAGACAGAGAGGGATCATAAAGTCAGGGAGAGCAGTGACAAGCTGGAACTGCTAGAATGGGCTGGAATTCATGTCAGTTCTCCCTGTCTCCAGTCCTAATGATGTGGATGTCCTGTAGGAGAAGCATCATGGAGCTAGAGAAACACTTGGCTTACACATCGATGAAGCAGAAGGGGGATCCAGGAAAGTTGGAGCAGCTGCCTCATGAAAAGTTGCTAAGCAGCAACATTAAGGCTGCAGCTGCTGAGTGTCTAAAACAGACTGGCTACTGCTTTACTTCCACCCTTCACTGCTCTAGCAAAAATGTCTCTTTTAGCCCACCCTAGCCCTAAACACACAGGGAAGAGAATTCTGGGAAATGCAGTTCAGCCTGGCCAAGCTGCACATTAGAAAGCCACCATAACAAATAGGCCTTCTGCATAACTTCTTTAATATTTCAAAAGGGTAGTATTCTGCAACCAGGGCTTTTTCCAACCTTCTCATAATATCTGGATGATGAAATTTGAGGCATAACCAGTGTATTTCCTTGCATCATTATTGTTACTGTGGGGCTGAGAGTCCTATAGCATGGCTCATTGTATTTAAGGGTAAAGGATTCTAATGTCGCAAAATTAAGAGTAAAGAAATGAAGATATTAGAGGAAATTTCTTTGAAAATTTCATCATCAATTTATGGCATCCAGTTTTGTAATATTTCATATTATAATGTAGTTTGATTCGTTAACTTTAGCAAGCAGAAAGATACTACAAGCATGATAATAGTCAGTAATACTTGCCACCCTCATAGAACTATATGAAATAAAATTCTACTGAGTGTAAAAAAATAATGTTAGGACTTGACAGGAAGACTTGATATGCATTAGCTTGTGCGCTGGAAGCAACAAGTAAGCATATGACCCTTTGAAAACTGTAGGACCATAAAATTTCCAATTTTTCACACATTTTATATATAAGAGTCTGCATGAATGTTAGCATGTACATTAATACTAAGACCTGTCCCTTAAACTTCGGGTTCTTGATCTTTTATTACCTGCTGGGATGGCGGAATTGCTTCATAAATGTAGTCCAACTTCATTTACATAGTGACACTGCTCAGGAGAGTCTCTGTTAAAAAAAATTATCTGGAAACACTCCAACATTGTTGGGCAGTTTCATGGTTTGCTGGTTGTCTTTCATTAGATATAATCTAACCTTCTTTCCCACGATGACAATATAAAATGCTTCAGAAACACACATCTCAGCAAATTGCTTTTCCTCATGACAATTATTTGTCCTTCTAATTACTATTCAGAATGAGATATTTTCTGAGAAACAAAGTCCCCTTTCTCACTCCCCCTTATAATAATAATTGCATCTACTTATATACAGAGAGTTTACATATGTCATTTAATGTGATCCTCTAGGAATGATGGCCCCATTAGATAGTAGGCATAGGTTCTCATGGGAATGATGACCCTGTTCGATGAGTAGGCAGATATTAACATCCTCACGTTAGAATTCAGGAAAGGAAGACACTGAGAGTTGGAGGTATAATAGCTAGAGTGGTTTCTGTCTGTTACAGTGAAACCCTATTTGCCACTTTTAGTCAGTTTCCTGTTACTTGCAGCTCAGTTAACACTGGTGGAAACAGTCACATACAGGGTAAATACTGGAGCTAGAACTTAAATCCAGCCCATCTAACAATGAATTCAAAGCTCTTTAAATTATCGCATGCGTAGAAAGTTGATAAGAACTAGAGTTCAATTTCTGGAAGATGACTGTCTACTTTTTTATTTCTTCTTTCTTTACTCTTCACTTTGTCTCCTAAAGTAGCTCCCCAGCAGGTATCTTCTTCTCTCTTCCCATTCTTGCCTCTAAACACAGGTCTGTTCTTACTCGTACCGGCTTGTCTCTCCCCACCAGGCCTGAGATGACCTGAGCATGCCAGGGCCTCTTTCTACCCACCGTTCCAGCGCTGCTGCTCTCCTGCTGATTATTTCAATTAAGTTTCAAGATATAGCTTAAATGTAACCTAAAAAATATGAAACCTCCCGTTTTCTTTCTTTAGTTAACATAACACCTTGCTCCTGTCATAATTATTGTTCCTATCACATGGTATAATTATTTGAGTGTTTCTTTCCACTAGGCAAAGACCTTTCTAGAGAGAAAGCCTAGGTCATATCTGGCCCTGTATTCTACCATCTGGGACATAGTTGGCACTCAGAAAATGTTTCCTGAGCTTCTGAAACATTGAGTGCTCTAATTGAACTATGTGCACAGTAAGGTATTACTTTTCAGAATTAGGTAATTCAAAATCCTAAAGATATTTTTCAGTTTTCATTTCTGAACCTTAAATTTAAGGTACCTGAACTAACATTTCACTAAGGCATGTTTGAAACCTATATTATGGTTGAGTGTCTATGACTTTGTCTGATGCTTTTTATACTGTTGTATAGATTGTAGTATGACTTTTTTTCTCAGTACCTTCCAGTGATTTGTTTGCCATTTGCTGATCTGGATTGGTGGTATAGTTATTCCAGAGACTAGCTGATTACAGTGCCCTCAGGGACTGATGAAGTTATTTTAATAGAAATCCATTTGCCCTTTTATGAAATGAATACCCCCAACGTCTATAGAATTGTCACGTTGTAGTGAATGTGCTGTTGTTGTTATTATAATACACTTTGTAGGTACTAAACTACTTCTGCGGCTGCTTCTACTGCTCATCGCACCATCTGTGTTGAATACCAGTCATTAGCCCTCTTTTTCAGTCTAATGATTTTTTAAATTCATTTTTCCTTTGAATCCACTGGATTCCTTCTCCTGTCACTTTCCCCATGCTTCTTGGATTAGACAACATTAACACCATTTTTAGGGCTGTTGCTAGCTAGCCCTTGAGAAAGTCCCCTTTTTAGAGATTTCTGGTTACCTTTAGCATTGAGAACTGCTCCTGCTTCATTTATTTCTTCTTAGAGTTTTGCTTTAAAAGATACAGTGAAACAGAATGCAACATGATACCCTGGTTTAGCAAGGTCTTCTTGGCTCCTAGAAAAAGGATTTGCGACAACTTTACTGAATTATGTTTGCTTAAAGTGAGCTACACCTTGATAGCAATTTAAGATTCTCAACATATAAGATGTTATTAGTATTCCATAAAACTTGGATTTATGAGAAACCAAAAAGTGTAAAGTATTTTAGAAGTATTTTTAAAGCTAGTTTTGTATCCTGCAGCAAGAAAACCATACATTTCTCTCTGACAAAGGAATCAGAATCTGTTAAAAGCATTTGTCAGTGATACATTAATATTCACGATAGCTCCTGCAATATTGCTTAGTTTTTGGTTTGTTTTTCCCCCCAAATGGAGACTTTAAATACAACAGCATTTAAAAGGGAACACATGTAGCTCGAAAGGATGTCACCTTCATTCCTGGGTTGTGCATCCCCCTGGAGTTGTTGACCTGGAAGTTCTAATAGAATATGTGCTAAAAATACGGGAAACATATTTTAACATCAAGAGGAACAAAGAAAAAGGGATTGTTTTTGCTTTTCCCAGCTGCCCTCTGGTGGCAAAGGCACAACAGACAGCAAAGACGTTTAACAAAGATTCTTGCTGTGTAGGTGCTGCTGGTGGTTCTTATGAGGCTCTTAAACCAAAGTCTGTACTGTACATGTGTACTTCTGAAAAGGAAGAACAGAATATTGGGTCTCGTAATTACATTTTACTTCCCAGCGGCATCTGTTCTTATCATAGTAGCACCAGGCTCTACTAGCTCAGTCAATACTTGTATATTAACAAGAGACAATCGATAGAAAAATTAAAAAGAAAAGTCAAGGTAATTAGGCTAAAGCTGCTGCTTATGAGTTTTCAATAATTACTTTAGCTTCCTCTTGTTTTCCCATCTCCAGAAAAATAGGGCCTGATTGAAGGCCCTGATTGAAGGGCCTGGGTCGTGTTTGACTGAGGACATGTCAAAATTATACAAAGCCAAGCAGGAAATAAAATTAAGCTGTATTTGTTTTAGAGCAGTAAAAGGGGCTTTGCATGATGGCATGGGAAGAATAGATGTTGATTTAAATGTACCCTTTAGCAGCTGTGCCATTGTTGGTACCTGTTTCATGTCATCAGTTTCTGTACTACTGGCAGTAGCCCACTCAAAAGCACTATGACATGTCATCATGTCATGTATTAAAGCTCCAGAGGAAGATAGTGGATGGATTTCTCCCCAAAACATCAGGATATGTTTGGAAACTAGATGCCATCCTTTACGAAACCATGAAATAATTCAAAACCCCCCATGGTTGCCATTGTGGGTCATATTTGGGCCACTGTTCTTTGTGGACATAATTGCTAGAGATCACTGTCCATTTAGTGAGGCTTAATCAACAAGCCATACACATTATGTGAAAGAGTCTAATCTTTGGTTTTGAGCTACTTGGGTGTTATTGTGCCCTGATGCTGTGAAGTCTTCTAAGTAAATCAGAGCCACCCTGCTTCTCACTGCTGCTTACGAGGTTGGTGTGTCTGCCTCCTAGGGGAAGGAGAAAACCAGAATTCCTAGTTTTGGAGAGAGAACTCTGAGGAGGAAGGATAGGCTACTCAGAGAGATATTTCATTTTTTATGTTCATTTACAGTCATCATTTGCACTATTTCTGTCAGCTCAAAGCACTTTATAAACTTTACAACCAAATTATATACCAACATCATTTCATTCATTGCTGATATATAGCTGTTAAACATCTGCCAGGTACACATTTCCTGGAGGCAAAAAAAAAAAAAAATGTGGAAGAGAATTAGATCTTGTTAAATGTACAGAGAAAACGTAGATACGGGGCATATTATATGAAGATATTTATTGAGCACCTATGCACAAGGCATTACAGAAGACATCTTAGGTATAGGAAATATAGCAAACTCTTAACTCTGCCCCTCACCACCTCTGCCGCCTTGAACCTCCCCTTCTTCCCTCCTAAGTTTGTTAATCAAAAGTGAGTGATGGAGCCAGGATTTGAATCCAGGAGAGTCTGATTTAAAAGCACAAACTTTTCATTACAATTTTTACTTGATGTTTAAAAGAAAGCCTCTCTAGGGGAAGAAGAAATGTCTGAAGTTGGTATTAACTCAGTGAACCCAAAATCTAACTGACAATAGAGATGTTGGTTTGTCATAGAGATGTTGAGATAGAAGAGTATTGAATTAAATGTACATGCCCAAAGGCATTGAAAAGTTAAGATGAGGAGGCACAGATAGTACTAGAGCTTTGATGAGAACTATTGCTAATTATTTTTAATGCTACAAATGGCTTTATATTATTCCACCACTGGTTAAGCTTGCATGTGTGAATCCCTGCTGTCTGTAAAACCTCCAGCAAGTAAAGCCTTTGCTGATTGGTGACTTGGCTCTGTCATTTTTATAAGACTGTACCGAGGCTCGCAGAAAATGCTTGATTCTATATACCCTTTAGCTAAGGCCAATGAATTGCACATGCAGCCAAACCTGGACAAAGCTGATGGCTACATTTTTGCTGCTTTTTGCTCATGATCCCAAGCGTATAGAAGGTTCTAGCTGATGATTTCATGATGAAACTAGTACATAATAAGCATTTGTTTTTTTGCTTAAAAAAAAAAGTTTTTCCAAATGCATAATCACTTCTGGATCAGCAATGTCTAGAAATTTGCCAAGGAGATATTTTTGAAAGTTCACTTTTTCTCCCCTTTCTTGATCCTTTTTATTTAATCATTCCCAGGAAAGGTTGTTTCTACTGCTCTGCCTTTTTTCTTTTATATTTGTTGCTTCCATTGTCACTCCATATTTTTTGTCTTTACTGTTTTGATTTTCACCTTATAGAAAGTTTGTGTGCCAAATACCAAATAAGAATGATGGAATATTATGCAAGCACTAAGGCAGTAGAGTGTAGTTATGTAATAAGAGCTTACACTCGAGTACAACTGCCTGGTTTGAATCTCAACTGTTCTTTTAATTAATTATATAATCTTTAGTAAGTTCTTTAAACTGTCTAATTTTGTAATCTATAAAATGAGAATTATAGAAGTATCTATCTTCTAGCATTATCAATATTGAATGACTAACATACAGGAAGTATTTTGTACACAGTATTCTATAAATAAATGTTAACCTATCTAATAACAAAAACTTATTAAATTATGTCTGTAAGGTATGTGTAATGATACAGAAAATGTTCATGAGAAAACTTTAAAAAACAGGATATAAAGTGACATGATCACAGCTATTAAAACAACCGTTTAAACATTTTTGAAAGGACTGGAATAAAATAGAACAAAATATTAATTATGGTTTATTTTAGAACTATTGCCTCCCGTTACTCTTTTTTTTTTTTTTTTTTTTTTTCCTGTTTGGGTTACTTATCACAATCCACAGTTATAGTATTGGTCTATTTAGTTGGTTTTGATCGTCTCTCCTTCTAGCATGTATGTTTTAAATGAGGAAGGACTCAAGTCAATCTTTTTCTACCATTATATATCGTGTCTAATGCCAAGTGTCTGGCACAGGACTTCTCTTCAATAAGCATGTGTTGAGTGAATATGTTTACTTCTTACTTTTCTATGTTTTTCAGTCATATTAACAGAAAATCCCTAACTGTTATAACATTAAAAAAAAAAGACTATTTTTAAAACATTAGCTTAGCTTTCTTAAAGGCTTAAAATAGGTAACACTTAAAAGTATTACCCTATAGTTCATGGTAAAGTATCAAAGAAGAAAAAATTTCTCATATTACATGTTCACTTGTTTTGTTTTGTTTTTAGAAGTGGCCATTCCAACTCACAGCCTTTATTTATTTTAACTTCTTGATGTTTTTGTTGTTAGCTTTTAATCAGTCTGAGAAAATCCTGGCTATATTAATTTTCCACTATTCTGTTTTACACAAACTAAAGCTCTTCTTTTTTGATTAAGATAGTTAGTTCCAAGTGACATAAAGAGCTTTCGTTACTTTGCTAGTTAAATGTTACCTTAAAGCCTTATTGTAGGTAAGGAAATATCCCTGTTTTTAATTCCAAAAATTGTAGCATGGTTAATGAACTCACAGATTCCTTTAGTGGTTTACTCTGTATTAATTTTCCCAGTGCCAGAGTTTCTACCTAGTATGCTTTGACTCACTGGGCCACGGTGCATTTCTCCCTAAGGCTGGGTTACATGTAAGTTACCTGCAGATATGCCAGTGAGAGGAATACGTGTTTCTTTGCCAGCGACTTTGCTTTCCAGTAAAACTTGGCCTTGGCATTCTTGTTGAGCTTCATAAGGTTTTCTGGTAGCTCTGTAATTCAGTGCTCATTTTTAAAGATGAAACTTCAGTGAAATAGGATTGTAACGATACACACAGGTTCATACAGAGAGAATTCAAACAGAATGCGGAAACCTTCTCGTCTGTTACTAAAAAATTTCAAGGCCAGAGATGCAGCCCATCTTTCTCGTGATTCCTCATTCAACTGCCAGATTGACAGCAGGAAATTCTACCATGGTTCTTATGAGTCAGGGCAGAGTTTTCTCTTTTCTAAAGAGGGTCTCACTGAAGGACTTTAGGGAAAGCAAAAACAGGAGATGAGAGAGAGAAGGAAATAACTTCAGGAGAGAAAGTCAGAGGTTCAGACTGGTATTTATTGACTGGGTAGTACTAGTAGTACAGCTACACCTGGGGAATGTTAGGAATTAGGTCTAGACAAAAGGTATGTTGTTTGAAGCAGCACTTAGAAAAGCATCCATTTCTCTGAATCTTTGGTTGAAGTGACGTAATTAGATGTGCATAATGAATCTTCCAGTAGCATTTTGTTACTCTGAAGATCTGAGACTTTTCTGAGCCCTTAACTCCAAGTTGGTGGTATATTCAGTTTTCTGAAATACCATACTATTATTGCTCTATATTAAGATCTGTTGTTTAATATAGTATTGGAAAGTATTGCAGTGAACACACCTAAAAAGTAATTACTATTGAAAGTAATGTAGTCCAGAATAAAGACAACTGTACGCTGAGTAGAAGGAATAAATGTACATGTTGAATTTTTCTTATGGCAGTGGTAGTACTGTTGGGGATGGTGTTCACTATCACTGTTATTTTATTTTTCTTACAGGGAATAAACTTGGCATGTTTAACTTGTGGTTAGAACTCCAAGAAGACTAATATTATAGTACTATAGTAACATTTATTTAAAATCATACTAGAAATAGTCATAGAAATGGATATACTGTGAGTGTCAAATGAAATAATTTGTGAATTGATTTTGAAATGCATGTACATTGAAGTGTATGTTGGTAAAATGATGATGGTGATGTACCTTTCTGACCTTGGTGTATTCATTTACCCTCGTCAAAAAATAAAGGTGATTTGAGCTGTTTTGCCCCTCAGAGGATCCAACTGAGCATATAACCTGACTTCCTAGCTGCTCTGTTGCTCCCTGCTCCTCCATCCCCACGCCAACATAACTGCTCCTATTCTGAGACAGTGTTTTAAATCTGTATTATTCAGCAAGAAAAACACAACAGTCAGGGAGAATATTAATTATTTTCTTGCCTATCAGTCACCATCACATAATTGCAACATCTACATTCTGATCGAAGATTTGGTCTTTCAGATTCAGAATGTCTCATTAGCTTTTTGCTCCCTGTCTCATACTGAAATACTGAAAAAGGAGAATCTAAACAGTCACAAAGACTAGCAGACCAGTAGATTTTCTCTTCCTGTGGGCATATACCTAAATCTTTGTGCTAGACCAGCCCTATTTGCAGATCTAAGAGCTGCTGGTGTATTATGACCGGAGACACTGCAAAGCCTGTATTGCCCCCAGATTTTTGTTTTCACTGATCAGTTATTGACCTATCATCTTTCTACCTGGCCTTAGATTTCTACCATCATAGTTAATACTTTAGCTTAGAAAATGAACCTGAGGATTTTTTTTCAAGAATGATACAGTTTTGAAGAAAGACCTTAGATCTTCAAACTGTACAGTGACCCTCCTTACTTTATCAGTAATCTAGGAGAGTATGAGCTAGGCAGGTTTCAACAGGGGGAAAGTGAAGCGTATCAATCAATGAGCTCCAGGGATGAGAGGAACCACATGAAGGCCCAGATTGCCTAGGCATTCCAGAGTTGCCCTGGGGTCCCCAAAATTACTCTCAGGCTTGGAGATTCACTAGAAGGATTTATGGAACCTTAACATGTAATTGTATTTATGGCTATGATTTATTACAGTGAGGTAGTAAGGTTACTCAACTGGATAATAAGGGGAAAAAGCACAGGTGTTGACATCTAGAGGAATCCATGTACAGGCTTCCTATGCTCTCTCCCTTCCATGAGAGGGTCATATAGAGGACACTCTTCCCCAAGAGACAAAAATGCAGCATTTGTAAGAGATTCAGTGCCTAAGATGAGAGACTTGTCACCTGATCACGTTGGCAACTCTCTCACTAGCATAAACCAAAATTTCAGACTTCCAGAAGGAAATCAGGTATTTGGCATAAACCATGTTATCTGCACAGTCTAGCACAGGAAACTACCCTTATCAGTCAGGGAAAGGTAAGCTCACTTCCAAAACCCTAATTCCGAAATGGTATTCCAAGGCCAATCTTGCAAACTGGCCGTTCTTAAGATAGCAGCCTCAGACTGCACAAAGATAAGTACTTGGCTTTAATGATTTTAGTGGATAGGCAACGTGTGAAAATAGGCTCAGGAGCCTGGACAGTTGCTGCCTGTTTTCATACATGAGAGATAAATACTTTTATGCTTACATTCGTAGATATAACTCACTATTAGTAATCTAAGGGAACTTCATTACTTGGAAATTAAATTCAGGAGATTCTGGTGCCCTGCTCTTTTGTTTGAGAATCACTGCCCTCTGTGATAGGCTTTTCACTAGAGCCTGAAGGGGCGATGGAAAGGAGAGATATTCCTCCAGATGGCCTGCTTTACAATTTTATCCATGTCTCTGGGTCCTGATGGATGGTGGCCCATATTTAAAAGCTTTCCGCATAATCAGAATGAAGAACTCTAAAAATGTGACTTAATTGTTTTGAGTCTTTTTTTTGAGCCTGAGTCTCACTCTGTCTCCCAGTCTGGAGTGCAGCGGCATGATCTCAGCTCACTGCAACCTCTACCTCCCAGGTTCAAGTGATTCTCATACTTCACCCTCCTGAGTAGCTGGGACTACAGGGGCATCCCACCACACTCAGATAAATTTTTGTATTTTTAATAGAGATGGGGTTTCGCCATGTTGGCCAGGCTGGTCTTCAACTCCTGACCTCAGGTGATCCACCCACCTTGGCCTCCTAAAGTGCTGGGATTACAGGCATGAGCCACCAGGCCTGGCCTGTTTTGAGCTTGTTCAATCTGTGTCATAAGTAAACCTAATCTTGTTAAACTTCAAAGGCATAATATTGTGTCTAAAATTTCAATTCAAGCACTGAGCATGATATGAACTAGTATCTTAACATCAAACCAATGGTCAATTATTTTTCTAAGCTAAATTGCTTCTCCTTTTACAGTACCTTGAGGTTCAGTAGAAGACGAACCCTAACACTTGTTTAAGATATTCTGCTCTCCCTTATTGGGCTTCCTGAAGGTGGTTGGCAGTTTTTTTTTTTTTTTTTTTTTTTTAACCAGTGGATTTTGGTGCCATGAACTCTAAGCAGATAAGCCACTGAGACCAAAATGGGATTGCTGGAAATTTAGCAGAAGTGAAGGAATGGTACAAGGCCTAATGTGTTTTTCTTGGGTCATAAGCAGAGAAGGGAGGTTGTATATTAGAATTATCTGAGGACTCAGATTACATGGGCTTCTGTTTCTCCACTACATCTGCTTCCCATTGTCTCCTTTCCCCCAAGACTCTGGATTCTATGTGTCCTTAACAGTGAGCCATTGTCGTGATCATGGATGGAAATGTGCTTGATATTTCAAGCATATTTAGATCTCGATGTGTTTAAGGATCACTGACCTGAAACACTTTTCAGGGTATCCATTGAACTCCATTTCCTTAATAGGTCTTACACTCTTTTGGTTTTATATGGTGTTCCCTAATTGGAGATTCAGAGCACCATTGGTAGCTCACTTTCTTCTGTAATGAATATATATGTAAGGCAGAATGCCTGTGGTGCTTCATGCTGTGAGGAATCCAGCTTTGAAACTATGGTCAAGGTAGTGTGCTGCTAGAGAATGTGAGTAACTGTTGTGTGAGGGGATTATGGACTTGTTTTTAACCTTATTTATTTATTTTTTTTTTGAAATAGGGCCTCATTCTGTCTCCCAGGCTGGAGCACAGTGGCACAATCATGGCTCACTGCAGCCCAAATCTCCTGGTTCACGTGACCCTCCCACCTCAGCCTCCCAAATAGCTGGGACCACAGGCTCACACCACCATGCCCAAATAATATAGTTTATTTTCTGTAGATAGGGGATCTCTCTATGTTGCCCAAGCTGGTCTCAAACTCTTGGGGTCAAGCTGTCTTCCTACCTCGGCCTTCCGAAGTGTTGGGCTTACAGGTATGAGCCACTGTGCCCAGCCTTGAACTTTTTTGATGGGAAAACTTACAAAGACCCATTTTTGGAGAGCATAAAGTTTCCTGAAATACAGGAATCACACCACTTGGACAGATGTTGTTTGTATTTCACGCCCACACAAGTGTGTTAGTGTGGAGAAGGACCATTTTTGGAAGAAAGTACTTTTTCCCCTGAACTGGTTTCCTGAATCCTTTTGAGTTTCATGTTTTATGGAAGGCCATCAAAATATTTGGAAGGCCAGCTTATTTCATGGTCACAAAGGCAGCTTTAATTGCTTGCATAAAGTTGGAGCTTGTCTTTCTCCTTTTCCAACAAAGTGACATTTATTAGCAGTTCTCTGGTAGTTATTTGTAATTGCACTAGTGTTCACCATTCCCAAATGTTACAATTAAATCATTTGAGAGTCTAGTCACATTTCTAAGCAGATGTACCAAATTACAGCTCAAGACTTCTGCTTGAAATCTAGAGATCCAATTAGTAAAATTTTGGGGCTGGGAAGGGTTAGCCAGGGAAAGACCTGAGAAAACACGTAGCCCAAAATAGTTTGAAATTTCCTTGCTGCTTTGCCTCCACCCAAAGTTGATTTGTCAGCATGTAAGGGAGTGTTACATCTTCTCAGAAACTGGTTGGTTTTCTTTTCATTCAAGTTTAATTGGTTTTCATGGACTGAATTGAAGAAGGAAGGCAGAAGTTAGGTAGATGATGTAAGTGAGCAAATATATAGCAGCATCTTGATTTGGGTGTTTGTTCTTTGTTGTTCTTTTATTTCTGTCAAAGCCATAGCTGCATATATAGCTCTTTTTGTCACATGAGTTTTTACGTTGTCTTAAAACTGTGAAACAGTTACATCTACTTTTCCTTTTTAACTTGATTCAAGAGCCCTTGAAACTATCCTTTTACATACTATTTTTTTTTTCACTTGGAACGGCTACTCTATTATATTCTCTGAATTTTCTAATTTATTTTCTTCAAGATCAGCATTAGCCAGGTGCTGTGGCCCATATTTATAATTTCAGAACTTTGGGTGGCCAAGGTGGGAGAATCGCTAGAGACCAGGAGTTTGAGACCAGCCTGCACAACATAGTGAGACCATCTCTCTACCAGAAAAATAAATAAATAATGGGCATTGTGGTATGCCTATAGTCCTAGCTACTTGGGAGAAAAAGGCAGGAGGATCTCAGGAGCCCAGGAGTTTGCAGGTACAGTGAGCTATGATCGTGCCACTGCACTCCAGCCTGGGCAACAGAGTGAGACCCTTTCTCTTAAACAAACAAACAAAAAGACCATTATCTAAAATTTCTTCCTCTAGTAAGTCTTCCTTTTCTGGAGGACTCATTTATGTTTCCTCAGTACTTAAGAATTTAATTTTACTTGCTTTAAAAGGGAAGCTCTGTGATGAAGAGGAAAAAGTGAAAAAAGCCTGGGTGGCAGAGTCCTAAAGTTTTTGGACTCGCAACTGCCTTTGCTGCTTTCTGTCTCTGTGAATTTGGTCAGATCAGTTAATTTCCCAGTCCACAATATTCTCATCGTAAAATGAGACTAATGGTACCCACCTTTCTGGGATGATGTTTTCTCATTTGCTCATTTGTTGTTTCATTCATTTAGGATATGCGTTGAGCATTTACCCTGTGTGAAGCCCTGTGCCAACACCAGAATGTCAGGAAGGACATAGTCTATGCTCTTATAAAACCTACCATCTATTAGGGAAAATGAACATTAAAAAAGTGGTTATAAGTGTGATCACTGTTCAAAAACAAAACAATAAAAAAGAGTGAGTACAGGATGTCATGGGAGCATTAAACAGAAGCAGCAAGTGGAAACCATCAGTCTTTCTTTTTTGGTGGGGTATGGAGAGAAGGCACAAGTAACTTTACTCAGCATGTCAATGTTAACTTAATGAATGTCTTCATGAAGGATGAGGAAAAATAGGCCTTGTTTTGCTGCCGTTAGCAAAGCTTGCAGGCGTTTCACCAGTCTCAGTTTCCCAGTTCTTCTCAACCTTTGACCGCTCCACTGGCTCTGTCAGACATCATCCCACACAGATGCCCACCTCTGACGCCATGTTTTGCTAATGCTATCTTGCTTAGGCGAAGCTGGTTCATTTGTCTTCCTTTCTCTGTTATTTGATCACTTCTACTTCTGCAACACCATTCTTTTTATCCTTATCCCAAGGAATATTCTTGATATTTATCTTCATCATATTGACCAACTCTTTTAAAGATCAAAGAACTCAATCTTTTAAAAATGTGCTTTATGTATAAATTATGCTCTGTGCCTTTTCAGCTTCAATGTATAAATATAGAAAACTTGATCCATTAGGAATAGGAATGGGAAGAAGCTGAGGTAACTGTTCTTTCCAAAGACCAACTTTGTAATCCTCATTGTAACTGTTTATTTTCTGAATTTGCTACCTTATTGTGGTCTCAGTGAGGCAGGATGAGAATTTATTCACCTTTGTATTACTAGCATTGACACCCAAGAATGATAGACACTTGATAAAATGTTATCTAAGTAAAGGAATATATTAACAAACATTTAGAGTTGAGCTTAGATTATATCTAAACGACAAACCAAGACTCTAGAAATCAGCTATGTAAATATCTAATAGGTACTGCAAGATATAATTACTACTACAGAGATATACTGAAGACATTAAATCGCCCTACCAGGGGAGGTACAGAAGAACTCGATGAATGTTATACTATTTATGTTAAAGGATGACAAGAATTTCTCCAGGTGAACAAGGAAGGAAGCACATTCCTGCCTGAGGAGTCAACCTGCAGAAAGCATAGAATTGGAAAGAATCTCACATTTTTGCACAGCTACAAGTTTCTCACTGTACCTAGCATGCTGAGTGTATTTAGTGGTGTGAACTTGAGGCTGGAAGGGTGGGGCAAGGCTGGAGCCTAATGGCCTGTTTTATAGAGGACTCAGAACTTTAGACTTTATGGGTTGTGGAATGTTGAAGGAGTGTAAGTCAAAATGATTTGATCAGATTTGAACTTGAAGAAGGTGGAAAAAAGGGAAGAGAAGGTGATTATAATTCTTCTAATGTGCCAGACAAAAATTCACATTCTTTATATATACTAACTCATTTAATCTTCACATCTTTGATGGCCACAATAATGTGTCAGTCACGTAGAGGATGTTTTGAATGGGGGCAAAACCAAAGGCAATGAAAGAAGTTTATTGTAATATCCTGGTTGAGAAATGATGGGTCCTTGAAATCAGATTGTTTCAGTAAGGCTGAGATGAGGGGTTTTGTCACAAGAATTGACAGGTCTTAGCCTGTTGGAGGTAAAGGGGAGGGAGAAGGCCATGGTGACCCCCAATTCTGCCCTGGGCAGCTGGCAATGGCAGTGCCTTTCTCTGAGCTAGAGACTAAGAGCAGAAGCAGCTTTCTGGAGACAGATGTTAAGTTTAGGTTCGAATTTGTGGCATTTGAGGTCCCAAACAAATACTGAGAAGGAATACATTCGTTAGTTAGGAATGCCTCTCAAGAGCTCAAAGGGCTATCAGTAAAAGGTTTATGGAAGGGAGTTGTTGGTACTTGGGTGCTAGCTGGAACCATGTCAGTAGTTGAACTATGGAGGTTGTTAAATAAGAAGAGAACTGGGTGACACCTTAGGAAACATAACCATTTAAGGAATGGTCAGAGGATGGGGACTACTACTATATACTATTAACATTTTTACTGCGATAAAATCATTAGCCATCATAAATGTACAGTATCGATGGATTATATGAGATGCTCTGATGTACTATGAGCTATGCATGTGTACTATTTTAAAGTCCAACTTGATTTTACTTTAATGCTAACAAATAGGACAAACATCACATATTTAGTTAATAATAATTTTCTTTCTGTCTTAGAATTTAGAAGGGCTAAGAAGTATTATTTCTAAGATATGGTCTAAGGCTCTTCAAAAGGACTAAATTGATGCTTTCTTTTTCTCTACATATTTGCCCTTGCTTTTTACGAGGAGGGATAGTTTGCATTTTCCCACAAATCTGTAAATACAGTATTATAGTTGCTGGTCAGTGAATGCATATTGATGATGTTCTTTTCCCTACTTAAAACAAAAATCTTGCCAGAAATGTTGACCCTACATTTTTTCCAACATACCTTTTTCTATCAACTTAGCCTATTTAAAATATAATGAAAAGCTGAGAAACAGGCTAAAGACCAACAGAAAATAAGTGCTAACAAATCTTCATTTACCAGTTTTATTTCCACAAGACTTACTTGAAGTTATATAAATTCTTCACACTATGAAACAGTTAGTAAACCATTCGTGTGTATATATATATATATATATATATATATATATATTTTTTTTTTTTTTTTTTTTTTTTTTTGGGACAGTCTCACCCTGTCACCAGGCTGGAGTACAGTGGCGCCATCTCAGCCCACTGCAACCTCCACCTCCCAGGTTCAAGCGATTCTTCTGCCTCTGCCTTCCAAGTAGCTGGGACTACAGGTGCACGCCAGCGCGCCCAGTTAATTTTTGTATTTTTAGTACAGACGGGGTTTCATCACATTGGCCCAGGATGTTCTTGATATCCTGACCTCGTGATCCGCCAGCCTCAGTCCCCAAAGTGCTGGGATTACTGGCGTGAGCCATCACGCCTGGCCTCCTTTATAATTTTTAAAGAGTCTGTAGAATAATAACAGTAATGCCTAATTCCATTTGCTGAATGCCTAGCACACTAGGCTCTGTGCACATAGATACAGTACATGTCTCCTTTCATCCACAGAACTATGTGCTCAACCACCCTGAGCTTCTTAAACCGTTTCCAAGATATTCCTGTTTTTAATTTCTTCGTGTCTAGTGTCAAGGTGTAATATTTGACCTAAATAGCTTGCTTTTCCTTCTCTCTGTTACCTCTTCATCCTCCATGACTTAGCTTATATTACCAGTCTGCATGGTGGCTGTATTCTCAATAACATTGTTGGGAAAATAGTCTGATACTAATGAAATATTTGAATGAAGAAAAAACATCATGTTCTATCCCAACATAACTTATTTTAGTTCCATACCCTCCAGCTCTTTTCCTCATGCATGTGTATTCTTATAAAACCACTTGTACTATTTTGTAGTCTGCTTTTCTCTTACACAGCATATTTTTTCATATTTCTATATAATTTTCATAATTATCATTTTCATCATAAAAACAATGTTAACCCATTACAGAAAATAAATCAACCATAATTACTATCTTGATGACACTTAACTGCTTTTTTTCCCCTAAGTACTTGTGTTACAATTTAAGGTAAAGGATGGGGGTGTTTAGCTGAGGAAGCCTAGACTGTCACTTTTAATTATGATAATGTTACTTTTTCACAAGAGTTCTTTCAGATTCACTTACCCTCTCTGATCTTTCATTATCTCACCTGTAGAAGAGTGTTGAGCTTGATCATCTGTAAGATTATCTGAAAAGTCCTGTTAAGCTGTAACTAGTCTGTGACTCTATGACCCTCTGAATGTTATATGACCCTCTAAATGTTGGTAATTCTTCACCTTTTTTGTGTCATATACCCCACTGAGAATGCGGTGAAAGTTTTGAATCCTCCTCCGTTTAAAATTGCCACTCTGCACACACATATATAATGTTTCATGCGATACCATCTGGGGACCAAGAATCTTTTGCCCTAAGCACAGGAAAGAAAAATTTATGGAAATGACATAGAATTCAGAAAGTATTCTGCACCTAAGAGGTGGGAGAAATTATGTGGCTTATTTTACTCTAATATTATGCAACCAAGAAAGTAGAAAATTGGAAGATATTCTGAAAAACATGTATAAAACACATTGCAAGGTTACATAAAATAGTGACTAAAATGAGTTCAATATATCTGGATCTAATCTGATTATTTAGTTTAGGAGAATCGCTGTTGTCAAAGATGGTGACTCTGGAAATGCTAAACTCAGGCTTCTAGAATGAGAAGGGGAAAATGGGCAAGGTCACGATGGTCTAGCTGCTTTTTAAAAATACATATTAAGGGATTGAATATGTTTCCTAGCTTCACTGTATATTGTTAGAAAATCTATCTGTGAAACTGGTTGTTCGAGATTTCGTTTTCTGTGTGTAAGTGGCTGTTCAGATGCTTACATGCTGTCTTAATACTGAAGATGCCACCCTTTTTTCCAGGGCCCTCTTTTTACATGGGAAGATAGTGGATCCTACTTTAAAATGCGATTATAGTGGGGAAATGATTTAATGTTGAATGTGAGCCATTGAACACAAATTGCATTTTATGGCTGTAGTTAAATGGCTCAGGATTGTTCTGCTGAGTTAAGGGAGGTGGGAGGAAGTAGTTTTAGGAAAAAATATGAAGCATCTTATTTTTAAAAAAATGCAGATAGTGTTTGCTTTGTGATTTTGATGTTTAAAGGAGTGTCATGAGTATGCTTCAGCTTTGAAGTGTCCACGTTGCGATGAGAGAGAAGAATGTTAGCCCTTTTCCTGAGGGATTTTGAAGTCAAAACTACTTGGTGGATTCTTCTGAGAGAGGCCTATGCCATGGAATCCCAAGTTGGATTAAATTATGGTGAAAAAAGGACAATAATCCCACAGTGGGATATCTTCCATTGTCCGTGCAAAACCCTTTTATATTAACATTCTTGGAATACTGCAGAGCTGGATAAAGACAAGGTATTCATATATGTGGATTCAACTAAATATGTGTTTGTTCAGTGACCCCACTGGCTCGTCCTCAGTCCTGAGTGCTATTCATATGACAAATACCGTGTGGGTGCTTCTGTGTTTATAAACGCATTTAATCCCTTTAATACCCCTATGAGGTAGTTACCTGTAATATGATTATCTCTCATTTTTAAACAGATAAGGACAGTATCTTAAAATTTTTACACAATTTGCTTAAGTTGACACAAGTAAATGGGAAAACGGAGCTTTGAACTCAGGATGTCGAGCTGCAGAACCTGCTTTCTTACCCAGAGGGGTTGAAGAAGAATCACATTAATGGTTGCTTTTATTTTTTCTTCAGTTGGGGGAATTTTGAATTGCTAGACTATTTAGGAAACATCTTTAATGGGATTATTAGTAACTGTGATCCAGGCAGAAAGTCATGAAGCTAATATGAAATAATGAAATCAATGCATAGTTTATTTGTTTTTATTTTTGTTTTTGAGATGGAGTCTCACTCTGTTGCCCAGGCTGGAGTGCAGTGGCATGTCCCGGCTCACTGCAACATCTGTCTCCCGGGTTCAAGCGATTCTCCTGCCTCAGCTTCCTGAGTAGCTAGGATTAGAAGCACGTGCCACCATGCCCGGCTAATTTTTGTATTTTTAATAGAGACGGCGTTTCACCGTGTTGGCCAGAGTGGTGTGGAATTCCTGACCGCAAGTGATTCTCCCGCCTCTGCTTCCCAAAGTGCTGGGATTACAGGCACGAGCCACTGTGCCCGGCCCATAGTTTATTCCTTGAATTGAATGGTTACTTATTGAATGCTTATGATATCCCAGGCCCTAGGGACAGAAAGATGATTAAAGGCTAGGTGTCAATCCCTGAGGAGCTCTCTGTCTGGGAGAAGCAGATATACAAATCAACAGGTACACAGAGTCACATATACAGATGCCATGAGGGCACTGGGGATGAACACGTGTTCTTCATTTCACTCGTATTTCAAGAATGCATATGTATTTTTGATAAGTAAAATAGGCACATGCTATATAGTTATACACTGAAAGTGTGTATGTGTACATCATAGTTTCATTAATTTTTCTTGCCAGACAACCAGATGATTCTTTATTAATCTTTGAAGTTTAATAACCTTACTAAGATATAGCTCTTCCCCCTGCCCCACAGAGATACAGCATGCCTTTTTAGTCTGTAGACTACAGAGGACAAAGATCATGTTATTCACAAGGGAAAATCAAGAATTCAAGTGCTTTGGCAGTTTCAAGTGCTTAAGGAAAAAAATGCTGAAATTTTGAGGCATCTCTAGAGGGTAAGGAGGAATAAGGAGAGGGACCACTATCATGTGGACAGAGTAGACAGTTTTAAACATAGTGAATTTTTTTGGATTTAGGGATTGCTCCCCATGCCAAAAAAACCCTACGGGCACACCTCCTAGCCCAGCTAATTTAAAACAAACAAACAAAGGATTTTTGTTTGTTTTTTTGTTAGAGATGGTATCTCACTTTGTTGCCCAGACTGGTCTTGAACTACTGGCTTCAAGCAGTCCTCCTGCCTTTATCTCCCGAAGTTTTGGGATTACAGGGATGAACCACTGCACCTGTCCAGAATCCTTTTTCTTGTGGAATATTAAACTAAGATATTATTTCTCTGAGCAGTCATCTTTTAAAACTCAAATGGATCTGGGAGAGGCTACTAAATGATGATGAGATGATGATGGTAACTTTATGATGTTTTAAAATAGGACATAGCTGCACTGTGTCTCAGGCACAGATCTACAGTGGCTTTCCATGTACAAGTATTATCTCACTTAAATACAACTGTCCTATGAGTGTCCTCATTTTGCAGATGAAGAGATTTTGGCTTAATAGATTTACATAACTTTTTCATGGTTACATGACTAGTAAATGGCAGAGCCAGGATTCAAACCCTGATAGTATGACTCTTAGCCCCACTGCATATAAAGTTGTCATTAGATACTTGCCACCTGGAATCATGAATTGACTCCTTTCCTGTATCCTCTATGACAGCAAACTGAGAGAAGGTCCCTGCTTAGTTGGAATTCTGGTGGAGGTTGAGGGAAAGGAAGAAGGAGAAAGGTTATCAGTCCTTGGATGTTGGGGGTGTGGGGGTGGTCAGAGTTTAGGAAGGAGTACAGTAGAAGAAAAGTAAGATGGGAAGGCATTGGCTGACTCACCTGCTTTCCAATTTGGGCTAGAAGCAGTCTCAGGTGTGAGAAAAGAACATGAAAGGGCTACAGAAAAGAACTGAGAAGGAAGAGTGTGCAGGTGCAATTCAGTTTTGACTCTCCACGTCAGCACGAGTTTGGCCAATGATGAAATGGTGTAACGAGTGAAAATCCCTTACTGGCAAAATCACCAGAAAGTAAATTCTGTTTTTAGGAGTGCTGTTGTGCTGCTCAGTTCCGTGTAATCAGGCTACTCTCTTGGGACAGCCATTGTAAACACTGCCTTCCTGATAGGGATATAGCAAGTTGTATAGAGTCAAAGCCAATTTGTTTAACAGAGCCATTCAGAAGACCCTGTCCATTTTTTGTTCTTTTAATGAAGAAAGTTACGTTTTGAATGTAGTGTTTATGTATAGTGACTATATTGGAATATAATGTGTAATGCTTTCAATAAACCCAGAAACTTTTCCAAAATATTGTCTTGGTTCATAGGATGTCATATGGAAGGATAGACACCGTCTTAATATTTTCCCCTAATAGAATGTCAATTCTTAGAGTAGGAGAGGGGCAGGGAAAGTGGGCTATAAAATCACTGGCTATAAAATCAACTTCTCCCCTTTGAATCTGAGAATTCAGTGTCTTATAGGGCAGATCTCTCCTCGTCATCTCTACCTGATATGACCGCACACGTGAGTGCCTGGCACCTGCACTTTCTCTTGCTCTGATGACCACTTCCTTTCCGCCCATCTGTTTTGACCTCGCACCATTCTGGAGCTTTTAGGAAAGGCATTTGTAACAAAGGCAGGACCCAGGTCTCCTGGTTTTCATCTCCCTATTGTTTTCACTATATTATAAAACCTTCTTTACTTAAAAAAAAAAAAAGTTTAAATGTAGCCTAGCATGCTTAATGTCCTATCAGGTTGATTTAAAAAGGGGCCTTTTATCTGGACAACAGAAAGTTCTGTGTAACAAAAGTATTTCCAAGGCCTAGGAAATGCTCTTATTTCAAGCAGTATTTGATACAACAACATTCTAAGCAAATAAACAGATACATATCACCTTTTGTATTTCTGTTTATCATTATTTGACCCATAACACCCAGTTTTACAGCTTGATGGCAAAAAAACAAGATGGCAAATTCACAACCCTGTGGCAAAATTATCATGTGTTCAGCCTATTGATGATAAGTGAGAGGGCAAACAAACCGATAAATTAAGAATTTAGTATTAACAATAAATCTACTGGGGCTTCAGCCTTCCCTAATTAAGAAGTCTTAGAGAGAGATTAGCATTCTCTGTTGATGTTTACCTTTGAAATTTTGAACAAAGCATTGTAAGCAGAAGATACCCTAAGGAGCATTTTTGGAAAAATCCCAACAAATGCATAGAGCCACACAGATGAGATGATTTAATTAGCTTGGATAACACTGTTTCTTCTAAAGTATCTGAAACAGACTCATGAAACTCATAAAAAGCCTTGTATTTTCTAGCATATGTGAGAGTTTAAGGGTGCTTAAGAGCCTGCTTTGAAAGGTTTGCTGAGTCTCTCGGTAAAAATTATTGCCGGATTATATGGAAAAGAGTCAATCTATAGTATTCTCCAATTATCAGTGTCATCATGGAATTTAGAACTGGAAAGAGACTTTAGAACTCTTCATATCTAACTCATTTTACAAAACGGTGAACTGATGCGTTGGCTGTTGACTCAGTGAAGGTCCCACAGCTGGCTTTGGCAACAGACCTAGGGCTAGACTCCATGTTGCCTGAAAGATAAAGAAGCATTCACTGCTCTTCCCATCCTACCATATTGCCTGGCTAGTGTTTGATCAGCTTTTCAATGTGCGGTCAAGTTGTTGATTGAGCTAATAACTTATAAGTGAATTATCTTTATGATTGTGTTCATTTCTAACCATGTCCCTGTGCAGTTTACGAACAATACTAATCGTAAGCAAATACTTTCACCTGGCCCCAATGATTTTTACCTGTACTGACCAAGTGAACAACTTAGGCTGGCTTATGCCAGTGAAGTGGTGCTTCTCCCTCCTGACATGAGACTTCACTGAAGTGACTTGCCAAGAAGAAATGAGAAGATGGCACATGGAGAGTCATGTGGATGCTCTCCTCTCCCTCAAGCTCAGCTCTCTCGTGCTTGATCTGTTCTGTCTGTGTCCTTTAATATAAATGTTTAAATGTTTAAATGTCATGGAGTACTTGGTTATAGGAGAAGGCAGAGCTCTGAGTGGAATCCATGATGGTCCTGAGACTAGAGATATGTATTTTTTTTCTTTTCATGTATGTATGTCTTATATCCCCAATTGAGAATTCTATCACTGTGAGTGATACAGCTTCAGAATCCTGAAGGCTAAGCTATTAGGTTTGAACAATATGAAATTGCTGGTTTTCAACTATATTATATCTACAAAAGGGCAAGTTCATATGGCTTAACCTAAAAAGTAAAAATCAAATGACATCAGTTATGTGCAAAAATGTCATAAATGGCTGGTGAATATATAAGAAGTTCAACATTACTAAGAGCCAAAAATTGAAAATTAAAATAAGAAACCTTTTTTTTACTTCATCAAATAGTAAACCAACAATTAGTCTTATACTTTCCTGGTTTGAGCATTGATTAATACAACCAGTAAGTATGCAAATATTTAAACTCAGTGTTTTTCACTGATAGATATTTATATCAAGGTGCTAGATTGATATGCATATAAATATTTTTGCACAAGTTCATCACAATTTGTTTATAACAGCAGAAAATGGAAAACAAACTAAATAGCAATAGGGAAGGTAAGTTTTTCATGCTGTATCCATATTATGTAGTGTTATATAATTAAAATTACATAATTTGTAATTAAAATGATATTTACCAAGTGTTTCTAATGACACTGGAAAACATGTAGAATATAAGAAGTGAATAATTTCAGAATAGTATATACAATATGATAATTGTGTAAAAAGCTGTAAACAGAAAAGAACAAGAAAATACACCAAGACATTGATAATGTTTTGACTTTTGAGAAATATTTTTTCTTTGCTGTTTTAATTTTGTTATGCAATTAACATCTATTTTTTATCATTTATATATTAATAATTACATACTTACAAGTGTTGTATACCAATTTATAAAGTCAATATGCTCCCTGGCCAAAGGTTAGCATGTTCACATGAAAACATGCACATAATGCGTTTCTAACAAGTTCCCAAATAGTGCTGATGCTGTAAGTCTGGGGACCACACTTTGAGAATTACTAATGTAGAGAATGACCATATGGGGATATATATCCCAGTGAGAAAACAAGTTCCTGGTGTCAACATGTATCCACTGCTACTCCCCCTGCCACAGCCTCTGCTTCCAGGGGTCAGAAACTCTTACCAATGGTCGTTGGATTTCGTTAAAACAGGGCTGAGTACCAAGTATAAATGCTGTCTCAAAGTCACCAGGCTGTAACAAATTAGAATTCCTGTCTGTATCCCTTTCACCTAGCACAGTCCATGACTTAGGAAAAAATGTTCAGTTGTGTTGGTTGGTTTATGGAATGGATTAAGTGGTAAAGAGTACAGTTTTGAAATAATAAAAAATGAATTGGAATCTTGGCTCCATAAACTTATGTTGGCCAGATTCTGTAACCTCTTGCTCCCCCAGTTTGCTCATCTGTAAAATAACTTCATGAGGTTGTTGGGAGAAGTAAATGAGTTAATACACAAGTTTTTGAATAGCACTTAGTAAATGTTAGCAGCTGTTGTTACTGTCATCTAGGATTGCTTGCATTTTTAATCTTTTTCAAAAAAGAAGTTATTTGAACACCTAGCCAAAAAAAAAAAAAAAGATTGCAACAGCAAACACTTTCAAGAGGGGGAAATTATAGTTTGTTAGTTTGTTTTAATTTACTAGGAAAACTTGGGGAAAGGACTATAGAGAAAATAGAATTCTCTGAAAGTAATATGGCAGGTTTTACTGGACATTTCTGCTTTTAGTGGCTCTAACAGTCCCAGGATTTACCAACTAGGAGACCTATCAAAAGCATATGAAAGTGTCTTAGTCTTGTTTTGATTTTTGTAGCCATAAAAAATAAACCACAAAGAAGCATGAAAGTTTTCTCTTTGGCCTCAGTAGAATTCTTTAACCTTGTGATTTTGTCCTTGTCTCTTTGTGAATGGTGACAATACTCACTCCCTTATAGGTTAGTTGTGAAGATGAGGTGAGGAATTAGCAAGGTGCCAGGCACACAGCTGATTCAGTTTCAATGTTAATTCATTTTATTTTTCCTCCCCACTTTGCCTTCTGCTCATCCTGCAGCCCACATTCCCGTCATTTTCAAATGTACAGAGGTGAAAATTGTGTTGTCACTAGGATTGGCAAACTTTTTCAAGAACTGCCGTAAAAGTTCACAGTCTAATAATTTTTCTGATACTCCCACCGTTAAAAAAACCTACGCTCTAAGAGTTAATCCAAATCGTCAAAATATGAAGTCCTCCTTTCTCTTCCAGGACGAGAAGGCTTCATGAATATTTTATGATGGCGTCTCTATTTAGGGATGAATCCATTCCCCATCCTAGGAGAGCTCCAACATGCTGTGGGCTGCCAGGACTTAGCCCAGGAGTGTGGTGTTTTACTGAGGCAAAGGTGACACTGGAAATTGTTTGGTTTGAGGCGTTCAGTTCAAAAACTTTCTAATCCCGGAAGAGTGAATTAATTTCCTGTGACGATTAGGAAACAAACTTTATATCTCATATATGCACAGTTGCCATTTAATTTTCTTTTTAGGTAATATTTGAAATACTGAGAAAGTTTGTAGTTTTAAGTATATTGGGTAACATTTCTAGATAAGTTGTTTTGCCATCAGCTAACCCAGCTGGGAGGTGCTTAATATTGATCAAGCTTTTGCTCGTCTGGAGAATGATGATGTCTATTATACATATGTACAGATCTTTGTTCTCTTTGACATCTGGAAGGTGGTGGGAAGGAGCAGATTCAAAATACAAAGACTGGTTTTAAGCCCCAGTTGTGCCACTTATTAGTTAGGTGATCCCAAACAAGATACTTAACCTCTGCAGTCTCAATTACCACATCATTAAATACAGATATGAATCACTAGGTAACTACAGTTGTGACTATCAGCTAAGTTAAAATGTGAGAAAATTTCTACAACCAATGAAGTCCTACATAGAGGTAGATGGGACCTCTAGTCCTCTATAGAGGTAGGCTGTTGCTGCTATCTTTATGTTATACTGTTTATGAAAATAAGTTTTCTTTTCTGTAAAGTAAGCATACCTTTATTCCTTAGGGAGGGTTTACACTTTCATTGAACTGGATATTGCATCTAATGAGGATTGCTGTTTTTTTCTCCTTGATTTCAGGATTTAACATTTAAATGAAAGTGATCCCTGCCTGCCTTTGGATTGAATTTATCACTGGTTTAAAATAACATGTATGACACAAAATTTAAAAAGCTGAATAGCTGATTCTTTTTGAATGCAGAGTAGATCATATTTTCAAATGGCTTGTTCTCATTTTAAAAACCCAAGGTGAATAGAATACCTATAAGGATGGTAGGCTTGGGAATTGAAAGCTCTATGTGTGTCTCCAGATGTGCCCTGTTAACATGGACAAATCATTTATTTCTTGATCACTAAAAGCATCATAGTTTTTGTATGTTTAGGATAAAAATAAAAAGGGAGTATGGTATTTTAAGATCTTTGTGTAGCATAGCATTGTGATGTTAAAGTTTATACTTGGGCTCATTTTAGAAATGACCTAATTAAGTCTTCCTTTTTTCTGCATTAATCACCTTCTTTTGTATTATAATCTTTCCTATAAGGAAGCTAGCAGACTGACCCATCATTTTTCTTTCCTCAGTGTTAAATAAGAATACATATTTTAAACTTTACCTGTGAATCATATTCCTCTCTCTTTGGTAATTTATTTCCCTACTCTCCCTTTTGGTTCTCAAAGTAGTATATGACTTCTAGATGACTTGCTTTCCTTTCGAAGGACAGATTACTTACTACTAGGAGATCATGTAAAATTAGTCTTTTAAAAATATGACTTTGTCTCTCCTAGCTTAGAGATACAGCTCCATAAAACGAAAGTGAGGATGATACCTGGTAAAGTTCAGATGGAGCTAAAGAATCAAAATCAACTGAACTTTTACCAGGAGTCCTTAGTGAAGTAATTGATTGCATTCTCCAGTGCCTCTCCTTCAATAAGATTTCTGTTATTTGTTTTCTTTTACTTGAATATGGCTTTTAGGAGGCTTGTATTTAGAGTTTCTGTGCTTATGAAAAAAGAGATAGCTTTATAATTACTATGTAAGAACTATGAAGTGGGAAAGAATACATTGGCAAGACATATTACAATTACTTTGTCATGCATCTGGTTATGTTGGCATATTTGTTTAATTAAATTCCCTGCTAATTATAACTGTATGTACTTGTGTTAATTATTATTTGCCTAACACTGGTAACAGTGTAATTCTTTAAAGGAAAGCAACTCGCTTTCTATTTAAATTAAACTTCAATTTAATATGCTTCCTAAAATAATAGTAATGACATTTCGTTAGAATGGTAGTTGAAAAATCCTTATCTACCTCAGTGGAATTTGGACTGGCTAAAATTTAACAGAGTTGTTTTAATATCATATTGTAATTAGGGATCTTAAAGTTTTACAGTAAAATGGTTAACATGGCCAAAACACCAGCTGATGCTGCACATGGTTCATCTGCTGAAGGAAACATTTTCATCCTTTAAGGAAAACCTTGCCTGCCCTTCCAAACTTCCTGATCACCTACTATAGAAGAGAGAGGGAGGGAATTATACTTGACAATGATTCTCAGAGACCTAATTAGAAGTGGGTCTAATATATTCTCTGAAGCATTTATTTAAAGTCAGATTGCCCAGGTCACTTGGTTATGATCACTCACCCAGATACTTAGTATATGTGTAAGCTTTTTCAGGGTTGCAAATCTATTTGAGTTAAAATTGAATTCCCAGTGGAGTTCAGTCTTTCCCATTTCATTCACTTCATCCTCTCTGTTTCAAAATTCTTCTACCTCTACAGATATCTTCTTCCTCTCACCCTTTGTCAGACACTAGATTTTTTTTTTAATTTCCCCTACTTATCCTAGTGATAAGCGGGGAACTCTGATTTCCATAGCTGCTCCCTCTTTTTGCGTGCATACTGGCATCTTTTCAGAGAGTTTGACTCTTATCTGGTTTTTTTCCTTCAATTTAAAACTACTTCCTCTCTCTGAAATGCCAATCTAAAAAAATTTGCAATTTCTTCTGCCTAGTCACTCTCCCTAATTTACATCAAAAACTTTCTTTTCTATCACAAGAGCTTGATCTTTGGCTCCAGACAGAAATGAGTTTAAAACATGCCTTTTCAGGTAAGTTGCTAATTTTCTGAACCTCAGAGTCCTTATTTATAAAATGGGGTGCTCAATGATGACAGCCATCTAGGGCTAGAGAGAAGGTGAAATGATGTAACATATATAAAGCATCTAATTCATAGTAGGCTCCAATTAAACAGTGGCCTTTTATACACACACACACACACACACACACACACACACACCCCCCTTATATATGTGATGTTTTATATGTACTGTGTACACACCACTGAGTTCCTTTTGTCATATTCTCACATTCTATTTCAAGAGACAAAATAATACCAACAAATGAGACCGAAGCTACTAAAAGTGCTTTTCAAGCTTTCTTAGCAGTGAAAAGTCTTTTCAACTGCAATCTTACATGAAACCATACGAAACTTACGTGAAACAGAGAAAGGGGTAACTGCTGTCCATGAAATACAAGGTCCTTTTGTGTTCTAAGTCAGACCCTGCAAAATCAGATAGTTCTGAGGTATATAATTTAAAAGCTACTGAACTATTATTTTGAATTCACTCACGTTAATGAGTGCCCACTACATGGTAGGCACTGTGCTAGGACTAGACACAAAGACAAATTAAGGCATAGTCCTTCCCGTGAAGGAGTTCATAGTCTGGTAGACAACCTCTTTGAACTCTTAGATTCAGCAATTCTAGATTCAGTTAAAGTAGTTTTAAGGCAATATGCATGGCATAAATGGAATGTGTAAGTACCTAGGGGATAGAAAGTTGTGCTTATCCATGAACTCATCTGAGAAGGCTTTCTTTGGTGATGATTTGAACAGTTTGAGCCTTGATTGCCAGGAGCGGAAATGAATCCTCGTGTAAACAAAAACCTCTGCAAGACTATCAAGGACTAAGACAGAAGACTAAGAAACCCTGGTAGGAAACAACAAACATATTGCTTATCACATTTATCCTCTTAAATGGGAAAGACCGAACTAAGAAGCTGGAAATGAGGTAGAAGGAAAGAGAAGGGACCAGTTGTTTGATGATTTGAAATAAACATTTTTTATTATGAGGAATATAGATTTTTTTAATTAAGAAAAAGTGCAATTCAGAAAGAATGTTATTGTCCATCTTGAAGTCTTTATTGTCACCCCCACAACTCTTCCCCAGTGTCAACTGCGAATGGGCAATCAGGCTGCTATCTAGGAGAGAGAGGCCCTAGGGTATGTAAAATACTACAGATATATCTACTGTGTCTACAACAGCAACTGGTTCTCTAGGAACCTAAAAATAGTCAAAACTTCTTTTCAAGTTCAAACTGTCACCAAGGTTAGTTAACGAACCTTAATTGGCAAAATGAAAATGCTGCGTTATTTTTTGAGAAGGATTCTCAGTTATCATATGAAATTTGTATCTGGTTCATAGTAAAGTGTTATTTATTAGCCACACTTTAATGAATTCCTTAAAATTTGTTGCTGAATTTAGGAGAGATGTTCAGTTCAATACAACACTCTTTGAGATTGACTATCATGTATCAGGCACTGTATTAAGTACAAGAGTAAAAAGGCATGGCATTTCTTCTCAGAGAGCCCATGGTCTAGTGAAGGAGTCAGATAAGTAAGTAGATAATTATGAAATATTGTGGTAAGTGCTATGGAAGAAATCTAAAGAACAGGTTATAGAAAGAGGATGTCATATCAGAGGCCACGACACTTAAAACTGAGTCAGAATGAGTGAGAAATTAGACAGATGAAGACACAGGGAAGGATGTCCTATGTGCTTTCTGTTAAAGTGCAAATCACATACGCTTGGATGTCCGATACTTGGGCCAGTTATTTAACTTCTCTGAACATGACTTTCCACGTCTTCATTTAGTGTTTACCACAAAACATTGTGGGAATTGCACGTGCGAATGCAGGTAAAGAGGCTACTCAAGCCTGGTGCATAGTCATTTAGAAATAAGTTGGTTTCCACCGTGGCACACATATGCCTGTGTAACAAACCCACACATTCTGTACTTGTATCCGGAACTTAAAGTAAAATAAAAAATAAAAATAAGTAGTTTGGTTTTTTTTTAAGTGTTGAAAGCTGGGCTTTCATTGCCAAAGAAGGCAAATGTTGGTGTTTCATAGCAGCTGAATTTGCCAACCACCTACCCAGTTGTTAGGCTACTGAAATGGAACGTTTCATTCCCAATTAATGCACCATTTTTCTCAGAGACTTTGAACAGACATGTTTTTGATCCATCAAATCTTTCTGTCCTGGGGTTGTGTTTGGTTTTTATTCCAATTCTAAGGTCTGTCTGAACACACTGTGCCTTGAGCCATGTAGCACACAGAAGGACAAAAGATTTCTTCTTATTTTTTTTATTAACAACTGAAGGGAATAGTTAACATTTATTTAAGAAAAAAAAAAAAAGACTGACTTGAGAGAAACTTTTGGTTATTTTCTAGTGAGGGAAAAAAAGCTCTAAATGCAGTATGTCAATCTTGTTTCCTAGATAACAAAGCAAATCTAAAACAGTTTTGAACTTTTTTCCTTATTCCCTTTATCATGAATGTTTAATATCCAAAGGAGCCAATTTTTGTTGAGAATTAGCTTCCAGGTTTGGAGACTATTAGCAATCACCACAGGGAGCCTCACACTCCAATTCTATTTCCCATCCTTTTTCCTGAATCGGAATCATTTTCTGTGTAGTTATAGCAAGTGCCTCGGTTTTGCTAGCCTTATCTGCTGTTTTTAAATGTCCACCTCTGCCAAGCTGAAACATCATGAAAGTAATCAAATTATGTATTAGGAAAGAGTAGATCATTGCTTCAATAAACTTGCCAAAATCAACATGTGTAGCCGTCTATACATGTGGAATGTCACTTTGATCCCTCTATAGCTATTTCAGTAATGTCATCAATGTTCTCGTAATCATTTTATAATCATAATATTAGTTAACTATTACATTTTATCACTTAACTCGTGCTAAGCATTTAGCTTGTATTACTTACTTTACCTGTACAGTAGTTCTCTCAGGTAGATCCTAGAGTGTTATCCAGTTTATTGTGAAGAAGCTAAGGCACAAGAAATTAAGCAACTTGCCCATTTTCCTACAGCTAACAATGCTGGATTCATACCCAGGCCTGTATGATTCCAGAGCCCATGCTCTTAAATGCTAGGCTATACCTCATCCTTTTAATCCTTCTGTGATCTTTAAAAAAGACATGACAGTTGTTGCTGTAAACCATAATTTGATGTCTTATGATAGCAGTTACTAGCTTATTGGTAGTTTTGTTTGTAAACATTGAAAGCAAGCTTTAGCCAATGCAGACTTAATAAGATTTGTATTCAGCAAGTGTGCTTTTGCTAATAGTAAGCCAGACATTGTATCAGGCATCAGGGTAAACATACATATACATATGTATATGTCCTGACCTTGAGGAGGTGATATCTAGCTGGGGAAACTTACTAATTGTACATAATCCATTATCCACAATTCTAAATTCCAAAATGCTCTAAGAAATGAAATTTTTAAAATGTGTAGACTCATTTAGCACTAATGCCTGCATTCATATGAGGCCACATTATATATAGCCTTTGTTTGTACCTCTTAATATAATTTTTCATACATGTGTTTGATTATGAGGTGCTACCCTAAGCTCTCATGGCATTGTTGCATAATACATAGTAAATGCCCTGAAAACCTTTCTAAAATCTGAACTTTTTGAATTCTGAAATATATCTGGTCCTAAGAGTTTAGCAGAAGGGGTTGTGGCCATACATGAATGGACATGTTGTAGCCCAGCAAAAGGAATGATTTACTTCCCATGATTGAGTTAAAGATTCACAGAAGAGGCTGCAGGCAGTGAAACTGGAATTTACCAAAGTTGTTTTGGCAACCTAGGCAGAACTGAAGTCACAGCCAAAGACATAGACTTATAGAGAATCTGGGGAGGGTATGCATGGAAGACAGGACTAGAAAGGCAAGTTGGCACCAGATTATCGAAGGCCTCCCATGTCACAGGAGAATGCATTCTTTTTCTATCAACTGACAGGCTTTTTTCTGATTTCCTTCAGCCTCATTTGCTGATGTACCTTGCTTCGTTGCAGTGTGTCATGTATCCATTTGGAGAACCTGATGAGTCATCTTGTGAATGAAAAAATGAATTGAAGGAAATTGCTTACTTTCTGTGTTGATTCAGGCCTCATTTCATCTTAACCCCCTAGTTAGAGGACATCAGTAATGAATCAGTCTCTGCAACTCATTCCTAAATAAAATTAATTGGAAACTAGATAGCTCCCTAATAACCATGCTTGTTTTTGCATAATAGAAGGAGAAAAGGATTAAATTCTTGGTTCTAATTAATAGGAATGAAAATAGAATTGCAATCCGTGGTATGGCAAAATGAGAGAAAATAAGGCTTGTAAGTAATTTTCATGGTTGTTTAGGAATAATTGTTTCATTATTGAGTTAATAGTTTTTACAAACAGCTTCCATTTCCATATCATATTGCTACAGTCACTGTTTATTGAGATTGCCTCGGCAGAAGATGACAAGTAGTTGTTTTAAATCCATCACTTGTCTAAAATATGAGTTCCAAAGTAGTTAGGGGAGGGTATGCAGCAGGAAAGAATGAGGTATGGGAGGGAAACAGGGGGTCAGATTGAAATCAGTTGATTAATAAGACAACAAAATTCATTCACCAGCTTGTTTCAAAGGAGACTCTTATTATTCTGGAAAGAAATTAGACATCAGATCCCTCATAGGCCCCAGGCTCTGACATGTGTTTTATAATGACAGTTAATTAGATACTGTCTGCAGCAATCATAGGCTGTCATTTCTAATACATTTCTGGGAAGTTGAAGGACAGGAGAAGTCACCCCCTCCTCATATTCCCCCTTCTCGTAACTGAAATCAGTTGCCAAAATTAACTGTGAATATATGAGGCACGAGTTCAACAATTATACAGCCGTTTTGCACATTTATGTTTCCTACTTAGTATGTACTCTGCATTCCAGGCTGGGCTGGGCATGCATTTTGCAGACAGAGATGTTACTGCAGCCGTGGTGATATTTAGGAACATCTCACACAGCAGTCTAACACCTGGTCTCAAGTGGAAGATGCCACTTGTCATTGCAACTTATGCATTAGAACACAAAGAATCTTTCACACCATTAAATTCAAACTACCAGGCTTCCCTCTTTTCTAAAACAGAACTTGCAATGCATTAATTAAAGTCATCTATTCTCACATGTGTAAAAACCTTAAATTTGAATAATTCCTGCAGTAGTACTTAACCTAAATTTTTCATGCTCCCTTTTACCGAACATCATTATAACATGACCATAAAGTGTATTTCTTAAAAACTAAGCCATGAGGTAGAAACCATGTTGAAATCATAGATGTTAACATTTTAAGCATTCTCGGAAATTCTCTAGTCCAATCATTTTGCTCTGCAAACAAGGACATTTGAGTCTCAGAATGCTAAAATAATTTGCCAAGATTGTGCAGTTTCTGGGCAAGCCTGACTTGGAATTCCATTCTCCTGAGTTCTAGGCTGTTACTCTTTCCCCTTAAGAGCACTACCTAGTGACATTACCTGAGTGACTTTGGGCTAAGTCCTGGATGTTTCTGAGCTTGAGAGTCCTAGTCTGTAAAATGGACATAGGAACAATATGTACCTCATAGAATTACAGTGAGCGTCAGTGGGGAAGCCACTCCAAAGCCTTCAGTAAGACTCCAAGCAACCTTATGTTGCCTTCTGATTGCTTTTATCCTTAGGTGTCCCTAGGTCATTGCTTTCATCCCAGAGCATGCCTGGAGCTTGTAAGTGCCTCCTAAGGGACATAAGAAGGCTCTCAGTGCCTTTGTGATTGAAAACCATACTCTTTTATGGGCCACCCAGTACATTTGTTTCTTATTTTAGAGACATGCCCACTCAAGCCATGTGCTGAAATTCAAGCTTTTACAACCCAAGTTATCATAACTGGTGTCTCTAGGACAGTGCTTCCCAAACATCCTTCCCAAACATGCCAGAGGAAGAATTACCTGGAGAATGTTTTAAAAGTACAGATTCTTGTTCTCTGACCAACTTAATGCCCTTCTGTCAATTCCACTCGAAAGAAAACCTTTAGTACAAGAAGTGTGGAGAAGAGTCTGTTAATCTATGTATTTACTAGGTTTTGTATTATTATTGTTATTATTATTTTTTTTTTCTTTTTGAGCTCCCTGGACAATTGTGAAGAACAGCCAGGTTTTAGAGTGCCTGGCTCTGTCAGAGCAGATCATACCATACCCAAAATATGCTAGCTTTAACAGCTGCTAAAATCTCTGGGTACTTTTTGTGGGTTCTAATTAACTTTCACATGTTGGGGGTTGAAATATCATCAGTGAACTGATAATATAAATTTTTGGACGCACTGGCACTTCTTTCCTTGCACTTATGTACTCATTCGTGCACAAAGCTACCTAGCACCCACTATCACCACTTGGGCTACAACCCTTCTAATCTAAATGGATTATATAGTAGATAGCTGCTATTGTCTGTGAAGATAAGCCTGCTGTCTGCTAACAGTAGAAAACATGTTTGAGATTTGTTTCGTTTTATTTTATGGTGGTAGTGGTTTTAATCCCCTCATACCCACCATCCAAATA
Source organism: Pongo pygmaeus (assembly GCF_028885625.2). Taxonomy (NCBI): domain Eukaryota; kingdom Metazoa; phylum Chordata; class Mammalia; order Primates; family Hominidae; genus Pongo; species Pongo pygmaeus. Next base: position 132,705,397 of record NC_072379.2, read on the forward strand.
ATATGGCTGGTTTTGTATTAGGCCGTTCTTTCTTACATCTGGTTTCCTCATAATCAAAGATACAGATTTTCAAAACACGTAGCTGGGATTAAGGATATGGTGTGTGGTACTGGTTATTCTCTGTGCAAAATAAACTGGGATCAGAAAGCATATTAAGCCATAAAACAAGGCCTGACCTTGTATGATTCTCTACCCAATGAGCTAACCAGCCAGGGCAGAGTTGGGAAGGCTACAGGATTGTAGGCCATTAACATCCCTGAAGAGCGAGGCTGATCTCTTGAATTATTCTCAGGCATGAGCAGAGAGTGTATGCAATAGCCAGTTCCATATGTTACTATCATGGTTCACTTGCTTTCTAAATGAATGCAGCCTCCTTACCAGCTGTGGACTCTTAATGTTTGTAAAGGTTTAAGATGCCCCAGTAGGAAGTAGAATGACATTGAATAAAGATGTTGAAAAAAAGAATGCAACCAAAGATGACGAGATAATATATATTAAAGTTAGTTTAGTCAGAGCCCAGCACATAATAAGCTTTCAATAAATGTTAACTCCAGTTGAGGTTATTACTATTATTCTTGTGCCATCGTCGTTTAACTCAAGTTATTACTGATAATCAGTGGCATATTGACGATGGATGTGAAGCATAGAAAGTTCAAGACATTTAACTTGATTTTCTACAAAACAGCAGTTTAAACAATCTACTTTTTTCAAGCCTAACTTCTTACCCTATTTGTGCATATTATAGTATATGGTCCTTAACTTATGGACATTAGTTCTGAATTCATATTTCCATTGGGTTTAGTGCATTGGATGTTTTTAGGTGAACTAAATGGGCTGTATGAAACTCATCTCTGGAATAATTTCAAGAATCACTGAGGCTCATGGATAATTCACATTGTCAATTCAAAGTTATTTTTCCCTAAAGACTCTTAATCCTCCACCCAGCTTGCTCCCCCACCCCTCCCCCACCACTTTATTAGTTGAATAAATAAGGATGAAAACATGGCTAACCTGAAGAAAGTCTGTTCTCTCTAGCAGTGGCCCAGATATAGGGCAGTGGAATAGAGCACTGTCTTTACCCCTGGAACTCCAGGTCTGCAGATTTTAAAAAGAGTTAACTCTATGGAGCTATAATTGTGGCAGTTTTTCAAAAAGGTAGACAGCATTTTACATGATTTTTTTGTTCTTAGTTTGTCTTGTCAGAAGTGAGGAATTGCATTTCCCTCCTAAACTCTTTACTAGGTTGTGCTACGTGCCAGGATTTCTTAATGTCTTTAATCTGTAGTGTGCCTAATCTTTGGGGGAAAAGGAGTATAAATCAACATCCATGAAATGCACAGCCTTCATGTGTTAGGCTTTGTTTCAGACGAGTGTACATGGATCATTTGCAGCTTGTAGCATGGAGAAATGACGTCAAGCCACCTGTGAAGCCATTCATTTAAGCAGTCAGTTTGACAGTCTCACAGGGTGATCTGCAAACACGTGACCTTCTTAATCTGGGTACACAATGTAGCTCTGTTGATATATTCTTGTCTTTTAGTTTATTGTCTTTCATAAAGTTAGGCAAGAGGATAAATTAGTTTTATCTGCCAAAAATGTAACAGGTGCATCAGCAGGCATGTCTATAACTACACTAAGGCTATCTGGGATATATTCTCCCTATAGTTTTTCTTTCTATTAAGTGCAGAGGGAGAACTGTGGCACAGTTAAAGCATCAAAATGTCTAAGAAAATGTACAAGATTTTTTCCCTATCCATGTCTCCTGTGGGGCATCCGTAAGCCTTTCATTCACTTTTCTGTTGCGCATCCTAGGAGAGAGTAGGACTGATTTCGCACTTGCAGTGAAGAAAGTCATGGCTTATAGACCATGTGGGATGTTCTTCTGTCTACATTAGAAGAATTGAACTTTGATGTTCTCTACTTTTCTTCACTTCAGAAAAGGATTTCTAGGAGATATAAGATTAGGCTCGATGCTAGAAGGAAACCACATCATCAGTTATCTAGAAGGAATTACGTCTATCTTCTTTTTACTTATAGTCTTAATAGACTTAGGGTTTATTGGACATTATTGGGCATTCTGTAGATGAAAAGCACTGTTAAAGAAATAAAGCAAAATAAGGTGGATATCTATTTCTAGCTGGGCTAGAAAGCTAAAGCAAGTAGGGACTTCAAGTTGCAAGCATGATTTTAAAGAATAGGTTAGCAACTTAAAGATATTGAGTTTTTCAGTTTCTTTTTCCACCATCTCTTTATTAATTGTCACGAGTCTATTTTCTGATTCCACCCGTCAGTTCTATGAATACAAATGGTGTTGTCTTTATGTTGTTGCAAAATAAAGCAACAATGCAGCATCCTCCTTAAAAGCTACTCTCTCTCCTTTTCTGATCCTGCCAACTGAAATGACATGGTTTGTATGTTAGTTTTGGTTCTATATTAATTTATTCAGTCATCTTTCAGGAGTTAATTGAACATCTTGTCTCTTGTTCCAGACATTTGGCACGTGTTGCCCCAAGCCCAATTCCTTTATGTGGAAAAAGGGACTGCCAAAGAAGGCTAATTTACCTTCTTGTGAATGAAGGACTCCAGAATGTGAATGATGCATTGGGATCCATTGTCAGTGTGGACATGAGTCATTTACTCTTCTAATTTTTTAGATTATGGGTAATTTATGAAAAATTCAATTCATGTTTGATTTGTACCCTCTTAAATCATCAACATATTATTTTTTAAGAGTTATCAAGTGTTCAAGAGCTAACATTTGGCTTAGAGTAAGCCTATCCATATGCCAAATAATTTGGATGAGGTACAGAAACCTATTGCTTTGGGTCTTCAAATGGATGATCTTAACAAAGTGTGATTCTCTATGTTTCTTTATTGCATGTTATGGGCCATGAATTTGTTCCCTGCTTTACTGATGTCCTCCTAATTGCTTGATATCTAAGAATACTTATCTGTAATTCACTGCCATATTAAAAATACGAAACAAAGCTGTCCTGTAACAAGAAGGTCCATTTAGCCTTCTGAAAAGTAACAAAAATGAAAACCCAAAGGAGCAGGAGCTTTAAATTTGTTCTAAATACAGAACCATTTGAGGGCCAAGAGAATTAATTTATATTTTTAAACATTATTTTATAAATATATATATATATTTTTTTTATATTTAGTCTGCTAAGATTATAGATTTAAAATGTTGAGTTTTACCAGGATCTTTAATGATTCTTGTTGCCTGTCAAGCAGAATTCTTTGAGCATAGTATTTATCACAACTTCTCCTGAGATTGAAGATCATGTATACTTTCTTCTAGGCATGTGCTTAGTCTGAGAGAGAGAGAGAGAAAGAGAGAGAATATGTATATATCAATTAAATGTGATTGTATTAGACATTTTCAGAAGAAATTATCAGGAAACGTTGTTACTGAATTATATATCCAGGTCTGATTCAGACAATCTGAGGATCACCTTTTGGACCACAATGTATAGAAAAATACTTCCTGCAGAGGGTTATGTGAGAAGTTGCTACTCTAGAGCTGAAAAGGGCTTTCACATTCTTACGGCATTTTTTCTAAGGAACAGGACAGTGTTATGATTATTCGTGGAATGAGGATGCACTGATTTGGAATTGTAGTAGGAAGTGGATGAGTAACATAGATCGAGATGGCAGCACATCGTTGGGAATGCAGACTGTCTGGGTTCAAATTCTGACCCAGTCACTAATTAGCTTTGTGACCTTGAGCAAGTCACTAAACCTCTCTGTACTTTGGTTTCCTCATGTGATATATGGGGATGATAATGATCAGTACCACCTTTTATAAGGTTGTTGTAAGGATTAAGCTTGTTAATACATGTAAAGTTATTAGAAAAGTCTCTGGCATATAGCTAGTATATATGAATGACTATTATCATGAGTCATTATGAAGTTTGTCTTGGTGCATACTTTACCCAGGTAATAGTCTGTGCTTTCTGGAATTACATCATCTCTGCATCTCTGTGCTAATTGAAGCCTAGATGTCTAGTAACATTCATTCTCTATCTTCCATTTAAAAAAAAAAAATGTCTCTGAAAGGTTTATAAAAATATACTTGACTGAGAATTATAGGCATTCTCCCAAGAATATTTACATTTCAACCAGGACTGTGCCATGATTAAGACAAAGGAAAGGTCCAAAGTATTAAGAGTTTTGACCCAAGTTGCCATCCATCCTACTCCATCTCTTGATGCTTATCTTAGGGGGTAATTAGTGAGAAAAGAAAAATGTAAACCAAGTTCCTCATGAATCCCGTATTAACTTTGAACAGGACTCAGTCTGAGATATTACCTCATTTAAGACTTCTCGGGTCAGACATGGTGGGTCACACCTATAATCCAAGACCAGGAGAGAGGCGGGAGGATCACTTGAGCCCAGGAGTTCGAGACCAGCCTACGCAACATAAGGAGACTCTCTCTACAAATAATAAAAAATTAGCTGGGCTTGGCGTGTGCCTGCAGTCCCAGCTACTGGGAAGGTTGAGGCGGGAGGATGGCTTGGGCCCAGGAGGTGGAGGTTGCAGTGAGCCGTGATCACACCACTGCACTCCAGCCTGGGCAAGAGAGTGAGACTCTGTCTCAAAAAACAAAGACTTCTCTACTATTCTAAGATGCAGATAGGTCAGAAGGTTGTGACCACTGACCGTGTCCCACCATTACTCATTCAGAAAGTTAGCATCGTCTAACCAAAGTTTCAGAGCTGCGTCCTCTTCATTCTATCACACAGAAGAAACAATACTCAAGCAATAATTGTTTTATCTAATCCCTTATTAGTCTATAATGTGGTCTCAGTTCTGTCATTTTTTTCTTTTAATTTAATTCTACTAAAATGCTAATACTGTTTTAACTTCTGATTTAGCCTCACATGGGCTGCATCAGAGACTTTTAAGTGAATTGTTACAGTGTTAATTAGGATTTCATGGTCAGGCTCCATTCCTTTAATAGATATGATATGATTTGGCCTTCTCTGTATCTTCAAATAAGCAGTCCTCAAACATCCTTATCATCTCTCCTGCTGCCTTAGAAGATTTGAGATAATGGAGGGATGATGAAGCAATCAAACAAAATCTATTGATTCACCTTGGTGAGTATCATTTATACATCAATGAGTACCTTGGATGCAAAATTACCTTTGGAGTTTAAATGTCATTGCAAAGTTGTATTGGAAAGGTAATTTTGTTTTGGTAGGCCACAGGGTTTTGCTTTCTGTTACTAAATTTATATCTACTTGCCATCTTCATTGTATAAGTGAGAGGTTTAAATGCTATGTATTTAATGCCCCTGTCTATAAAAATGAGGGTTTTTTTAAATGGCTTTCTCAATACTACTAACTCTTATTTTTGCCACAGTGTTGAGAAGTATGGATTTATGATACTATAAAACGCAAAGAATAGGGTGGAAAGAAGGAACACTTCAAATATCACAGAAGCTCTCTTCCTTGAAACTTTTCTTACTTCAACTAGGCCTTTGGATCATTTTGGAAATTTCAATTATTGAGTTCTTGATATTTAGGTCAGAGGACTTATCCTTGAGAGGTGGGACTTGCTGGGTCAGTGAGGACTTGGAGAAATTTTCTGTAGCTAGCTAGAGGTTTGTAAAATGCAACAATCAGTGCTCTGTAAAAACACACCAATCGGTGCTCTGTAGCTAGCTAGAGGTTTGTAAAATGCACCAATCAGCAGCCTGTAAAATGGACCAATCAGCACACTGTAAAATGGACCAATCAGCTCTCTGTAAAATGGACCAATCAGCAGGACATGGGCAGGGACAAATAAGGGAATAAAAGCTGGCCACCCCAGCTAGCAGCAGCAAGATTTATTGTGAAGAGGGAATGCTGCTGCTCACCCTTTGGGTGCCTGCCATCTTTAAGAGCTGTAACAGGCACCACGAAGGTTGGCAGCTCCATTCTTGAAGTCAGCGAGACTGCATACCCACCGGAAGGAACAAACTCCAGACACATCCTGATGGTCTGCTGGAAATCAAAGCAGTGTGTTCTGGGGAGTTGGAAGAGCAGGGATTAGATGCTGGAGGGATTTTGCTTGACAAGTCATATTATCAAAAAACTAATGGTCACTAATAGTTTTTTACAACTAGCTATGTTTTTATTTCTAGTCATGAAGCAGTGTCCTAAATGCTTTAGTAAACATAGTTAATATGCTTTCCAAAAAAAACCCTTCATTTTCTTTGTATTTGAAATAATTTTCTTCCTATAATTGCTTTTGAAGAATCAAAAAAAAACCCATACTTTTAGTGTTTTTTGAAAGTATTACCAAGTTAATATGAGGCTTTTTGTTTTGTTTTCGTAAATCCAGAAAATTAATGATATTAGCAGCTTCAGAGATGTGTTAGATTTGGGAGCTTAAAAACTGTTAAGAGCTTGCTATTAAACAGCCTGATTTTTGCACTATTTTTTTAACTGCCTTTTTATATTGATAGAGATGGGATCTTGCTTGGACTTAATAACTTTCCCAAATTCACTAGGAGTCTATAGGAATTATTGTTTGTACAAATGATTCCTGGGAGAGATGTGTTTTTTTCGTTCAAGAGCATTACAGTGTCATAAAGAATTCCACACTGGGCAGGAGTGGCCCAGTTCAGGTTGGCCTGTCATGCTTAGTCACTGGCTAGGAGCAACCTGGGGGAAGGGCAGGAACTCCATGAGGATTCAAACAGGTGGCGCCTGTAGACCAACCAACAGCTCTGCTCCCCAAAGCATATTCTCTTGAAGGGAGATCTAAAGGGGGCACCTCCATGGCTGCCACACCCCTGTTAGCATGTTGGTATTTTTCAAATGAAGAATTGTGAATTTTTATCTCCTGAAATGCTAAGTGAGTATTTGACCCTCTAAAGATCCTTTTTGTGATATGTTGCGCTTCATGGTGACTCCACTGTGACATCACAAAACTGGGTAGATAACCTTTTATTAGCCTTTGGAAGCACGAGGCACTGGCCAGTGAGTCAGCAACCCCAACAGGAGTAGAAAATGTTGTCTGTGTTCCTGCCAACACTTTGGTTCTGAAAGGAAATGCTGACTCTTGGATATTATGTCTTTCTATATAATGGAAATAAAAAGTATCAAGAAGCAAAGTTCCCTTCTAAGTGTTGAATTCAAAACCATTTGTGAAGAAGGCTTTTGGAAGCAGAAAACTTTTGAAGGCCATTCTGGGTTTTCTTGTCCATTTCTTCACACCCTAGGGTGGCCATGAAACTCAAGATCAGACCAGATCTCTTGGGGTTCCTGGAGTCACCATAAAAAATAAATTGGCTTTCTGTAGGCTATAAAATCTAAAGATGATTTGTCCACACTGAGGTGCCATTAAAAGAACAGTGGGCCTGGATTTTGTAGACCTGAGTTTGGAATCCGGCTCCGCCACTTACTAGTTGTGTTTCCTTGAAGATATCAGTTAGTCTCTGGGTTTGTTTCTTTGTTTGCAGAGTGCAAGAATTAGAATGGCAGTGAATGCAGAGGCCCTGTACAATCCTAAAACTTAGTAATTCTGTCAGTGTCAGGGCTAAGTAATTCTAGATGATTGCAGTCCTTGAAGCCCAGCTGCCCACATACTTAAAGCTCATGGGAGAGATTGATATGTCTCTGGAGAGTCTGCCTTGCACTGGGCCTTCTTCACCTCTTCGAGTCTCCCATGCAAGGCTCAGCAGTGACTCATGATGATCGCTGGAGTGGTAGGGGGCTCAGAGCCTCAACTCCCAATTGCGTTCTGGACTTACAACTCTTAATGCCTTTGGCCAAGTTGTCTAACTTATCTTTAGTTTCACCAGCTGCAAAACACAAATAATGTGTACTTCCAGACTTGCCGCATAATCAGTGATAACACAAAAAAAGCTTTTATTATGTCAGAACCAATCTTTTCTAATTTTAATTATTACTTTGTGGCTTCTAATTTTAATAATCATTTCTTTGTAATCCTAGCCTATATGAATCGTTTTGTGAGATGAATACAACCAAGTGGGGTCACTGTCAAAAGGCTGCCAAGTGTCAGTGCTGCTTGGGTTGCAGTATTGTCTGCAACTAGTATCTTTGAAGCTTTTGTTAAGACCATATTGACTTCCTTAGCTCAGAGGAAGTAAAAAATCCAGACATTGGTAGTTATTTATCAAACTGCTCCATTAGGAAATGTTATATTTATCCATATCCATAGGTTTACTAAAATAAATGTAACCTTTGAGGGCATGCAGTCATTCAGGGATCCAGACTAGCTAGATACTTGGGGCTCTAGGCTTACAAATAAGCAAGTATCTCTCCTTGGTTTTATAAAGTTCTTGGATTATTTCAAATCACACAAATGTACCCATCCTTGGGGCCTTGAGGGCATTTACATTAATCAAAGTGAGGCAAAATTCAATTAGAAATTATCTGATGCTCCCTGCATGTTGATTTTACTAGGCAAGGAGTCTCTTTTGCAATCTGCTTGAACAGATGAAACTCAGATCAGGCAGGGTGAAAGCTGTCAAAGGATAAGTTTCAAATAAGGGCAGAAAAATGAACCCGACATGGGGGCCTTCTTCACAGTCATTCATAGTAGGAGTGGAGCCTGGAGCAAATCACACTCTAATAGGTCCCCTGAAACACATCCTTTTGTAGATAAAATCTGGTTAAATGAATGCCAAGAATGACTGTCACCTTAGATCAAATGTTCCTTGGACCTGGGTACATAACTACAACTATGCTATGCATGTGGAGAGAGGGGCACAACAGCAAAGGCGAATGGTATTGTGAGGCGTGTATAGAAAGACAAAATTAGTCTCCATAGACCTTCCCTCTGGCTTCAACACCACCCACTGGTGGATTCTGTATGGTCACTCGCCCAGGCCGTTGGAAAGCAGGGTGTCAGAGTGGGAAGACCCAAATGTCAAGACAGACTAGGGTCTGAATCTCAGCTATGCCATTTATTTGCCTAGTGATTTTGGACAAGTTACTTAACATTACTGTCCCTCATCTTTAAAATTGGGAAAATGGGAGTATTTTGAAGATTGGTAATAAAATGTATATAGCAATTCATATAATGCCTGACATATGGTAGCATTAATACATTATTTTTTAAGGAACCTTTTATAACTTATATCCACTACTGTGAATATAAGCCTTTGCATCCCTTGAAAACTTTACTTTTTTAGTCCCTTCCCTGTCACAGGAGACCTAAGTATATGAAGATGTCTTCGTAGCATCCTTAAGTTTCATTGTTGCCTGTGTTGCCAAGGCCAGCTCTAGTTGGACATGTCCTGGGATCAGGGGTTGGTTGTTGAAAGAGTAGATCATAATCTCATACCCATATGGCCTTTGATGCTTACATATGAAGCACTGCTGTGTGTGACATCATGATAGCAAGTCATGGCCTAGCCATCATCCTATTTGTGGTTCCCTTAGGACATAACTGCTTTTATGAACAATGAATTTAATATGATTCCTAGTGGCAGAGGGCCAGAATGTTCATATCCCTTGCCATGCAGAATTACTCATCCATCTATATTCTCTTGAACTCTGTTACATTTAGGTAGTGTAAGAAAGTGTGTATTCAGTGAACTGTGTGGAGAGTTAGTATATGGGATCATTGCTTGTTGGTAGTTTTAAAAACTGTAGATGATTTGGAAAGGAAGAAGGTTTAGACTTTGACAGACTCACGAAGATAGATCAGTTCTTTCTTACTTTATGTACGATATACCAGAGATACATGTTCTCAGTAACAGGAGGTAGTACAGATTTTGAGCTGTGATGCTTTCAAACTTTGCCAGACTCTTTCATACAATTTAATTGTACAGGCCCTTAGTTGATGGCATGAAGAAGAAGTTTTATACAGTAGATGAAATGCATGTTTATTTTTGATGTGGTTTGGTTTCCTTTCTTGGGACAACGTATGCATGTAATATATTACATTCCTCATACCCCCATCCTTCTGCTCGTAAAGAATAGGAATCATTAGTTTAAAAACATCTGTTTTAGCTATCTTTCCATTTTCAATGATAATATTACTAATTATGTTAATAATTCTAATCAATTAAAAAATGCCGCTTAATTTTTTGAAAGAGCTTTATCATTTGATTAACATATAGGCTTCTCTTTGCTCGTATTTTTTTTCTTTATCATCATCTTTCTTACTAGGCAATGGCCAAGTAGAAATGCTTGTAATAGTGCATAGCAGTTATTGAACTCTTGTGGTTAAGACTTCAAGAGTTCATTAAGAGGACAGAAAAATGGACCTTTGATATCTTAATCTGATCACTCTAATTGAGAAAATACACCTTAATAATTATTCAGTAGGTATGTTGACCTGATCATTCATTTGCCTTCTAATTTGGACCCTTGGTCTTGGCCCTTCTAGCTCCATTTAACTAGGTGATATATGGAGCACCCTGGACATTAGTATTCAGGGGATGGAGCACAGGCCTTTCTTCCTCTCTAGGGTCCGTTCTTCTTGTGTGTGGCATTGCTGGTGAGCTCCATCAGGGAGCTGACAGTCCAGGCTAGTCATAATGATGCTTTCAGATTTCTTCAGAGTCTGTAATTAAATGACATCACTGAGTCTTAAATGCATCTGCTGTGAAAGTCAGAAGGCTAAATTATCCCATTAAAGAGAGAAAAGTGTTACTTGGTGTTATAGAATCCCAAGTTTAGTATGCTGAAGAGTTGCTTCGGGAAGGCTGTTGAAAGCCAGTTGAGCATGGAACATAGTGGGAAGATTGGGAGGCTGGAAGGCCATGTGGTTCAGAACAAGCTGTTCAAGAATCACAGCTGCACTCAGGCTAAAGTTTAAAAAAAGAAGCCATTAAAAAATTTCTTTTGCTTTCCCAAATGCAATTAACTGCTTGGCTGCTGGTTTTTACTCCTAACAGCTGTGCTGTTTCGGGCCCTCCAGAAGATATCTGCAGCTACATGACCACAGAATAGTGTACTGTAGTTAATTAAAGCATGGTTTGCATGAGGCCAAGGCCATGAGTTTAGTTTCCATAGGGCTAACTTCACTAAGTTAAATCACCAGTTAATATATCCCCAGCCTTACTTACCCGTCTTCCAGATTACTGCCTCATAGCAAAAGGTGTCTGGAAAAAGGAACTTCTGTTTATCAGTCCAAGTGCCCCTGCCATTGGAATAATGCCTGAAAATTATGTTATTTGGGTCTATTTGCCTACATGGGTAATTTCTAGAATAAAGCACTATTAATTTTTCAGTTGCCAGTTGTGATGTCCCCTTTTAAATATAAAAATATATATATATAGGCATTTGATCAAATCTGAGTATTTTCAATACTCATTTTCTTTGACACTTCCATAGAACTGAGAAATTTTAATTGATTTTTTTCTTCCCATGTGTGTCTGATTTGCTGTACTGTATCATAACTTACGAGTTTTATCTTTTGATGACTGTGTAATATAGGGATAGAGTGAAAAGACAAGGAGGAAGTGAGGTGACATGGACAAAATCTACCACGTATTCCCTCCTTTTTCAATAAACATATACTTACTTTCTCTAAAGTGCCTCGCTTCTTTCATCATCAGCCCCGAACAATGCCATTATTTCCAGTCACCAAACTGAGGCCAGAGGAAGAGATGGAAGACAGAAATGGGCACATGTTTTGTTTTTTGTTTTTTGTTTTTTGTTTTTTGTTTTTGAGACAGAGTCTCATTCTGTTGCCCAGGCTTGAGTGCAGTGGCACGATCTCAGCTCACTGCAAGCTCCGCCTCACGGGTTCATGCCATTCTCCTGCCTCAGCCTCCCGAGTAGCTGGGACTACAGGTGCCCGCCACCACGCCCGGCTAATTGTATTTTTAGTTGAGATGGGGTTTCACCATAGCCAGGATGGTCTTGATCTCCTGACCTCATGATCTGCCCGCCTTGGCCTCCCAAAGTGGCCACTGCGCCCGGCCAGAAATGGGCACATGTTTTATTTTCTTGGTTTTACTTTAGAAACTTTAAAAAATATTCTTACTTCATACTTCAACTTCTTTCCAATATACCAAATATATCAGTAAAGCGTTCTATTTGGTAAATAAAATAAAGCAATACAAAAAAGCAGAACTTTCAAGCAAAAGTACATTTTTGGAGGACACTAGAATGTCTCGTAGAATCTAACCCCTTGGAAGGACAAAAACCAGGGCAGCACTGGGGGCCTCAGCAGGAGTCATCTGCGAATCTTCTCTCTGGGTCATTACATAGACCCAGTCATTACAAGACCCAGTTATCACTAACTCCCAAGCCCCAGGTCTCTCACTTTGGCCAGGGGTCTGCTGATACTGTGCACATCACCTAGAGCAAAGGCAAGGCCATGAGACAGAAAACATGGTTTCAGAGTCCACCCTGCTGGATGCTGTGTATCCTTCTCTGAGAAAGGAGACTGGATATGCCACCCAAAAACTATCCATGTTGGTGGATCCAGGGTTAAGGCAGGGCCCAGAACATAATTTAGAATATCACAAAACAGGTGTCAAAGAGTTTTCCAGACCAGCATCTGTTCCAGAAATGTGAGGAAAGCTCTCAAAGCATATTCAGTACCTGAGAAGTTTGGAACTCCAGATCAAGAGAAGCATTTTTCCTCAGGCTTAAGGCCACATAGAAGGTCTGCATTTTGTGTCACTTTACATTTTTACTGACCTTTATTCAATTGTCTGCTTCTTCTCCTCCATCTAACAAGAGGCCATGTAAGATCCAACAGTGATGATTTCACCATCCTGGCTATTGGAAGACTTAATGGTTTAAGTATCTCATATTAAATGTTTCCTCCTAATCATCCAGGCAAACAGAGAAGTCAGAATGTATTAGTTCACTAATGTATGTTCAGCATCTGCTATGCTCAGAGTATTGTGCTAGAACTGTAGGAAACATAAGGAAGTTGAACCAGTTTCTGAATTCAAATCACTTATACTTTAGTTATCAATATAAGATATAAACAGAGAAGTAGTTACAACTATTCTTCAAGGTTTTAAGTAAATTCCAAATGATCAGTCTGTAGATGCAAAGTGCTTTAGGCATAAAAGATTCATGAATAACAACAATAATGATAAGCAATATTTACTGAGCATTTTCTGTAAGGTACTTTTTTTTTTCTTTTTTCTTTTTGAGTCAAGTGTCTTGCCCTGTTGCCAAGGATGGAGTGCAGTGGCAGGATCATAGCTCACTGCAGCCTCTAACTCCTGGGCTGAAGTGATCCTCCCACCTCAGCCTCCCAAGTAGCTGGCACCACAAGCGTGCACCACCACAATAGGCTAATTTTTTTTTTTTTTTTTTTTTTTTTTTTTGTGAGATGAGGTCTCCCTATATTGCCCAGGCTGTGTCAAGTACTTATACAAAGCACTCTTTATGGGTTAAATCATTTCATCCCTCAACGTATAGGTGGTAGTACTTTATAGTTAAAGAGACAGGCTTACTGTCTTAGTCACTTTGACCTGCTATAATAAAATACTGTAGACTGGGTGGCTTAAACAACAGACAGTTCTGGAGTCTGGAAGTCCAAGATCAGGATGTCAGTGTGGTCAAGTTCTGGCAGAGGCTCTTGCTGGCTTACAGACAGCCTCCTCCTTGCTGTGTCTTCACATAGGGTGCAGGGAGAGAGCAAGGGCAAGCTCCCTGCTGTTTCTTCTCATAAGGGCACTCATCCTGTTATGAGGGCTCCATCCTCGTGATCTTATGTAAACCTCATTAACTCCCAGATACCCCACCTCCGTATACTCTCACATTGGGGGTTTGAGTTTCAACATATGAATTTGTGAGGATGGGGAGACCCAGTTCAATCCATAGCATTTGTAGAGGTTAAATAACTTATTCAAGGTCACACAGGTAGCAACCTAGATACTTCTTCCCTGTGCTTATATATATATAGGGAGTTTTCTAGAGAAAAGGGAGCTTGAATAAGGTTCATATAGCTTCTAAACACTGCACTTGCTGGGTTCTTGGTTGGTTCTTCTGCTTTACATGCTGTTGCTTTTCCTTTGCTGGCCCCTACTCATCTTCTCTACCTCTTAATTGGAGTATCTCAGGGCTCGGTTTTAGACCTCTCCTCTCCTCTATTCCATCAGATCCACTCCCTAGTCTTACAGCTTTAAATAACAGCTGTACAAGAATAGCATCTAAGCTTTTATTGCAGTGCCAATCTCTCCTCTCAACTCTCAGTTCATATATCCACTGCCCACTTCATGTCTCCACTTAGATGTCTAATCAGCATCTTAAACTCCACTTGTCCAAAACAAGACTCACCAAATTTTTTTCCCAAAACTACTCCTCCTGTTGTCTTGGTCATCTCGGTAAATGTTTCACCCTCCTATTTGCTCAGACAAAAGCTCTTTATGTCATGCTAAACACTTCTCTCTTTTTTTTTTTTGAGACAGAGTCTTGGTCTGTCACCCAGCCTGGAGAGTACAGTGGTGTGATCTTGGCTCATTGCAACCTCCACCTCCCAGGATCAAGCAATTCTCCTGCCTCAGCGTCCCTAGTAGCTGGGATTACAGGTGCCCGCCACCACGCCCGGCTAATTTTTATGTTTTTAGTAGAGATGGGGTTTCACCAAGTTGGCCAGGCTGGTCTCGAACTCCTGACCTCAGGTGATCCACCTGCCTCGGCTTCCCAAAGTGCTGGGATTACGGGCATGAGCCACCACACCCGGAAACACTTCTCTTTCTTTTATACCCCACATGCAATAGGCCCTCAACAAACCTTGCGTGCTCTACCTTCAGGCTATACGGAGAATCTGACTTTTTCTAGATGGCAAGATCTTCAGCTCCTTCACTATATAATACATGATACATGTATTCTCATAAAACAAACTTGATACTCTACACTCTCTCTACTGCTGCCCCTCTGAATCTGGCCACCATAATGTCTCATCTCCATTATTTTGCAATGTCTCCTATCGGACACTTTTTACTACTTTTCTTGCCATATAGTCTGGTTTTCACATGGCAGCCAGAGTGATGCTGTTAAAACACAGGGTAGATTATGGCACTTCATCAGGGTAAAGTTCCAATTCTTCACCGTGCCCTGTAAAGCAAGAAAGGAAGTAGGAAAGGAAAACTAGGGGCCAGAGCATTTTCTGGACCAGCATCTACTCCAGAAATGTGATGAAAGCCTTAGTTTATTCTTTATCTAAAAAGTTCTAGAACACAAGTCTCCACAAAATACTTGAGGAAAAGATTACAGCCACACAGAAGCTCTCCATTTAATGCGACTTTGCATTTTGCTGATGTTTCTTGAGTTCTATGCCACTACTCCCTCTCCTCCCCCAGGACCAAAGGGCATATATTTTGCTTTCGATGACTTGTGCAGTTGTTGATTTCCAACAAGCTTCTGACTCTAGTTTCACACTAATGATATAGGATTACCATTTGATGGTAGAATAAAAGCAGTATGATGTATTGGAAAGAAGACTGGGTGAGGATTTGAAAGCTGTGGATTCTAGGCCCATTGCTGATCCTAGGTATATTTTTGGTCCACTTTGATGACTGCATATCTACCGCAGTGACTGTATTTGGTTATAAGATTGTGTTACTGTTATAATAATTGCAGGTTTACTAATCAACCTGTCTATCCATTTCAAAGGGGAATTGTTATTTTGGTGTCAATTGCAGGGTATGATGGGGAAAGACTTTCTCTGTTCAATTTCAGTTTCTAAGAATACACTGTTGTTAAAAGTAGTGATAAACTTTATATACAAGGTGTGCATTTTAACCATCACAGCCATATTATACTGACTTACTTTCTAACTCTCCATCTTAGATGTAGTCAACATATTGATTATATGTGTTAAAGTATCCAAGGACTTGCCCCTCTTTCTGGATAGGGAGATCTTCAACCTGTTGACCACATAATTAGATGAAATATATATTCTCATGTAACAAACCTGACACCAGTAGTGTTAGGCAGCTCCTAAGGGAGTCGGAAGCTGCTTCCAGCCTCGTAAATAATGAGCACATAACTAACAGAACCTGATCTTCCCAGCAGAAATAAGTCAGCCTACTTCACGGTATGCAATATGGTCAATGAATCAGTGGTTGCTGAGTGAACTGCATTTCCCCCAGCTGGAGGAGAAACAACCTTTTTTAGGAGCGATAGAGCATGCAGTAGGATGTAGATGGGAAAGGAATCTGATGAATTGATTTTCACTGGAAAAATCTCAGATTCTTCACCTGAGATTGCTTAATAGTCCTAAAGCTTTAAGCTGCTAATGAGTCTCTGTCCAACCCATTGGGGGCACTTCCATGTTGCTAAGCACTGAGGAGGCTGGAACAAATCATGCAAAATCATGCTTCCATTTCCTGGAGCTGTGGGGGTGATGACCATAACACCTCAAGTTGCATCAAAGTGACAGAACTTAGACAACTGGCTGGAAATGTGTGGAAGTAATTTGCTGCTATCACAAGTTCACATGTTAACATTATTTCACCCAATTTGTATTTTGTGGGTGACGACATGCATTTCATTTGAAATAATTAGGCAAATTCTTCATGTAATTCATCTCCTGTTACTAGAGCTAGGTTGTCCTTCTATTTAAGACTTAAAACTAGCCAGTACTTGAAGGCAACATATGACTGAAATATTCTTCAGTTCCATGAAATAAACCTTTTCAGATTGAGATTTGCAGGTAGAGTTTCATGCTGCATGCAGCTGGGGGCTCTCTGGAACCTGCTTGTCAAATAAACAGAGAATATTCATTCTCAAGCATGTGGTCCCAATAGCTTTCACAAGCATTAAACTCACTTGGAAAATAACTAGTAATCAAAAAAAGGCATTTAAACTCAACTCTCTGAAGCATGGAAGGAAATCTACATTACTTCGATTGAATTGTCATTACAAATATCTACTTTAGTTGCAGACGTAATTAGTTTTTAGTGAAAGAAGATATTTATGTAGATTGGGGGGATGTGGAAGGTTTTAATCACTGGAATACCATTTTTATTACAGCTGGATATTAGGGACTGATATTGAACAATGGGTCCACTCTTTTCCACTGAGAATGGTGGAATCTTCACATTTTAGAACTAAGAGGAAGCTGGCAACTGATCTCATTCAGCAGCTGCCTGTTCAGGCTACCCAACCCCTAGAAGTCTGAGAAATTGGTGATAGGGTTTACAAGTTATTTTTAGTGTATTTATGAATATGAATGCATGCATGATATGGCCATAAAACTATGAATCAATTTGTTTATATTTGGGTTGGAGTTGTATCAACTCAAAGTGTAGCATGTATTGTATGCTCCATAGAAATAGGGGCTGGGTCTGCCTAATTTAGTCCTAATGAATAGGACTTCACGCATGGTAGGAATTTTAATATTTGTTGGTTGGACAGTTGAACAAATGAGAGGAAGAAGAACTAATCAGAAGTTCTTTTGGCAGTTATAGAAACTTGGATTAATTTTCTTAAAGAAGAAATCAATTACCGTTTAATAAGCACAGTTTGGTTAGTAAAAATATTTCAAAACAAAATCTCCACCAGAGGAAATTAGTAATATAAGTTATTGGTGTGAAAACAACTTTGCACAATTGTAAGCTAGGGCCCCGAAAACTTAAGTGTCTTGCTCCAAATTGAGCAGGGGGTTGATGGCAAAACTAGGATTAGAATCCAGAGCTATTGGCCCATGGTCTTCCCACCATGAACTATGTTATTGAAAACAGATCAGATTCCTTTAGATGTTTAACCTTTATGAATGAAAATGCTGCCTAAGATTTGGAAATCAAACATTTATAGCTCTAAATAAAACTTGCCTCTACAGTTACTTCTCACTTTTATTGTTACGTCTAAAAGGCGTGGAAACATCATTGAACATTGTTTTTCACATGCAGATGAGACTCTGTTGAAGGGAGTCTTCTGGTTTAGGGAAGTTTGGGGGGTTACAGGTACCTTTGAGAATCTGATGACAGCTGTGGACCATGGACAAACACATGTGTGCCCAGACCCAGGCAGTTTTACTCGTGTCATCGGGCAGTTCACAGACCCCACGGTGAGGATCTTGATTTGGGGGCTCTGCCACCATTCTGTTTGGCCCTCTTTTGGTTTGGATGTTCCTTTCAGAACTGAAGAGCTTTCACATTTGCTTCTACTCTGATTAAACAGCTCACATTGTTTCATCATTTAAAATGCCTTAAAATGGCCAGATGTGATGGCTCACACCTGTAATCTCAGCACTTCGGGAGGCCAAGATGAGAGGATTGCTTGAGCCCAGGAGTTCAAGACCAGCCTGAGCAATGTAGTGAGACCTCGTCTCTACCAAAGATTGAAAAATTAGTCGAGTGGTGTGGCACGCACCTGTAGACCCAGCTACTCAGAAAGCTGAAGTGGGAGCATTGCTTGAGCCCGGAAGGTTGAGGCTGCAATGAGCTGAGATCACACCACTGCACTCCAGCCTGGGTAACAGAGCGAGACCCTGTCTCCAAAAAAAAAAAAAAAAAAAAAAGAAAAACCTATAAGGTACATTGTCCATAGAAGGTGACTACAACTAAGGCATTTTCATTTTTGAAAAATATGGAATATAAAAAAACCTGTTGAAGAAGAAAATTGTTCACAATGAACAAAAATCTAAATCACTATGCTATGTTGAAGCCTTAAGTGGAGCTATTGTAAAATATGCATTTTTATCCCAAAATGGAAATGGCACTGTAAAAATGGAGACAATTTTAATGTTCTGAAAAAGTGTATAAAAATAGCATGCATTTATAGTTCTTCAAGAAAAGGTACCAAATAATAAAATAGTCAATGGTAGGTTGTCTATTCTAGGTGGATTTGGAGGCTCATTAGTATAGAGAGAACCAAATGGTGAGTCATCCTCCCAGGCTGCTCTCCTTACCTTCAGAACATCAGCAAGACCCTGGTGAGGAAAGGAAGATGCACGTGGACAATCACCTTGGCTTTTT
Source organism: Pongo pygmaeus (assembly GCF_028885625.2). Lineage (NCBI taxonomy): Eukaryota > Metazoa > Chordata > Mammalia > Primates > Hominidae > Pongo > Pongo pygmaeus. The sequence goes on from NC_072379.2 coordinate 132,724,266, forward strand.
TTGCCATTCTCCCCGTAACCCCACCCATTTTCGTTACCTGTGAAAATAAGCCAATTACTAGAAAAGCAAGCTCAATGTATCCAGTTAGCAAATGAAGACATTTAGTAAAAATGAAGCCTCAAAATCTTGAAAGGGCAGAGTGAACAGGGAGCACTTTCAACTCCTTTTATCTTCATCAATACTTTTAATTCTGGTGATTTGAAGAGACATTAATAGAGGCAATAGTACTCTGTTAATCTTGACTATATTAATACGAGATTAGGGAAGTTTGTGGGGCTACAGCTACGTTTGAGAATCTGATGACAGCTGTGGACTGTGGACTAACACTTGCGTGCCCAGACCCAGGCAGTTTACTCATGGCGTCGGGCAATTCACAGACCCCATGGTGAGGATCCTGATTTGGGGGATCTGCCACCATTCTGTTTGGCTCTTTTGGTTTGTATGTTCCTTTCAGACTTGATGAGCTTTCACATTTGTTTCAACTCAGATTAAACAGCTCACACTGTTTCATCATTTAAAATGCTGTAAAACAAGGCTGGGTGCGATGGGTCACACCTGTAACCCTAACACTTTGGGAGGCCAAGGTGGATGGATCACCTAAGGTCAGGAATTCGAGACCAGCTTGGCCAACATGGTGAAACCCCGTCTCTGCTAAAAATACAAAAAATAGCTGGGTGTGGTGGCACATGCCTGTAATCCCAGCTACCCAGGAGGCTGAGGCAGGAGAATCTGTGGTACCAGGAAGCGGAGGCTGCAGTGAGCCGAGATTGCGCATCTGCACTCCAACCTGGGGACAGAGGGAGACTCTGTCACAAAAAAATAAATAATAAAAATAAATAAATAAAATGCCCTAAAACAGCTGGATAAAGTTAATCTTGACTGTATTTATCAGGTACCTCACATAACTTTTGAACTGTGGGTCTCAAATATACAACTCCAAGAGGACTTTCAGCCTTACATTACCCTTCTAAGAACAATAAAAATGTCCCCCTTACATTTGGTAGTTCTTTCCCTCCATATGCAGTCCTGATACAGTGAGAACTGATTGAAGAGGTAAGTTCAAGGATCTTGAGCTTCTCCTTATATATCTAGTTCATTTTTTTGCTACTAAGTGGTTTGGGCTTTTTTGGTACACTTTCCAATTACTATAATCAGCTTTGAATCCTCTGTGATGCTTCTCGTGTTCTTTATCCCTAGTTGGAAAAATAACTCTTTGAAGATACTTTTTCATGTACATTCGGGAGACATCAGTAATTTGGGTGATATTTTCATCTTTACGATCTAGATGAGTCATAGGGTAAGTGTCTCTCTCCTGGTTTAAGTGGTGAATTCCTTCAGAAAGCCACTGGCCGACGAGCCCCTTGGCGACTGTCCTAGTAACATGGAAGCTACCTGGCCTCCTTAGTGAGCCCAGGAGAAGAACCTTATTCTTCTATTTGGAGTTCTTACTTTATTTTCAGCATTGGTGAAATCTCAAAATTAAGTTACCTGTTTTTCTGATTTTGAACTTTAGTTACTAGGCTATTCCATCTCTTCTCTTAGCACCTAAGAGGCACTACCCTCCGTTCAATTTATTCAGGTTTCAATTTCTTCAGCCCAGATGTTCCTTCTATCATTATATTAGTTCCCTTGGAAGCTATCCAGGCTGCTGATAATAGCTTGAGTGTGTCACAACCCACTGGCACTTACCACTTTCTCTTCAGTAGCAGAACTCTTGCCCTATTGAGTGAGCATCTCCCAATCAAATCACAATGGATAGTTTTCTTTTTTTTTTTATTATTATACTTTAAGTTTTAGGGTACATGTGCACAATGTGCAGGTTTGTTACATATGTATACATGTGCCATATTGGTGTGCTGCACCCATTAACTCTTCATTTAACATTAGGTATATCTCCTAATGCTATCCCTCCCCCTTCCCCCCACCCCACAACAGGCCCCGGTGTGTGATGTTCCCCTTCCTGTGTCCACACAATGGATAGTTTTCAAAGCTACTACCCATGATGCGTGTTTTCTTAAATGGTACGTTGAAGACACTATTCAAAAAACTTTTTTAAAAAAATCAAGTATTACACAAGCCAGCTCATATATAACCATTGTTGAATAGAACTATTACCCTCAATAAATAAGAACTGATGACACTTAGAAAAGAGAGAACAATAGTTAATGGGTCTGCTTTTCCCTCTAACCACAACCATGAAAATATAATCTTCATTAAAGGGCTATAAAGTTGTCTGCTTTCACGGTTCAGCACACTAATGTCTCCTTGCTTTTAGTGCTGTTTTAGTATGTTGACCCTCTGTTCCCTGCAGCTGGGAGTTTATTAGTCTTTGTGGCCTTTGGGAATGAATATTCATAATGAGATAGCAGTGATGTTTCAGATCCTTTTTAAGGCCCCAAGAGAATTACTCTCAGCAACTAGGAAAACTGAGAAAAAGGCAAATCATGCCAGCATCCCATATTGAATCATGGAACACGGGGCTGTATGCAAAGGACCTTGTGAGGAAACTGAAGCCTAGGGCTACCCAGTTATGAATAGCACAGCCAGGCCAGAATCCAGGTCTTTCAATTCGCAGTCCAGATTCTTTCTGTGACATCATATTATCTCCATATGAATTTGCCTTTTCCACTCCTGAGGTTCTAACCCATGAAAAAGATAAAACGCCAAATATCTAAAATTAGAATTTGACCATGATGGTGGAACTTATGTGACAAAGTTATTCAGGGAGGGCAGAGGAGTAGAAAAACATCTCTATCAACCATGTAGTTTCTTAGAAATAAACTCTAGTTATATTTGGGGGTATTAATTTCACCAACTATATCACATTTTTCTTTTTAAAAATTACCATTATTATTCACGTTTTAAAAACATCCTTAAGCTTATTCAGAGAGTCTATGAAACACCTGTTAAATCATGTTTACCCTTCTTAGAACAATAAAAACTGATCACTATGGTAGATACAGTTGAGAATAAGGAAGATGTATGATGATGCTTCCTTTTACTTCTTTTTTCCTAATTGTATTATAAACATCTTATGAAGTCAAGGTAATTTCATTAAAATTCTTATGATTGGGTCTTAATTTACTATAGACATTCAAGCCTTAAAAGTTTTCAGTTAAATTTTACATAACTTTCTCCATAGGCAACTTCTTTTAGTCAGTGTGGTACTTCTTTAAATTCTTAATAAGCTCAGATCAGATGAAAGAACTGTTTTTCTTTCCCAAGGTGACACCATTTGGATCCCAGACTGAGGTTGCCTTTTTCCTTGAGTGAATACCAATCAGATATATGGGTTGTGGGGGAAAGGCTCTGGTGGAAATAGGGCCAGAGACCACTCCTCCTGATCAAGGCTGCCCAGAAAGATTCCTCAGTTCAGAAGGATGAACTGGATAGCTTTGCCTATTACAGGCATGGCATGGATGTAATATTGGGTTAACAATATTATTTTGGCCAGGCGCGGTGGTGGCTCACCCCTGTAATCCCAGCACTTTGGGAGGCCGAGGTGGGCGGATCACAAGGTCAAGAGATCGAGACCATCCTGGCCAACAAGGTGAAACCCCGTCTCTACAAAAAATATAAAAATTAGCTGGGCTTGGTGGCACACACCTGTAGTCCCAGCTACTCTGGAGGCTGAGGCAGGAGAATCGCTTGAACCTGGGAGGCGGAGGTTGCAGTGAGCCGAGATCGCGCTGCTGCATTCCAGCCTGGTGACAGAGCAAGACTCCATTTCAAAATAAAAAAGATTATTCATAGTAATCTATGTCTTTGGGTTTATTTAGAAGACACCTGACTTCATCGACGGTTTCTTCCCCAGTTACGTGCCTGGGAAGCTAATTATTCAGTCGGAGGATAATGAAAGACCCTGCCATCTGTCTGCCGACTTAATGGAGTGTCAGCGTATCCCAAATAGGAAGTAATTGGATTGACAGACACAAAGCCAGTTATTAGACTGTTATTATCTGATTGGAAAAAAGCAGCCAGAGAAGCATACAACTATAGCAAAAACTAATCTGATGATGTCTGTTGTTCTGGGAATGCAGAAACCACCACACAGAATGCATGGGCTTTGAAACCCCTGACTGGCTTAGGAATGTTTGGAGTTCCTTCTCAGAATTCATCTCTGTATTCTTATTACAAATCATTATAATGCAATCGAATAAAACACAGTTTGCATAAGATGGGGCCCATTTATAAAACTGTCACCACAGCCACTCTATTAATAGAGCCATTTTAAAGATTTATTGTGAGCATATGTTACTTTTTACAGGGGGCCAGATTGAGAGCTGCGGGATTTGAACATGGAAGAATGTGCTACTGGTGATAATTCAAAAAAAAAAATTAAAGCTATTCTGCCCAAGTAATATCATTAGACTGGTACTCTTCCCTTTTCAGGTGTGATTATCAAAGATCAATCTTAATGAGGCATTAAGGACAGGTGACAAGGTCTAGAGCAGTGCTACATAACTACTTTTTTAAATTCACAGATTCTAGTTTTACTTCCTGGGACTGCTAGAGGTCAGGGAACACAATGGATGGGCTAAATATAAGGGTTTGGAGGCAGAACTGTGTTATGAGCTTTATTCTCCTTTGAAAAACTGTGGCTGCATGTATCTGGTAGGGAAGAAGTAGTAAAAACATCATCTCTATTCATTCACTATTGATTCAGTGAGAGTCACAGCCCTGCTCCATAGGATTCCTGAAGTCTCTAGTCCTTGGAGTTCATGCAAAGAGCTAGACAGTTCCACAAGCTTACATTTATTCAGCAAGTATCTAAATAGCACTTGCAGTGTGCTAGGCACTTCCCTAGGTTCTAGGTATACAGCTATGAAGCTGTCTAAGACCCTGCCCTCGTGGGGCCTGCTTTCCAGTAAGGCAAATGAAAAGTAAACAAAGTCAGTGCATGTGGTATCAGATTATAAGTGCTGTAAAGAAAAAAAAGAGGCAGTGAAGGGAGATGGAGAATGATCTTAAGAAGTTGATGTATGTGCTGGCACCCTACTGAAGTCAGCAAGTGAGTTGTGTAACTGGAGGAAGAGCAGCCCAGGCAGAGGGACCAGGACTGTCAGAGGCCCAAGCAAATTATGAGTATTTTTGCCAGTCCTACCACCAAGAAACCAGCTGCTTCCAGATTTCTTTGCCTGATAATATTAGAGTTAGTCCTCAACATTTCTTATTTGTAAGTTAGGGAATACTGAAAATATGCATGCAAAGGTACTGTAATCTATAAATAATATATAAACATAGGATATTTTTAGTAAGCTCCAAATAAGCTTTAGAGATCTCTATCATTATAATCTGAGTCATTTAAAAGCTTTGAGGGAATTCCCACTTAAAGAGACCAACTCTGTGGTGATATCACTTTTATCACACAAACCTTTAGCAATAATTTTCTTGGCATATTTACAAAGAAATAAACAAAGGAATTACTTGTTAGTAATATTACCTGCCATAGAATGAGTGCTACCATATTTCAGACACTGTTTATAGACACGAGGTGAATTTAAGATACATACGGCATACGTATGGCAATACATACATCACTGCCAACCTTATAATAACGCTGCAAGGCAGATATTATTTCCTCATTTTACAGATTATGAGCCCGAGTAGTCAGAAAAGTGCCACAGTTAAATATCTGGGAGAGCTGAAATTCCAACCCAGGCCTGTCTGACCTCAAACCCTGTGGCCTCTCTTGTGTATTATGTTGCTCAAGAGATCATACCATTGAGTTCTTAATATGAGTGGCACACTGTGTTAGGAACCATGAGAAAGACAAAAAATAAAAATAAAAGCACAATCCCTGTACTCAGAGACATGAAAATATAGTTGGGGAGAGATAATTTTATGAGAAATAACAGAGGACAGTGAAAGATGGGGTATAAACGCATCATTGCATTCCTTGGACTACGAAAGCTAGGGAACAGAGAGAGATTAATGTAGACTACAGACAATAAGCCTGAAGCTGCAATTTTGAGAGACAGGTACAATTCAGGTGATCTCTGTCATAGAGTTCCAATCATGTATGGATGTTAGAATCTACTCCTGTACCTAGGGTGAAAATCAGATATCATCATGATTACCTATGAAAATTGCTTAGCAGTAGTAGTTAGAGATGAACTACTGTCTCTCAACATGGTAAATACAACCCAGCTACATTTTCCTCCCATTAACCCCTTTGGTTAAACTCCAAAAGAAGTATTCCCCCTGTAAATAATTATGTCACATAAAAAATACACATTTTAAGTACTAGATCACACAGTCACACTCAGAGTGACTGGAGTCTGACACCATGAAAGACATCCAGGAGCTGAGTCTGATTGAGGGACCTGGATTGGTGCCTCCCTGTCCTGCGTACTGTGGGACACATTCTCATCAAGTGGAATGGCAGGCCAAATACCTTGTTGTATTTGCATTGCCCCTGTCCCTCTCAGCCCATACACCACTGATTTCATGTATATTAAATATGGGTATTCTAAAATCTCACTGAAGTGGAGTATGTTCTAAATAAGTAGAAAAACATAAGTGAAAGGACCAGGGCAGAAGTAATTTTGGATTCTCATGAAATCATCAAATGGCCATTATGCAGAGATATGGGAAAGTAACGCAGCCTGATCCTAAGAGGGCCGTGAAAACCAGAGAGAAAATTAGAGATTCATGAGATGGAAGTAAAAGCCATTGAAAGTTTTTGAGAAATGAAATATACTGTGAAAGCTTGATGCAGATTAGTCTAGTGGTGAAATGTAGGGTGGGTAGTGAAGTAGGAATGGAAAAGACCAGACCAGAGACAGTTATAATCTAGAAGAAGGTATGGATTAGAGTTAGATCATTTCTAGAGATGGGACTTGTTTGGAGATTACTTTTCACCTTACTTAATCTCATTAATGTGATTTAAAGGAAATAATGCACACTCGAAGGAGCAGGTTAAATACCAAGAACTTAGTCAGGTAGCTGTAGCTTTTTAGAAGGCACTTTTTCATCCATCCTTTCATCCATCCATCCATCTATCCATCCATCCATCCTTCCATCTATCCATCCATCTACCCATCCATCCACCCATCATATTTTCTTTCCTCCCTCTCTACATTTATACTTACAGTCAAACATATCACTTCTCTATATGAGAGTCTCAGTTTGGCACTCTAAAATGCTGGTGGCATTAAATTAGTTAATGAATGTGAAAGTGACTAAAAAATTCTGAAAACAAATTTGAAATGTTATTATCCAGTTGTCATTCTTTTGGATTCTCTTAAAGTCACATTTAAAGTAGGTAGATTTATATATTACTTTTACTTTTGAAAATAAATATATCCTTCAATCATTCTAATGTTTTTAACTATTCTGATTCCTTCTGTGTTTTTATGATGTCATCTTCTTCTAGAGAATTAGTTGACCAAAAATAAAGGGAGTCGTTCTATTTCTTAAGACCTAAAATAATCACTTTGGTTCCTTTATGATGTTCTGAATGAAAAATTCACAACTTTAGGAATAAAAGTTTTCCAGTTTTGTTTTAATAACATTCCTTTTTTTGTCCTCATAAAGCAGTATTAAGTAGTAGTCACGTTATTAAGTAATACTTCTGCAATGAATTTTCAGTCCTCTGATGATAGGATTTTCTTTCTTTTGTTTCAAAAGTTGAAGCAATCTTAGGAACAATAGTCAAAAAGAATTCATTTAGGGAAACATTTCACAAAGATCCCCTGGTCATTGCTTTCAAAGTTTAGATGACCCAAGTAACGGACAGTGTTGACGTCTAGTCATAACTTCAGTGTGGGTAGGCAGGCATCTTCTGTTCTCTAATAACAATACTACAAAGTGTCAAACATACCTAAATTCTCAAATCTGAGCATGAGATACAAAATTTTTAAGATAATCTCATGCTTTTGTTCCATTCCAATGTTTTAACTTACATAAATTATCTTAGGGAATACAGTGGCTCAAGCTTGTGGTTGAAGTTGAGGAAGCCCTTCTTTTAAAGAGTAAGTGAATAAAGGGATACCCATGTCTGCTCAGAGCCATCTTTGGTCCAACCTTATGAATAGCACAGATATGTCCTCTATAATCTTGACCTAAAGAAATAAGAAAAAAATTGTTAGTATCTCATTCTGTCACCTCCACTGAGATGCCTATAACAGGATAATGAATTATATATTATTGGGAAATGAGCCATGTACTATAAGGGCAGGCAAAACATCTACCACCCTCAACTTTTAATTCATTTTCTCTCACTAATGGTCTCTTTTTATTTAGCATGCTATTGAGGATTTTCCCGAAACCATGACAGAAGGAATGAAATCTACCTTCAATTATTTATGGTTTAAATGAATGCAAATAAGACTTTCTGGCTTGCTGTGCTGATACTCATTAATAAATATTTCACTGGGTATTAGGAAGATTCAGATTGACTAAATGAGGTTCTTCTTCAATCTAAACAAAAGCCCTTGTGTTCTTCGCTACTGTGCAGGCCTGATTCTCATGTCTGGCCTTCATTAAGGCAAATGAATGTTAGATGGGTGCATCAACACAGGGATGGATCCTGTGGGAACCTGAGTCGGCGGGGGGCTCTGCAGTGAAATAATCCTCTAGTTAAACCAAATTTAATCTCATTAGGAGGGTAATTGTGCTGTTAGGGGAAATGGCCAACCAGGTTACAGAGAAACCCACATAGTCTGATTATTCTTTGACTTCTGTCATTGGAGAACTCAGAGGCAAAAGATGCTCAGCCTACTATGGTGGTGAAGTTTTAGAAAAATCTCAGATCTTTCACAGTTGCCAGAACCTGTGTATGGCATTGATCATGTCCTACCCATTCTGGGATTCTTTCCTGTACAAATTAACACACCAATAATACAAGCTCCTGTCATGTTGCTCCTTTTTATATATGCATTTTGGCCACCCACTTTTCCAACAAGGTCATACACATCAGACTTTGCTAGTGTTTTAAAACTGTTCAGGATATAGTAGTGCATCAGAAAGTTCTAAAACTACCAAAATATATAAAACTTAGTTATGAAAAATAAGCCTTTCCATATTTCTGCTCCTTGGGAAATTTTCTAGAACCTGTGGACCATGTATTTTACATTCCTCTGGATTTACAGGCATTATAGGCTTTGCCATTTTTAGGATGTGGTATACAAGAAAGCTGATGGACTAATTAGGAACCAGATCTGGCTTCAAGATACAGTCTGAAAGCTTGATAGCAGTGTGACCTTCAGCAAATTACTTACCTTGTCTGAACTGTAATTTCCTCATATGTAAAATGGAAATAATTATCACTGTCAAAACAGCCCCCAAAGCAGAATGAGGTTCAAGTATGTGAAAGTCTTTTGTAAATGCTAACATGCACTATAGATATGAGCAATAATCATGCATCCACTTGACTTATATGACTTGGCATTCCTAGCTTCTAGGGCACAGCTTACATATGATCAGTAAATGTTAGTTGAATTAATTAATTAATTAGATATTTGGTAGGCTTACTGTCATGTTTCAGTTTGTTGCTGGGATCTTACATGAATAACTATTGCTGAGAATTTGTCAAAATCAAACAGTAAAATGGATGCTGCTCCATATTTTTTAAAAAGAGAAAATAGGCTGGGAGTGGTGGCTCACACCTGTAATTTCAGCGCTTTGGGAGGCTGAGGCAGGCGGATCACCTGAGGTCAGGAGTTCAAGAGCAGCCTGCCCAACATGGCTACTAAAAATACAAAAAATTAGCCAGATGTGGTGGCGGGCGCCTGTAATCCCAGCTACTCGGGAGGCTGAGGCAGGAGTATAGCTTGGACCCAGGAGGCAGAGGTTGCAGTGAGCCGAGATCATGCCACTGCACTCCAGCCTGGGTGACAAGAGCGAAACTCCATCTCCACAAAAAAAAAAAAAAAAAAGAGAGGGAGAAAATACAGTGAATACCTCCTGTCCAAGAAGGGCTTATTATATTGCTTCCAAAACAAGATATGCATGTGGGAAATGACCAAAAAAAAAAAAAAAAAAAACACTTCTAAAGACATTAATAAGTGTGAATGCATTAAAGCAATGAACTGAATACATAAATGGTAAATGCAAAACTAACTTTTGTGCTGTGGCTGTCATGCCTGTTGCCATAATTTTTTATTGTCAGCCTTATGACAATGAACAATTTTATGAATACTATCATATTTAAAATAAACTGTGTTAGAACTAGCTGCCAATATGATGGCTGGAAATTTTTTCACAAGTTTTATCTGAGCCAAAGTAGTTTTCTGAAATAATTTTTTCCATTAAGATGTATTTTGTATTTGTGTTATGATAAAGCATATATTTCTTGAATTTTTCCATTACTTTGAAATAGGAAACATTTCTCAGATGAAACCAGGGCTTATACTGGAGTTTTGTTGTTGTTTTCTTTTTTTAAATGTACAAACCATTTCTACAGGCTTTTTCTGTCTCTTGCATATTCAGCTGAGTATAACATACTGGGCAGAGTCACCTGATTGCAGACATTGACTCTTGCTTGGACAGCTGTTTTATCTTCTATGAGTTTTAGGAATTTGTCATCAACATAATCCAAAAGAATATCAGTTCTGCAGGAACTGATAATATTGTAATCGAAATTCTTCTACAGAGTCTAGTTTTTCTTAGAAAATGATGCGTATTCTATCATTTTAATGCCTATACAATTGATAGATATTCACTTGCAAGTAATCAGTTAGACAGGAAGACACATTTTCTTTATTATCCTGTATACAAATGTAATAATCTATACTTTTCTATATCTCAGATTTGTGAGCAGAATTTTTAACTCTGATTTAGCCTTACAGGAGATATGAAAACATAAATAAAATAGAAAGGTGGAAATACTAAAGTCTTTAATTCCTATGTAATAAGTGGACCTATTTATGAAATTAACTATAAAGAAGAATTTAACACAGATGCCTCTTGAAGGAACAAAGAACTGTAAGAATGGAATGCTAGCTGCGATGGCTTAAAATATTTAGCTTGGTTTACTGTTAGTTCACTTTTGATGTGAATTTGATGTTACTCCAACCCATTTTATTATTTTGAAATCCTGATAGTGTGTTATATCAATAGATGACCCAAAGTGAGACTCTAAAAGGCAATACTCTCTTCCAAGTAGGAAAGGGCTCCAGAGGAGGTAACTTTGGGAACTTTGAACCACCGTAGAAAAATAACTTTGTGAATACCGTTGCAAGATAATTGTAGATATTGTTCAGGCAAAATGTAGATGTGGGAACAGAGAAAGAAACCAACAGTGATATGAGATTATCCTGGCTTACTTGAATTAATGATCAAGTGTGTGAATACAGGAAAACAGAAATAGAAAAGTTTCAGGGACAAGACTAATAGCATAATTGTTATTGCCTGTCTGTGACTCATATCATTAGTGACTACTTTTTTCTTAGGGCACTGTGCATTCAGAACACTTTGCCAGTTAAGTGATAGTAAACATAAGAGTGTGATAAATCATCATAAACTAAGTTCAGCAATAAGGGTGGTTGCCAGATAGGCCCATTAGAGATCATTCAAACTGAGTTTTCCAAAGCATTCATTTATTAAATATAATGAAATCCATCCTGTTGAAAAAGAGTGGAATAACCATGGAGCCAGTTTGTTTCTTCCAGACAATATATACTATAATTTTATCCCAGCAGGTATACAAGCCAGTCACATTTTCAACATATGAAATACTTCCAGTCTTTGACTTCTGTTATTGATACATGAGTAATGTTCAGCTTAGGCCAGCTTCACTAAATTTCACTTTTGAGAAAAGGACTAGGTTTTGATTTGCTGATAGTTTGCCTTAAAAATGCCTCATATTGATGTTTAACATAGTACATGCATCATTTAACTTCACAACTTTCTTTTTTTCTTTCACCATCTCTGTTCTTTATCTTGCTTAGCCAGCCATATTTCTTTCCTAAAACATAGCCTTAAAATAATCTGTATATGTATCCCCTCTAAGAAGGACTAGCCTTTAAAGACCAGCCTAAACAAGCTGTAAAAATAACTTAATATTATTTATTAAAACATTTATTAACTATGTCCACTGTACTTGATGTAGTGTTAGGTGTTTCAGGTATAAATCAAAGATGTACAAAACACAGTTGCTGCTCAGAAGGAACTTAATTCTAAAAGAGAAAAACAGGTAGAAAAAAAGACTAATGCTATGAAGTAAAATAGTTCAAATACATAAAGCAGTTTTAAAGGCATCAGGGAAAACTTTGTGAGTGACTTAGTTTTGAAGTGGTCCTTGAAGAAAGGCTATTGTGAAAATGATAAATTTTCAAAACTCCTCTTTAGCTGATTTGCCACAATTTAGAAAATGCAAGGGAACACTAGAAGTAGACCACATGATCATTATAAGAAAAGGCATGAACTTAAAAAAATACAGAGAGTACATGGAACTCAAAGTTTGCTAATGAGTAGAAGTAGAAATAATGTTAGACTTATTTCTTGAGTTTCTTGAGTACTTACTGGATACCAAACATTGTCTACAATGAAAAAGACATGTTCCCTCTTTTCAAGATGTTTAAAAACTAATAGAGAAGACAGATCCCTCCATAGCAAAATTCTGTGGACCTAGGGTGGTGTGGTCACATAGTAAAAGGGCATTCGATATACACTTAAGGGAGAAGGGCTTCTGGAGGAAGTGACGTGTAAGCTAGTGGCTACAGGACAAGTGACAGTCAGGAAGGAGATATGGGGACAGTGTTCTAAATAAAGGAACCAGCATGTACAGAGACCATGCTGGAGGCAAGAGAGAGCAAAGCATGTTTTATGAAACTGCAAGGAGTTCTAGATTCTTTGCTTTAATGAGATTAACCAAATAGTCATATATTACATAAGTTGAAAGAAGAAGGGATGGAAGAAGGAAAAACCAGTTAGGAGATTATTTTAGGGAGGCCCGGGAAAAGTTTTGCCCTATTGTAATTCTGTCTGTTCACCTGCGTCATCTCATTTTGTAAGAACCCGAATTAGTATGTGAGTGTTACAAATGGAGGCAAAGGAATGTCTGTCTGAGTTCCAGCATTAAACTACTTGAAAACTATTCATATCATATGCTAGGTGGGTAATAGCTCCCGGGGCATAATTCTTTCACTGGGGGTGCCTTAGACCTAGAACACTAACATAGTGCCTACCTTTCAGCATAAGGAGTAATAAATAAGTGAAGGGATAAACAAGTAGATAAATGTATGAACTTAAGATTTAATATAAAGAGAATGTCTATACATCTAGAAGCTTCTTGCATGAGTAGCAAGGCTGAAGAAAAAGTGAAAGATGATTTTTAAGCTTGAGCTTGGGTAACTGGAATGATGATGATACAAAAATAGAGAACATAGGAGGAGAGAATTGAAATGATAATGGGAGTGCAGCAGCAAAGAGTTCCATGTTGGACATAGTTTGAGTTATCAGGAGGACATCATTTGAAAGTATCTATCAAGTGATTGGAAATGCAGGTCAGGAGCAAGAAGTCAGGGCTGGAGATAATATTTGTTGTATTTTAAGAGAAATAATTTGGTCTTTGATATATTCAAATGCTTATATTTAGTAATATTATGGTCCTCTCCATCCACACAAGGTCCCAGTACCTCAGCACACACTTTAGGGTTTTCAGCATGGACTTAAGTCTGTTGATTGTCATCCCCTTACCTGCCCACCTCTGGAGTTCTAACCTTATGGGTGAACCTTTAAGAGGCTTTGATATTAAAGTATGTTGGATACAGTGATGAAGTCTGGCATGGTCTCTGGAGACAAACTGTCCAAGATCAAATTTTGGCCCCACCCCTTGCTAGCTGTATGACCTTGGGAAAGTAACTTTGCCTTTCTGTGTCTTCGTGTCTCTGCTTCCAAATGGCAATTATAAAAGTACCTAACTTCATAGTGTTGTAAGGAATATGTAAAGCAAAGCATGGTGATTACTTAAAACAATACTGGCCTATACAGTTGGCCCTCAGACAACACTGGTTTGAACTGTGCAGGTCCACTTCTATGCTGATTTTCTTAAATAAATACGGTCGGCCCTCATATCGCAGGGCTCTGCATCCACAACCAAATGCAGATCGAAAATACAGCATTCACAGCATGTGAAATCGGAAGATACGGAGGGCCAACTTTTCATATACGCAGGTTCGGCAGGGCCGACTGCCAGACCGGAGTGTGCACAGACCCAGATATTCTTGGAAGCAGTCCCCCAGGGATACTGAAAGATGACTACGATAAGAACAATAAGAACTGTCAGCTGTTAATGTTACTGCCATTTTTTCAGCTGCTTAGTTTTATCACATGTAAAATGGAGATGGTAACAGCACAGTCCTCATAGAGTGTCTGTGAAAGTCACATAAAAAAGAATCCATATAAAGCTCTTTGATCAGGACATGGTAAACCCTCCATGGGTGTAAGCAATTATTAATACACCTCCTACTGGCATAGCAACAGGTAGAAGATTTGCCAGATTCTCCTGTGTCTTGCATTAGAGTCTCTGAAGGTCAAACTGATATGGAGCGCCTAAAACAGAGTATATTTAATACGTGACACATAAGTTTCCAGGTGTATGATAGACATTTTGTAATAAATTGCAGTTTTTCTTGGAAATTTTTCTGACAGCTTTATCTTCTGAAAAAGAAAAAGACATAAAGAAGAGGGTATTTTGCCGTAAGATAAATTGAAAGGATAAAACCAAAATTCTAGACCTCTCGGAAAAGCAGGATTATTATTTTGTTCTCTGAGTTTTATGTCAGCATCCCTTATTTATTTATGCAATCTTTGGTTTAAAAAGATTGCTTGATATTAAGGGTTAGAGTTTAAGTCACTTCAATTTCCAAATTATATGCTTAAAAAATTTAACAGCTGTCATTTTTAGAGAGGCTTACTTCATTTTACCTAAAGTGCTTTTCAGTCTAGAGGGAACACTTAACTGTAGTCACAAATCACTTGCAATATACTCATGGTAAGATTTTTTTAAGTTGAATTTGTTTATAAGCCTGCAGAGTCCAAATTTTGTAGATAATATTCTTTCTCCCTTTATTTAACGATTTTTACCCCTTTTCTCCTCTACTCCCAGACATGAATTTCACACATTACAAATAAGAGCACCCAAATCCCTTTTTATTTGATTAGTTCAGCAAATTGTCTCCTATGGGTATGGGCTGAGGACATGATTGGGCTCTGCAGTGGTGAGCTTATTTTGCACTTTTACACAGAAAATCTTTATATACAAAAGGCACAGATAGTAGTTACACTCAGCATGAACAATTACAGCTTGTTGGGGAAGAGCCTCTTCCTGATGTGCCAATGGCTTACTCCCATGAATTAAGAGGCAAATGTGCTCCAAAGTGCATTAACCTTTATGGATTTTTCTTCGGTTTTCATGTTCCACTGATTTATGGTCTTAAATATGCCTGTTGCTGCTGTTTCTGAATGAGTCCCTTGTAAATCATTTCTAAATGATCTTTTTCGACTCAGATAATACTAGTGAGTTGAATATATCTCAAATCAATTCCTCTGAGGCTTCTTTCCTTCTTTGCCTAAGTTGTTTTCCAGTTTGCTCTGTGTCTTAAAAGTCATACCTGAGAGCAGTTGAGAAAGTAAAAAATATATCTTAAAGGAGCCCTGTTTGCTGGGGGCGCCTTCTTTCTGCAGACTGAGATGTTTCCAGCCTTTTGCATGGCTTCACTTGGGTTTGATTCCCAAAGCCCGTTTATCATCTAAGTATAGCTAACTGGTCACAGTTCTTTGTACAAGGATAAGCCCGTGTCTGGGGGTGGATTTTATTATGAGTTGTAGATTGATTTTTTTTTTACGTATAAATCTACCATGGTAGGGATTTTGAATATACTGTGTTCTCATAAATAGTCCATGATTTCCCTTAGAGTGGTGTGCAGAAAGTGTTATCAGAATGCAGGACTCTGTTATTAGTGCTGTTTGCCATCTTTGTACATGGGCCCATATCTCTCCTGAAAAGTTCTGCATTTGACAGTTAGTGTTTCATTCTCATTCTGTATCCAAAGATTATTTCAGTTTGCTGGATTTAGGGTGTTTCATTCTCATTCTGGGTCCAAAGATTATTTCAGTTTGCTGGATTTAGGGGGAAATGTGCATTTTATTTTCTCTTTGTAACTCATGTATCATTCATGCTACAAGCTTGTTTTTACTGTTGTTTGCATTCTTTACGTAAAACCAAAACTCAAAATCAAAGGTACAGAATTCTGATGCAGAACTGTGGCTTTTGTAGCACACGTAATTCATTCATGATGGTGTCACAAACAGTATGTCACCGTTTATTGCTAATTAAAATTTTAATGCATGCTTTTATACACAATCTGTGTCAAATAACAATATTAAATGTGACAGTAGAGGATTGGCACAATGAGGACAGGACCGTGTGGACTTATTTTTGATCATGCAAAGCTTCTGCAGACCTGTAAATGTCATGCAACTTTTCACATAGAAATCTTGGACTAAAATGGAGATAAAAGAATTCAGATTCATTTTTTTAGTCTTTATTAATAGGAGAGATTCAGAGCTTCTCAGTAAGGATGGTACATCTCTGCAGAGTCAAGACTAGATTAGAAAACATGTAAGAGGAAATGATATGTTGAGAGATCCTGCAAAATGCAGAAGTCACAAAGGATAAATCACACGTTTCTATTGGTTGTGATACATGGAATCAGCAGAAAAATTCCCAGACCTCCCAAATATCTATATTAATGTGTACGTTATTCATCCTAAACTACCAAATTATATGTAATGATATACAGCAAAGTCAGGAAATAGCAAAGTGAAAAGTTTATATTGTATGATACAGAATATATATATATATAAATGTACACATTAAAAAACATAATTAGCAATAAACAGTGATTCACTATTGTGACAGAGTCATGCATGAATTACTTGTGCTCTAAAACCAGAATCCTGAATTTGAATATTCTGAAATTTGTACCTTTGATTTTGTATTTTGGTTTCATGAAAAATGATGTGCTCTCATGATTAGACTCAAGTTGCACATTTTTAGCAAGAGTAACAAAACAATACTGCGTTCTTCTTTATATCATATCGGAAGGTACATGATGTCCATTTTGTCCCATTATTAGTGATGTTGGCCGTCGAATTTTAAAAGCTTTTTAGGATATGAATGTAAGGAATACTTATTTAATACGCAATTATTTTTATTCAAATAAATAAAACATCACTGCTGTCATTGCAGCTTCTACAATACGATATAGGACCTCTCTGTTAAAGGATATTTCCAGCTGGTAGCAGCCACAATTCTTGGTTGAGATGAAATGGAAGAAATGGAGCTGTATAGTGAAACAGAATTTGTGATAAGGCTGGGCTAAGTGAGGGATGCTTGAGTGAAATTTTAATTAGTTTATAATTTCCCTTGGTAGCAATCAAATCAAGATTAAAATTTTGAAAATATTGGGTGAAATGTTCATAGTGTGTGCTCATGTGTGCATTCCAAAGGACACATAACTTGCTGCAAGAAAGTAAATTCAACAACACAGGTATTGCATATGTACATACATTTAGAGGGCCTTTAGTTGAGAATCTGAAAAGGAAAGCTTCAATTAAATATTTATAAATATTAGAATTTAGACGATAAGATCAATGCTTTATTTTATTTTATTTTATTTTTTAGATGGAGTCTTGCTGTGTTGCCCAGGCTGGAGTGCAGTGGCACGATCTTGGCTCACTGCAACCTCCGCCTCCCAGGTTCAAGCAATTCTCCTGCTTGTTTCCTGAGTAGCTGGGACTATAGGCACCCGCCACCATGCCCTGCGGCTAATTTTTTGAGTTTTTAGTGGAGACGGGGTTTCACCATGTTAGCCAGGATGGTCTCGATCTCCTGACCTCGTGATCCACCTGCCTTGGCCTCCCAAAGTGCTGGGATTACAGGTGTGAGCCACCGCGCCCGGCCAGATCTGTGCTTTAAACATTTGAAAGCAATGAGAGTCAGTTGCATATTCGCATTTTTTGTTTTTTTTTTTTTGTTTCTCCTACTTTACAACCTCAAGTTTAGGAGGCTGATCTGAATAAGGGTCCTCAAAATTCTGTGATGAGACGCTCCCCATACAGCATTATGTATACCCTTTTCTTTACTCTCATAGTCTCTTTTTCCATATACAGATATGCCTGTATGTTGTGTTTGCCTGCTCATCATTTATAGGCGATAGGAAACCCCTGGTATAAAAGTACTTCACGAGATTAAATAATACTCTTTTGACAGGGCTCCATCTGTGTTCTAACTTAACTTTGAAGTGAAGTATTTTCTTTTCTAATGAGATTCTTTTCACTGTTAAAAATTCAATGTTTTCATACTTCCATAGAGCTAATGAGGAGCATTGTTGGGAAAATTGGGCTTTTTGATTATTCTCTTCTATAGCCTTGACTCTCACTCCTGTCTCCCATTCAACAGATCATTTTTAAACACTAGGTGAAAGGTTCCATCCAGTACACTGGTAAATTGGGGAAAATAAAATGAAGACTCACCAAAAATGTTGAAGAGCTGCTTGCAATATTTTAATTTATGGAAATAATTCAACAGAAGCAAAATGAAGATGTTCCCTAGTAGCTGTTTGGTTAATAAAACTGTGTTCATTAGCTTGATAGAATGAGTCTGTAGTACTCCATGAAAGAACGGAATACCAAAGTAGTGTGAACAGCCATATTGCACAAAATATAAAACAGTGTGGGATGTGGATAAGAATGACAGAATCCTCTGTCAGTAAGAATTACCGGTTTACATTCGAATGGTGGAGATATGGGATGATTTTTTTAAAATTTTGTATTGAAATCTATAGTCCAAACTCTTAGGAGAAGGGCATTACAAGCCAGATAGATTATGTCCTAGTTTCGGGAACTATGGGTTATGATCAAAGGACCTTTTGATTATTTTATCCAATATTTTATTCAATAAACATTTCCTACAAGTCTACTGTGTGCCAGTCATAGAGTAGCACTACTAGGCACGAAGGATTCAGCAGTTAGCAATTTACACTTTGCACCTGGCCACATGGGGTTTTTTGCTCATTCCTACATCCATTTATTAGTGAAATATTCCAAGTATTAACCTAATGGTCTGAATTGTCAACTAGGGATGATTAGATATGAAAATAAGGGAGCAAAGTGAAAAAAAAAATCATACAATATTTCACAGTTTCCTCTAATCTCCAGCCTCATCAGGGTTTATGTAAGATAGTAATTCTAAAAACCGCAGCAGCACCGTTTACTTAGCAGTTACTGTGTGCCAGTCTCTGTTTTGAGTGCTTAATTTTTATTTCCTCATTAAACCATCAAAACAATCTTGTGAGGTAGGTAGTGTTATTGTAGCCATTTTACAGAAGACACAAGTAAAGCTAAGAGAGGCTAAGTAACCTGCTTGAGACTGTGCATTCCAGGTCCAAACTCTGGAAGCCCTACTGTAAGTGTTTCTCTCTTGACCACTCTCCTTCTCTAAGTCACTCCCCTCTGCAGAGTGACAGTGAGTGAGGTTCATCTCCTGGATGGCTAGGAAGGCTCATTTTCTGTGTCCTTCCTGCCCATGAAGGGTAGGTTGCCCATTTAAGGTAACTACTTTTTTTCGTTTTTCATTTTTATTTATTTTTAATTGAAAAATAGAAATTATATGCATTTATGATATACATGTTTTGAAATATATATACATTGTGCGATGGCTACATTGAGCTAAGTAACATGTATTACTTCACATATTTATTTTTTGTTATGAGAACACATAAACTCTGCTCTCTTAGTGATTTCTAGTATCCACACATTGTTAATAGCTATAGTCACCATGTTGTGTATTAGATCTCTTGATCTCTTGAATTTACCCCTCCTGGAAATTTTATATCCTTTGACCAACATCTTCTCCCCTCCCCCATCCCTTAGCCCCCATTCTACCCATTTTTCACTAAGGTAAAGAATGGACTGGCGAAACAGCCTTAATTTTTCTCTTTCATTCTTACCCACACGTTTTGTGCTTCTGTACAGGGAGGTCTCTTGCAGCTCTGAAAGCAGATTTGGAAACATGTTGAATGAGTCCCCTCCAGTTAGGGCTGACAGTGTCAACCTGTATGTGTCATGTGAGATAGATGTGTATGCTTTAGGGAAAAAATGATTTGAATTTGAAAGAAATCACTCAGCCAAAAGCGATGGGGGCCCCTCTGTCTGTGCTGCTCAGCACAGTTCATATTTTAGGGACATGAAAGGCAAATATGGGACTAGAAAGAAAGAAAATGAGGCTAATTTAGAGTCTTCTGCCCATCTGTTTAGGAGCAGATTGACTGGTAAAAGTTTTGTTCTAATAAATGTTAAATGTTTTGAAAATGTCGGAAGTACACTCAGAAAACTCTTTTCCAAAGTCTCTTTGAAAAAAATAGAGATTCTGATGATTAATTCTCATAATATTAAAAAATAATAAAAGGAGTTTCAGTGTATTTACTCATTAGCAAATTAATAACAGTGGTTTTCTTTTGGAAGGCAACCAAGTAGACTAGGATGCACCTGGGTAGAGTATCTTTTTGAGGGTTAGATGAGAACAGAAGGGGTCATCGTAGCAGGATGTGGTATTTGGAGATCTTCAAATTGTGGCCATGCTTAACCATGTACTTTTATGTCTTCATTTTTCCCTGCCTTCTTTCACTCACCCTCTCTTTAAAGATCCATTATATTTTGTTTTTGGTCATATTTTATTTTTCTTTCACATTGATAACATCAGTTAAGAAGCCTCAATGCTCTTTCTTGTGCCTTCTCAATTTCATCTTTCCTTGAAGGAAAGCTACTTTTTTCATTGTGATAATCCTATATATACACCATCTTCATCACCCCACCACACATACACCCCAGGGGTTAATAGAGCGTTTAACTGGTAATATGTAAGATTAACTGCAATGTATTGATTTAGTAAGTAAAGAAAACTCTTTATTAGGTTAAACGGTTAAACTTAAGGAACTATTATACACCACACTTTAAATGTGTCCTAATTTGACGGCAATTTATTAAATATAGTCTTTGATATGTGCAGGTAATTTTTAAATTTTCTAATTTAATGTTATTTGAGTAGCTAATACATTAACAGTTTTTAACAATCAAATGATTATTAAAAGTTATAATTCAGAAGTCTAATTTCTACTCCTCTCCCAGACCTGACCCCCACCCCTGCCTCCTATGGGTACTTAGTCATTTTTTTGAGACTTCCCAGGATGTCTTTATGCTAAAATAAACAAATGGATATATAATTGTTATATAGAGGTTAGTATAGTAAATACTGCTAACCGTAGATTGATCTGAGCTTGCTTTTTTTCCTTGTAACAATATATCCTGGAGGTCTTTTCACATTAGTACATCAAAAGTTTCCACATTTGGGAGTAGAGGGAGCTGTACAGTATTCCAAAATGTAAATATCCCACAGTTTATTTAATTATTCCCTAATTGATGAACTTTTAGGTGGTTCCCAGTCTTTTGCCTAAAAACAATGTAATGATCTATATACTCTGAATGTAGATCATCACATCCATATTTAGATATAGCTCTCAGAAGAATTTCCCAGGAGTGAGATTTCTGGGCCATAAAGAAATGCATCTGGATTTTTGAATAATAGTGCCAACCTGCGTTCCATAGGGTTGTACCATTTTTCACTCATATCAATAATATATGAGAATGCCTCTTTCTTCACACTTATAGCAACAGAGTGTGTTTTCAAACTTTTGGAACTTGGCCAATTGCATTGTTGTAAAAATTGGTATCTCAGTATAGTGTACTTTGCATTTTTCTTATGAATGAAAAATTGCTTTTAATGTTTAATGGTCATTGTATTGACTCTAAATAGTCTTTTCATGTGTTTTGATCTTTTTTTTACTAAGTTATTTGGTTTTGTTTCTTGTTGAGTTCTGGCCATCATCTGTGATATAAATTGTAAATATATCTTCCCAGTTGGTTATTCATTTTATGTTTTCATTTATTTTCTTCTCCCCTTTTTTAAGAAGAAATTGAAGTACAATACAGCTCTTCCTTTCCATAGCATTGTGGAACTGTAAAAATGACCATGCAAGCTGAAACCATGCAAAGCAATCTTAATCAATGAGGATAGTCACAATTGTTTCATGACTTTAAAATTTTTTGTCAAAACATTAAAAACTTTTGGGAGGCCGAAGCGGGCAGATCACATGAGGCCAGCAGTTCAAGACCAGCCTGGCCAACATGGCAAAACTCCATCTCTACTAAAAATAGAAAAAAATTAGCCGGGCGTGGTGGTGCACACCTGTAATCCCAGATACTAGGGAGGCTGAGGCAGGAGAATTGCTTGAACCCAGGAGGTGGAGGTGAGCCAAGATCATACCATTGTACTCCATCCTGGGTGACGGAGTAAGACTCTGCTTCAAAAAAAAAAAAAAAAAAAAAACTCTATTCCTGGCATTTATAAATATACATTTTAATTCATTCTTAATTCATGTATTAAGAATGTACTCTTAATCCATTAAGAACTGAAAAATAAGAAAACTGATATGTATTTAGTACACTGTAACATTAGAAACATTGACAATTAAAGTGTTTTATTTTTTGTTAAAATCTTATCAAGAGTAGTATAGCAGTGCTTGCCGCTGTCTTATATGCTTTGCAATATACAGCAAGCATCTTTTCTGGGCCTCGGTGAACTATCATACTTCTGAGTTTGGCTTGGTTGCCAGCATTTTATCCTTTATTTTTTCTGTGTTGTGAAATATCTCCAAGAGTTTTTTAAGTGTGAAATTTGTTGCCAACATCACTTCCTCTGGCATCTCATCTCTCTTCATCCTCTGCATCCCTTTGGTCACAACCACCTTCCTCATTTGTGCTGGCCTTCAGTCTGGCTGTGCCTCTCCAATGGCAGCAGTGTCAACATTCCCAGGGTCAGCTCTTTCTCCTGTAACTCCATTTACATTCAATTCAAATTTCACTTCCAGTGTTATCACTTTGCGGTACTTTTATCTTTGTTGGCCAATTCCCTCTTTCAATTATCCATTTTTATAAAGTGCCATATGGATTTATCAGTGGGGGACAGGGAGGCACCACAGCTGCATGCTTTGCTGCCTGTACATGAAGTGAATAACAAATGCACAGTGACCAGTTGCTAATAGACATTGGAAGAAGGGATGTGATTGGTCACTAATCATGATGAACACACATCAGTTATTTACATAGGGATTTCAGAGGAGCTAGCAACAAAGTTTATACTTTAGTTACTTAAATTTAATGTACTGTGGTGACTATACTGCAGTATTCAGGTATTTAAACTATGTAATTGATGGACTGATGTTATTTAACTAAAAAACAGTAGTAACTTCAATTTGTTCATATGAAACCACACAAAGCAGGGCTGCCTGTATAGAAAATTAAAAAGAATTTTAATAATAAATTTATTTTGTTATTAAAATAAGAATTTTAATAAATATCTATATACTCATCTCTGAGACTTGACAATCATTAACATTGTTATGTATTCTTTAAGGGTTTTTAATAAAGGAAATAGATCATTACAAGTAAGGTTGAAGCTCTCCTTTGTCCTCCAACTCCCATCCCATTCCCTTTCTTAACCTCTGAACTCACATATCATCATGAATTTTAGAGTATCCTTCATTCTCTCTCTGTTTCTCTCTTTTTGACATTTATATCTATACATGTAAAGCAGCAGTCCCCAACCTTTTTTGGCACAAGCACTGGCTTCGTGGAATACAATGTTTCCACAGACAAGGGTTGGGGGAAAGATGGTTTCGGAATGAAATTTCCACCACAGGTCAGACATTAGACTCTCATAAGGAACATGCAACCTAGATCCCTCACATGCACAGCTCACGGTAGGGTTCATGCTTCTATGACAATCTAATGTGATTGCTGATCTGACAGGAGGTGGAGCTCAGGTGGTAATGCTCGCCCAGCTGGCCGCTCACCACCTGCTGTGTGGTCTGGTTCCTAACAGGCCACAGACCCTTACTGGTTCATGGCCCAGTGTGGGGGTAGGGGGACCCCTGATGTAAAGGTTTCAGTGGGAAATATGTACTCTTCGGGGATGTGCTTTTTAATTTGCACAATAATTTGTGTTTTTTGTTTTTCACGTTTTCCCATTGTTTCTTGTAGTCTTATCTCCTTCTGGAATTAAAAATAGTTTTTGTCTTCTCCTTTTCCCCCCATTTTTAGAAGTCATGTTTTCTGTTTCATCCTATTTCTATTCAATTAGTGGAATAATTTATATTTTTAAAAGATTAAAAATTATATAGAGATGAGTATTTTTGATGACCTGCCCTCTTCACGGAAATAGCCAACACTAGATATACTCATGTCCTCATGTCATATTTATATAACATTTTCCTTATAAATTTAATAACCTTCTTACTGTTTGTCTTCCAGATTTATTCAGGAGATTGAGCATGCCCTGGGTCTTGGCCCAGCCAAACAGTGTCCTCTTCGAGAGTTTCTTACCGTGTACATCAAAAACATCTTTCTCAATCAAGTCTTGGCTGAGATCAACAAGGAGATTGAAGGAGTCACTAAAACATCTGACCCTTTGAAGATTCTGGCCAACGCAGACACCATGAAGGTGCTGGGAGTGCAGCGGCCTCTCCTACAGGTAATAAGACACTTTGAACTTATTATTTTTATCAGCAATTTTCATTGACTTGGCAAGCGTCATAAATTTAAAAAAGAAGAATTACCATCTGTTTCCATATTCATCAGGGACAAAACAAAAAAAAATAAATTAAATAGGCACTAGGGAAATTTAGGTGTAATGTAGTTGGATAATGGAAGTTCCTTAAGATCTTTAAGAAAAATTTAAAAAAAAAAACGGTTAGCTTTGGATATGAGAGATGATGAATCTCATTAACATGCAGGCAATTCCTCATTATTATGCCTGGAATTTGTCCTTGAAAGGAACTATTTTTCCATTGGTGAATGCATCGCTGAGTATGAAGGATTAACAGGAAGGAAGTTACGATGCCCAACTTCAATTACCAGCAGGAAACCCTCTATACCTTTTAGGGGCAGACTTACTTTTCAATGACTTGGCTACCTCACAGGGAATGTGAACCAGTAAACTGGCCTTTAAAAGTCAAATCACTGAATTCACATGATGATCTTGTTAGTACTGAAAATTTTACTTTATGTAAAAAAATGGTTTCTTAGCATCAGAAAAAATAATCTGTCAGTAGATATTTTTGATTAATAGGCTTGAGGCATATATTTTATATACATTTTAGCTGGTGACTTGGAGGTAAATATAAAACTAAAAGAAAATTAGTAGGAGTTTAAATTATAGGTATACATTAACTATTATTACGTTGGAATTGAATCCTTATTGTGTTTCTTCATTTAAGAATAGGATGGGCACAGTCTCACACTTTTACCTAAATTGTACAATATGAGACTATTCAATGTATGGAAGGCTTGAGCTTTTCAAAGAGAAGTTGTATATATGGAAGGGAATTATACTTGTTCCAGTTGCCTGCCCTTACCTGCCTTTACATATGTTTCCCTTGATTTTTCTTTATATGTTAGAATTTACAGAAGTGCTGGACCTTTCTTAGAGAAGCATCCTAGTTATGAGCATTCTTTTTTATGAGCAAGCTCTTTTATGATATTGATAAAATAGAATAGGAAGGTGTTCATTTGGACGGTCTGGGTCTCTGTAGTCATGCACCTGATGAGGGATCTGTACTGAGTGTTGGGTTCAGAGAAGGGGGAATGCCAAAGGAACGTGCTTGCTCTTCCTTCTGCTGGATATCTCTTCCAGCCCTTTGCATGGCTGGGGTCTTCTCCTCTCTGGGTGTCACTTCAAATGTCACATCCACTGGAAGGCTTTTCCTGACTGTCCTACCTAATTAGGTCCCCTTTCCTGGTTATTCTCCATTCTTCCATTTTTCCTTACAACCACCCCCATCCATTATCAATACTGAGGCCAAACCCTATGGACTGTGTCTGTGGACTGTGTCATGGAGTCCCCCTTGCCAGGTAGCTTCTGATCAGGTTCTGCTGATAGGCAGCACAAGTAGAAGATTGGAAAGTGGGAGGAGAAAGAGGGTGGGTGATTTCTTCTCCCCTTCCTCTTCACTTTGGATCATGGACCTGGCTGTGGGTGCCTCCCTCCATAACAGGAGATCCTGCCAGGTGACACATCCTCCATAGCTCCAGCTCTCACTGGACTCTGGCTATGTCATTTCTTCTCCTTCCCTCTTGATTTCAGCTTTCTGCTGTTAAAAGCCTCTGGATGCCTCAGTATCCCTTGTTGCTGCTTTCAACCCTGCCCATACCTCTGTAAGTTATTTCTTCATTCATATTTCTTTATTTGAATCATCTGAATGGAATACTTTTTTTTTTTTTTGTCAAGATCCCAGGTAGATCTCCCCAGTTAATCAGGATTTTAACACTTTGGTTTTTTCTTCCTAACACTTATCAAAACTCTAATTATTAATTAATTTCACTAACTTGTATATTTTCTATCTTTTCCCCCTAGAAGATAAGTTCCAAACACATATTATAATGCCAGGCAGCAGGAAGGTGCTCAATGAATAACTTACTCAATGAATGCATGTTGCATGGATGGATGGATGGAGGGATGGATGGATGGATGGATGGATGGATGGATACAGTGAATAAGTTTTGAGAGTCATAAGTACCTGCAGAGTCAGAATGAGGAGATGAGAAATAGAGAGTGACAAAAATATGTTTACTTTTATGTGTTGTCTGACCATATCATTAGCCTCATTTCCATCAGAAAACCTTTCAGTATTTATTTCTCTGAAGTGTCACGCTATATGCCATACAGAGCAACTTGAACATGTTGTGTACTGAATTTAAAAGGAAAAAAAAAAAGGCAACAGTACACTACAGAGTGAATCTGTGAACCAATAATACTGGCTTATTAAATGTGATAATTTGCAGCTTCAGTAGCAAAGATGCATTAAAACTCATAACTCATTGATCTGGGCCATGTCAGGCCATATGCTACCAGCAAAATGACATATCTGGGCAGTCTGTCCATGTGCGTGTCAGATCACTCCCAACCTCATCACCAGCCATTTTGTACATGTTACTGTGCCTCTTGTCCTTTAAGTCACCGTGAGACTAGTTAAGAACTCCAGCTTTACCTGTTCTCTCTTTGACCTTGTCAAGATATAGTTGTATATAAGTGAATAAGTCTTGAGGCTAAGACCATTCAAGCTATTAACCTGCAAATTTTTTTTTCTAGAGTTAACACACCTGCTTCATGTTTTGTTTTTTTTTTTTTTTTGGTGATTTTGTTGATCTCCTTTTTTTATTAAAAAAATTTATTTTATGAAAATGCAAATTATTTAAACCATATCAATAAGTTTGTTTAATATTCTCAGAGAGCGTTATGCAGTTTAAAAAGCAAACAAGGAGATGGTTATTTTTTTTTCCTATGTTTGGTATTTTCCTGCCTTATAGTGATTGTAAACTGTTTTCTAATAATTCCCCATACTCAAGCTTCATTCTTTTTTTGTCTTCCTCTACATGCACAAGGTGAATTTTATTCTTGAATGTGTTTCTATGTTTCCTTAATATTTTATTCCCAGCTAATTGTAGGTGGCTAATCTGAAAAAAGAATAAGAAATGATTCTCAAAAATTTTAGCTGAGAATCCAAAACAAATGTTAAGAAGGAGCTTGGAGAAATATGTGTATGTGTGAAAGATGCATGTGGGTTAAGTATTCAATTACAGGAAGTATAAAAATGTCCTTTAAAATTCTTCCCTTTGCTAAACTGTTGTTTGGTCACAGAGTAGAAGAGAGGACATGCCTTTCCCTGAGGCAACACCCAGTGTCACATAGCATCAGCCCAGCCGGATTCTCCAGGGAGGGTGGGAGGACAGCTGTCTTAGTGATGCTTCCAGTTGTTTGATAACAGACAGACAAGGTGCCTAGGAGCCCTGTGAAGAGAACCCCAGGACACTTTGTCCTTGTCCTTCTGAAGTGGCATCTGGGCAGTACAGACACTTGGATTATTAGAGGCATTTCCATGAGTGCCAACATGTGTTCTCAGTGATTTCACTTTCTAGTCACAGGTTCCATAAGAGGGAAGGAAGGAAGTCAGTAGGAAGGAAGAGATGACAAGCAGCATTTTATACATAAAACAACTGTGCAAGTGTTGGCCCAAGCTGATACAGCAGAGTAACACTAGTGGTAATAATAGAAGAAGTAAAAACAGTAATGATAGCAGTTATAATAGTAGATAGTAGTAATGATAGCAGCTAACACTTCAGTAGCATTTACTATGAGTCAGACACTATTCTGGGTGCTTTGTCTGTATTGATTGCAAGTGTTTAAAATGTATGGCAGCTCTGAGTGGTATTCTTTTTATGGGGAGGAAACTGAGAAACAATGAAATTAAGTAACTTGCCCACAGTCACATAGCTGCCAAGTAGTAGAACTGTAATGCAAACTCAGGCAATGTAACCCTGGAGTCTGTGCTCCCAGCCAGTTCTACCCGAAGTGGATTCTGAGGATTATGCTTGTCTGCAAGCTGTTTGTCACCAGTCTGCTATGAGACGTAGAGAATTTAGGAGTGAGCATTTAGACACTTAATTTTTTTTAGCATTTTGACATTGTCTGTTGAATCCAGTAATAAAAAATTGGGCCTCATGTTTTGTATATCTTTGTGGGTTTTAAAATTTCTTTTTTCTAGCAATTCATTTTTATGTTTTATAAAAGCATCAATATGCAACTGATTGGGGGTAAAAACTGAGCTCTCCACAGTTAGAGAAGAACTGTCTAAATCCCTTACTCTTCGGTACTGCCTCACAGAAAGGTAAAGCACAGAACCATCACTTTTGCCCCAGTGCGTAAAGGAGTTTTCAATAGATAGATAGAAAAGCGCAGATATGTGTTGCAGTTGGGTCTCTCCTAAATCCCCAGCTCCTAGAATAGTGTCTACCATAGAGGAAGCACTTAATATTTAATAAATGGATGAATGAATGAGTGAATGAAAATGAATGAATGAATGATGACTTCCGTAGTACCAGGACATGGCTGTGTTTTCTGCTCATGGTATAAAACTCATGATCTTGGGTTTAAGATAGTTAATGGTGCTAAAATTAAAATGTTACAGTTCTTATGCCTCTAATGCTCCCAGGATAAGGGCAGGATTGGATACATCTCATGGTCTTACCATTTGAGATCCCTCTGTTGCCATCACTTTTTCTGCAGAATGGCCTCCACCTGTTGCAAGGAAAGCATGTTGATTCAAACTAAGGAAATATCTTAAGAGAAATTATTCATTTCTCCTGAGTCAGATTCTGAACATGGAGTTCTGGAAACAGTCCATTGAAGTGGATACCATCTCATGCTTTATATATCTCCCAGAGTACAAATTATTCATTCCTTAAACATGAGGAGACAGACTGAACTGATTCACTTCATTTCCCTGCTTTACCATTGATTTGGAGATGCCATTTAATTTATTTCTTCTTTGGTGTCTCCATCTGAAAAAAAGAGTGAGGGGACTAATGCTTAAGGTTTTTAACCCCTTACCTATCAAATTGCTGAATGGGCAACTATCTATGTGAACAAATGGTACAAGCAAACTTTCTTCCTCTATCCCCAATGGAATATGTCATACCCTTGCTACTTAGAGAGTATTCTGTGGCCAAGAGCATCAACCTCTGATGAGTCTGCATTTGTATAGAATCTCCAGATGATTTGTATATACATTAGAGTTTGAGCAGCATTGCCTTATACCAGTGCAAAAGCAAGTGTGGCCCATGGACCGAGAGCATCAGTGTGACCTAGGAGCTTATGAGAAATGCAGATTCCTGAACCTCACTCCACTCTGGAAATCTCTGTTCAAACCAGCCCTCTAGGTGATTTTGGTACTCACCAAAGTTTAAGAAGGATACTCTTAACATAACGTCGTCATGATACCCAGCGTGAAGTTAGGAAATGGGGTCTAATGTTGTGGGGTTTTAGCTTTGTGGTGAACAACAGTAGTCATTTTTTAAAAAGTATTCACCTTCGTTTCATGCAGGCCCAGGAATTGTAAAAACAATATTTGTTGCAGCAGCAGAAGCTGCTTTCTAGTCTAGCACATTGATTTTGCAAAGTTGTTTCCAAGTACAGGATGAGCCTACATTTTCTGGCTCATGCAGGGCAATGTGAGACAGAGGCAGCTTTTCTAATGCTCAGGCTTAAACTCCCACATCATTGGAGGAACAAACATAAGCTGTGCAAGTACAAATTCTGGGCAATCTTGAAATGTTTAGAGCATATTTTCATTTTCCTCTCTGCCCCAGTATTTGTCACAGTAACTTTTGAGAAATGAAATGGCTAGAATCCGCCTGCAAACACCACACTGTCATCTTTTCCTCTGCCAGCTGCACTTTCCACTTACATCTGCAGACTTAGAGCAGTGATTCTCACCAATGCTACCCATTAGAATCACCCAGGAACTTCCTAAAAATACCACTTCCCAGGTCCCATTGGTTGGTCAGGGGTGGGGCATGCTTGGGCATCGGTGTTTGGTATGATGCCCAGATGATCCCAACATGCAGCCAGAATTTGTACCTCTGGCCTTGATCTTTCTACTCCATTGTATCAGTTATTGCTGGCAGAGAGAGTACATCAGAAATTATTGTTGAAGGCCAGGCATGGTGGCTCACACCTGTAATCCCAGCACTTTGGGAGGCTGAGGTGGGTGGATCACTTGAGGTCAGCAGTTCGAGACCAGCCTGGCCAACATGGCGAAACCCTCTCTATACTAAAAATACAAAAATTAGCCGGGTGTGGTGGCACGTACCTGTAGTCCCAGCTACTTGAGAGACTGAGGCAGGAGAATGGCTTGAACCCGGGAGCTGGAGGTTGTAGTGAGCCAAGATAGCGCCACTGCACTCTAGCCTGGGCAGTAAAGCAAGACTGTCTCAAAAATACATACATATATATATAAATTGTATATATATTATATATATAGTTGAGGCTTTATTTAATGCAGCCAGGTTTATAAAAGACTGCTGTGTTGGATACTTTGAACCAAGCCTTGTACATAAGCCTTGGAATCAGACACAAATGGATTTAAATCTCAGCCATTTCATTTGATAGCTTTGTGGCTGTCACCAAATTGCTTAACTTCTCTGTACCTATTTCTTCCCCTATAAAATGAGAATCATAAAATCTGTGTCACAGCAACACTCTAGTGGTTAAATGGAGTAATGGGTGTAAAACATGCCCTCTCCTTCCTACCCCGGGTCACCTGTGAGCAGGTCTCTGCATTGACTGCTTTGATGTGTTACCTGCCTGCCCCTTAACGCCTGCCTTCCTTCCTGAACTCTACTGACTGCGCCCCAACCCCTGCCCTCTCTGCCCACATCTTCAACCTGCGTCTTCTTCTCATCACCAGCTTGCTGTTTACCCACCTTCTGTTCTTTCTACTCTAGCACCCAGCTGGTAACTTCCCTTTCCTGCCTTCTGCTACGCTGGTGTGACAGCAAGAGATGATATTGTTTCACCTGCTTTCTCCTTTTCCTGAAGTTTGTCAGCTGGCCTTATTAGCAGCAGAAGCAGTGTGCAGTATTTTTGTCCATTAAAGCTAGGGGATTAGTTTCCTAGGGCTGCCATGACAAATTACCATAAACTTAGTGTCTTAAAACAACACAGATGTACTCTTGCACAGTTCTGGAGGCCAGGAGCCACATTTCCTCCAAAGCTCTGGAGGATGATCCTTCCTTGCCTCTTTCAGCTTCTGGTGGCTCCCATTGATTTTTGGCTCTGGCAGCATAACTGCAATCTCTGTCTCTATCATAATGTGGCCTTCTCCCCTGTGTCTCCATGTTTTCTTTTCTGGCTCTTGTAAGGATATTTTCATTGGATTTAGGGTTTATCTTAATCCAGGATGATCTCATCTCAATCCTTACCTTAATTACATCTAAAAAGATTTCCAAGTTAAGTCACATTGTGAAGTTCTGTGTAGAATTTTGGAGGGAGACACTATTCAGTCCACTACAGCTCATAACTGGAATGCAATCGATTCAATTTGCTATGTTTTCCTTGAAGACTCTGTGGCAGGAGGCAGTGTGGAAGTATTGCCGTTGGCCAGTCTGGGTGGTACACACCTGTAATCTCAATACTTTGGGAGGCCAAGGTGGGGGTATTGCTTGAGGCCAGGAATTCGAGACCAGCCTAGGCAACATAGCAAGCAACTGTCTCTAAAAAAAAGAAGAAAAGCCAGGTTTCATGATGTATGCCTGTAGTCCCAGCTACTCGGGAGGCTGAGGCAGGAGGGTTGGATCACTTAAGCTCAGGAGTTTCAGGTTGCAATGAGCAATGATCATGCCACTGCACTCCAGCCTGAATGACAGAGTGAGACTCTGTCTCTAAAAATAAATAAATAAATAAATAAGTATTCTGTTAAGGCAGTAGGCCCAGGATGGTCTACATTCTAGATGTCAACAAGGTTCAAAGTGAAAGTTTTTGGTAGGCTGAGTGATTGCCGGAGCTCTTACTGAAAGTTGGTGGACACAGCTGCTTACAGTATAATAATTTGCTAGAGATAATTATACTGCTGCCCAAACCTATTATCTCCCCAGCCAAGCTAAGGCACTGCCAATAACTTCTTCTGGTTTCCCAAGGAAGTGTGGCCAGCAGCAGTAGCATATTGTTTTCATCATATCACATTATGTTCATATGAAGAATGTTGCATTTGAGTGGCATTTGCATCACAGCCAGTTGTTGCCCTTCCACTCTCTGGTAGAGAATAGATTCAGCTTTTATTAGTGTAAATAGATTAGTCCCATTTAAGGTCTGCTGGAAGTCATTATGAAAATCATTAGGTTGAAAAGAGAACTGATCAATTGATTTTTTTTCCCCCTGTAAGCTCTCAGAGATGGTGCTAATGGTCTCACTGTGCTAAAATAAGTCTTAGAACCAAGATGCCTTGGGGTCTAATCTGATTCTTCAGTGTTTATCGATACCTAAAGAAACACTAACTTACCACTCATAGTTTTGATTTTCTTTGCATTTTACTCTTGTTATTTATTCACTAACAGTGTTATTTTGCCTCTTCATGTCAAGAAATAACGACTTGTGGCTACCTAAGACTTTATTGAGGAAGATGGAGTGGAAGATGCCTTTTTTCTTGTCTTTGTTTAGATTGTCCAACACTCACCTGTTTACTTCCAAGATACCAGAGCAAATTAAATTTTTTATTACTGATAGAGACTTTTGGGATCTGATTACATTCGTCCATGTTTTCAGATCATTTTTATCAAGTTGTATTACTTATGTATTGTTAATTCTATTACTGATTTAGTACATTTTAATTTTGTAGTTTTGATGTGATTCTTCATAGCCATCTTTGAAAGTGCTTACTGCTACATTTCATCATGGTGAGGTGGGAAATGCATATAAAACATAGATTTGGTCTCCATAATCATCAGCTCAATGACCTTAGACAAGTCCAAGCTACTTGCCTTCTCTGAGCTTCCCCTCTCTCATGTATAAAATGAGAATGACACTTGCCCAGACTTCCTCCAAAGACTAGGATGAGAAGTACTATGGTATCATGGATTCAGCAGGGCTTTATGAAGTCTTCTACATATTGATCTGTTTCATAATTATTATTAGTGGTCCACACAGCCACATGATTGCTCCATTCAGAAAAAACATCCACCAGTGTTAAAGGGAGTGGTGCTAAGAAAACACCTACATGAATAAAAATATTTTCT
The DNA here is from genome assembly GCF_028885625.2 of Pongo pygmaeus. Lineage (NCBI taxonomy): Eukaryota > Metazoa > Chordata > Mammalia > Primates > Hominidae > Pongo > Pongo pygmaeus. The sequence goes on from NC_072379.2 coordinate 132,757,959, forward strand.
ACTAAGTAGAAAGCTTCACTAATATTTACTGGTTTGTTTCATACATGATTAGACAACCAGTATAAGAACCTGGCAATATTTTTTCCCCAGTTTATCACAAAGATGTTTTAAATATACAAAAAATCAAGAAAAAAATGTCCAGTGAACACCCACATACTCACCACCCAGATTCTAACATTAACATTCTTCTATATTTGTTTTATAGCATAACCAAACCTGGTCATTTTGATTCCTCTTCAGCCTTCACAGAAATGAATTCCCCATCATTCCCTGAGTACCTTACCATGGTGCTGTTCCCAGTATTTTAATCTTAGAAAATCTGAACATAGAAAGAGATACATTAAGTAAGAAAGTAGTTGCTTCAAAAGAGTATTTATTTTCTAAAAGTACTCATCCAAACATTTCCTTCACATAGTGTCATGGAATAGGAAATTGACCAGCTTCTAAAAGTACTCATCCAAACATTTCCTTCACATAGTGTCATGGAAAAGGAAATTGACCAGCTTCTAAAAGTACTCATCCAAACATTTCCTTCACATAGTGTCATGGAAAAGGAAATTGACCAGCTTCTAAAAGTACTCATCCAAACATTTCCTTCACATAGTGTCATGGAATAGGAAATTGACCAGCTTCTAAAAGTACTCATCCAAACATTTCCTTCACATAGTGTCATGGAATAGGAAATTGACCAGCTTCTAAAAGTACTCATCCAAACATTTCCTTCACATAGTGTCATGGAATAGGAAATTGACCAGCTTCTAAAAGTACTCATCCAAACATTTCCTTCACATAGTGTCATGGAAAAGGAAATTGACCAGCTTCTAAAAGTACTCATCCAAACATTTCCTTCACATAGTGTCATGGAATAGGAAATTGACCAGCTTCTAAAAGTACTCATCCAAACATTTCCTTCACATAGTGTCATGGAATAGGAAATTGACCAGCTTCTAAAAGTACTCATCCAAACATTTCCTTCACATAGTGTCATGGAATAGGAAATTGACCAGCTTCTAAAAGTACTCATCCAAACATTTCCTTCACATAGTGTCATGGAATAGGAAATTGACCAGCTTCTAAAAGTACTCATCCAAACATTTCCTTCACATAGTGTCATGGAAAAGGAAATTGACCAGCTTCTAAAAGTACTCATCCAAACATTTCCTTCACATAGTGTCATGGAATAGGAAATTGACCAGCTTCTAAAAGTACTCATCCAAACATTTCCTTCACATAGTGTCATGGAAAAGGAAATTGACCAGCTTCTAAAAGTACTCATCCAAACATTTCCTTCACATAGTGTCATGGAATAGGAAATTGACCAGCTTCTAAAAGTACTCATCCAAACATTTCCTTCACATAGTGTCATGGAAAAGGAAATTGACCAGCTTCTAAAAGTACTCATCCAAACATTTCCTTCACATAGTGTCATGGAATAGGAAATTGACCAGCTTCTAAAAGTACTCATCCAAACATTTCCTTCACATAGTGTCATGGAATAGGAAATTGACCAGCTTCTAAAAGTACTCATCCAAACATTTCCTTCACATAGTGTCATGGAAAAGGAAATTGACCAGCTTCTAAAAGTACTCATCCAAACATTTCCTTCACATAGTGTCATGGAATAGGAAATTGACCAGCTTCTAAAAGTACTCATCCAAACATTTCCTTCACATAGTGTCATGGAATAGGAAATTGACCAGCTTCTAAAAGTACTCATCCAAACATTTCCTTCACATAGTGTCATGGAATAGGAAATTGACCAGCTTCTAAAAGTACTCATCCAAACATTTCCTTCACATAGTGTCATGGAATAGGAAATTGACCAGCTTCTAAAAGTACTCATCCAAACATTTCCTTCACATAGTGTCATGGAAAAGGAAATTGACCAGCTTCTAAAAGTACTCATCCAAACATTTCCTTCACATAGTGTCATGGAATAGGAAATTGACCAGCTTCTAAAAGTACTCATCCAAACATTTCCTTCACATAGTGTCATGGAATAGGAAATTGACCAGCTTCTAAAAGTACTCATCCAAACATTTCCTTCACATAGTGTCATGGAATAGGAAATTGACCAGCTTCTAAAAGTACTCATCCAAACATTTCCTTCACATAGTGTCATGGAAAAGGAAATTGACCAGCTTCTAAAAGTACTCATCCAAACATTTCCTTCACATAGTGTCATGGAATAGGAAATTGACCAGCTTCTAAAAGTACTCATCCAAACATTTCCTTCACATAGTGTCATGGAAAAGGAAATTGACCAGCTTCTAAAAGTACTCATCCAAACATTTCCTTCACATAGTGTCATGGAATAGGAAATTGACCAGCTTCTAAAAGTACTCATCCAAACATTTCCTTCACATAGTGTCATGGAATAGGAAATTGACCAGCTTCTAAAAGTACTCATCCAAACATTTCCTTCACATAGTGTCATGGAAAAGGAAATTGACCAGCTTCTAAAAGTACTCATCCAAACATTTCCTTCACATAGTGTCATGGAATAGGAAATTGACCAGCTTCTAAAAGTACTCATCCAAACATTTCCTTCACATAGTGTCATGGAATAGGAAATTGACCAGCTTCTAAAAGTACTCATCCAAACATTTCCTTCACATAGTGTCATGGAATAGGAAATTGACCAGCTTCTAAAAGTACTCATCCAAACATTTCCTTCACATAGTGTCATGGAAAAGGAAATTGACCAGCTTCTAAAAGTACTCATCCAAACATTTCCTTCACATAGTGTCATGGAATAGGAAATTGACCAGCTTCTAAAAGTACTCATCCAAACATTTCCTTCACATAGTGTCATGGAATAGGAAATTGACCAGCTTCTAAAAGTACTCATCCAAACATTTCCTTCACATAGTGTCATGGAATAGGAAATTGACCAGCTTCTAAAAGTACTCATCCAAACATTTCCTTCACATAGTGTCATGGAAAAGGAAATTGACCAGCTTCTAAAAGTACTCATCCAAACATTTCCTTCACATAGTGTCATGGAAAAGGAAATTGACCAGCTTCTAAAAGTACTCATCCAAACATTTCCTTCACATAGTGTCATGGAATAGGAAATTGACCAGCTTCTAAAAGTACTCATCCAAACATTTCCTTCACATAGTGTCATGGAATAGGAAATTGACCAGCTTCTAAAAGTACTCATCCAAACATTTCCTTCACATAGTGTCATGGAAAAGGAAATTGACCAGCTTCTAAAAGTACTCATCCAAACATTTCCTTCACATAGTGTCATGGAATAGGAAATTGACCAGCTTCTAAAAGTACTCATCCAAACATTTCCTTCACATAGTGTCATGGAAAAGGAAATTGACCAGCTTCTAAAAGTACTCATCCAAACATTTCCTTCACATAGTGTCATGGAAAAGGAAATTGACCAGCTTCTAAAAGTACTCATCCAAACATTTCCTTCACATAGTGTCATGGAATAGGAAATTGACCAGCTTCTAAAAGTACTCATCCAAACATTTCCTTCACATAGTGTCATGGAATAGGAAATTGACCAGCTTCTAAAAGTACTCATCCAAACATTTCCTTCACATAGTGTCATGGAAAAGGAAATTGACCAGCTTCTAAAAGTACTCATCCAAACATTTCCTTCACATAGTGTCATGGAATAGGAAATTGACCGGCTCATTCTTATGATTAATCTATAAGTAGTGCCGTTATTGACATAATATTACAAAGGAACTTGTCCTCATAACTGTTGATGAAGAAGGCTGTGAGTTGAGCCACTGAGAGATGATTTTTTAATATATAGGCAGAACAGGCCCATTATATGATCAAATTGAATTTCCATAAATATCATTAACTTATTGTCTTACCTTTGAATGAAAAAGAAACAGGATCTCATCTGACTGGCTGGTTTTCTTAGAGAAGTTCTTAGTTAACTAGACTTCTGTAAGTAACTTTCTGCAAAGCAATGACAGAAAAAGATTATTTAACTATATTTAAACTAGCTTCTATATAATATAGCCAGCTAGGGTTTCAGAATAATAACAGAGGGACGAGAGATAAACATTATTTTCTTTTGTCTTCAGAAAATCATCTGCCACCAACCTTACACATTTTATAAGGATCCTTAATGATCTCAGCATTTTTTATTTTTGAGGTCAACCATTATTCTGAATGTTTTCTTCAACAATCTATCATCTCTCATAATGTATTTGGAACAGATTTTAGTTTAGATGCAACTTTTAAAGAATTCATCTACTACATCTGGGTTACGAGGTCAGTTTAAAAAGAATAAACTGGAGGACTTTATCTCCTTGGGTAGAGGAGTCATAAGGGACTACTGAATGAGAAAGTAATTATAGTCAGTGACACTTGTTTACCAGTTTTGCTTGGTGCCAAGAAACTTGTCTGAGCACGAGCCTGTTTCAGAATGACATCAATATAGGGATAACCCCTGGGTTTTAAAGGAGGACTCTGAGATTACTTTCTATCATGAGTAAAGGAGCCCCACTGATGGTCGTCTTAGTTGTCACCTAGACTGTTCTGTGAAACAGGGCTTATTTGGGGTAAGCATTTTGAGGTTTTGATTGGCTGCTGTCCATTTTGATCTTGCCTCAGCCCACTCCTTGGTGGATAAGCAGGAGAGAAGGTAATGACTTATGACAGATCTGCTGACAGGAACTGAAATACATTAACACTCTGTCACTCAGACCTTTAGAGGGCTGCCTTTGCCTGAAATATATTTGACTTTACTTGCTAACAAAGGCATCTTCAGATTTATTTCTTTTCCTTAAATGTTAGAGAAGAGGAAGAGCATCCCATTGAAAGATACTGGGAAGAGAAAAGCCTGGCTCAACAGCCCAAGCAAATGATAGTTATCATTCTTGGGAGCAGCAGAATTGCTGATGATGCGAGATTACTAGTAGGAGCCAGATGAATGTAGACAGAGAACTGCTGTACTTAGGAAATTTTTGAGGTTCTTATCCTAAGCAGTTTTTGCCCTATGTGGATGTTGCAGCTCTGGCTTAGAGATGTTCTAGTGAGAAAATGAAGAGAGAGAAACAAGACTATCTCAGCTTCAAAGTTTAATGGCCCTTTAAGATTAACAGTTCAAGTAAAGCAGCTGCTTTTCTTCATGCTTTTCAAGGATCCTGCCTTACTCAAAAACTTACGTGTACTTATTCTTAGCATAGACAATCTCAGATGGGCTGGTGAAACCTGATACATCTCTTATAACAAGAGTGACATGACACAGTGAAAGAATTTCCACCATTGAAATTTTAATAAAATGAAATGATTAATATTTATTTGACACCTGCTTTGTGCTATTACTAGACAAGGTGATATGGGGATACAGAATAAACTTAAAGCAAGACTCCTTCTCAGGAATTTAGTAGGGATCAATTAATTAGGAAACCGGAATTCCTCACACCTACAAATCCAAGAACAGTAAAGGACACTTTATAATTGAGTACTGAATGTGATGGTTTAGAAGATTTTCACTATAAGAGCTGAGGAGAGAGACACAGAAGGCTGGGAGATTCAAGAGAGACCTTAGGCAAGAAGTGGGCCCTGGGTCATTGTAGGATGTGTAGAAACGAAGAAGGCAGAGGAGAAAAGTGACCTGAACAGCGGTCACAATGTAAGCAAAGACACAAAAGGTAAAACTGACCATCGCGTGTTCATGAGACAGTGAGAGTCTAAATGAGTGAAGGAATGAAACGAGAATGAGAAATTAGGTTAATGGAGGCACGAAACTCTACCAGGGAGGTCTCAAACTGAACACACCAGTTTACTTTTGAAGTGGAAATGATACAGAATGGTGACAGTTTTTAGAGAAGGTACGTGTTAAAATGGATGCACTTTTAAGGAACAGTGGGCCTTGGCAGTTCAGACAGGGTTAGGAGGCAGAGAGCCTGGGGTCCCAGAGGCAGCTAAGGCAGGGATCCACTAGTTCCACTCTGAAGGGGAGACAGAAAGTTTTATGTGTTTCTCTCCAGACCAAAGTTTTGGGTGATGACGTCGTGGCTGCCTGAGATTTAGTGAGCTGCAGCGGTGTGCTGAGCTTAGCATTTGTCATCAGTCTTTTGAATTACTGTCCTAGTTGACCACACCACCTCAACAGTCTGACTTTCTGGGGTAAATATTGCACTCATGAATCTCCGTGAGGGTGTTCCCTGCTGAGCCCTCAAAGGCATGACCAAATGGAGTTCATCCTCACCTCTGTGTCCACAGGAGCAGCCATCTTGGCTTTAGCACACTCACATTTGTTTAAAGATTAAGCTGTACATTTCTCATTCGTTACTTTTTTAGACACACAGGAGCTCTGTCAATTAAAGTCCTGCTTTGGGGAAAAGGCAGCATGCAGCCAGTTCATTAACAGGTTATCTATGTCATTATGTCCTTTTTGGATTGTGTATATTGGAAATACAGTCTTTTGAGGAGGAAAAAAAAAAGCCATCTAGGCTTCTAGTTTCCCTTTCTTTTTCTTCTTCATTTTTATCTCCTTTTTTCCCCTTTATAGTTATTCCCATGATGGATGGTCATATCTGTGGAGTCCAGAATACCCTGAGTATTCACTTGCAAATAGCTACAAAGTCAAATACAGATAACTACACTTAAATGAGAGCTATTCTCTACCTCTCCTCACTGCACACACACTACTTCTCTTTGCCCCATTTCAACCACAGGAGCTTAATTGCTTCTTCCTTTTTATTCCACAAAGCATTTCGGAATTTGTTGTCCCCTTGGTCATTTCAAGGTCAAGGCTGCCTATCAGGCACTTGCAGAAGTGCTCCGGTGACCTTGCTTGCTGTATTTGTCCGTGGCTTCTGAGGCTTTACCAGAGTGAGCAACCTGCCCGAGCAGAGAGAAGGCTGGCCTGCCAGTTAATTTCTTGCCTCTTGAACAGGAGGAGTACACTTTTCTTTTAACCTTTCAAAACGTTGCTTTAGAGCCAAAAGAAATCTTTAACACATAGTAGGCACTTATTTGCTAAATGAATAAAATGAAAATTGCCAACAGCTATGTTAAAGTGTGGCCTCTGGCTTACGTGGTTAAGGGTAGGGTAGGTAAAAGCAAACCTCTGTTGTTTGCCAAGGAAAGGAGTATCAAATATTTGTGTTTTTAAAAAATAGACTGTTTATTTCAGAAAAGTTATAGATTTATCAAAGTTGCAAAGACAGTACAAAGAGTTCCCATATAACCCCACTTTCCCTATTATATTAGTATCTTACACCTGTATTACTATGGTGCATTTGTTACAACTAATGCGCCAATATTGACATATTATTATTAACTAAAACCTATACCTTATTCATGCTGCCTTGTTTTGTGTATATGTGTGTGTGTATTTTTTAAACTTAATGCCCTCTTGCTGTTCGGGATACCACAATACATTTAGTTGTTATGGCTTCCTAGGCTCTTCTAAATGTGACAGTTTTCTCACTTTCCTTTCTTCTGATGACCTTGACAGTTTTTTTGTTTGTTTGTTTTGAGACAGAGTCTCGCTCTGTCGCTCAGGCTGGAGTGTAGTGGCGTGATCTCGGCTCACTGCAACCTCCGCCTCCCGGGTTCAAGCAATTTTCCTGTCTCAGCCTCCTGAGTAGCTGGGATTACAGGCGTCCGCCACCACACCCAGCTAATTTTTGTATTTTTGGTAGAGATGGGGTTTCACCATGTTGGTCAGGCTGGTCTCGAACCCCTGACCTCATGATCCACCTGCCTCAGCCTCCCAAAGTGCTGGGATTACAGGTGTGAGCCACCGCGCCTGGCCGACCTTGACAGTTTCGAGGAGTGCTGGTTAGGTATGTAGTAGAATGTCCTGCAATATGTGTCTGCCTGCTATTTTTCTCATGATTTCATTGGGATTATGTGTTTCTGGGAGAAAGACCACAGGCGTAAAGTACCATTTTCATCACATCATATCAGCGTATACACTATCAATATGACTTAGCACTGTTGATGTTAACCTTGATTACTTGCCTGAAGCAATACTTGTCAGGTTTTTTCACTACAGAGTTACTTTTACCGCCTTTCCACAGTGTATTGTTTGGAAGGAAGACACTTTGCCCAGCCCACACACTTCAAGTGCAGGAAGTTATGCTCCACTTCCTTGATGATGGAGTATTAGTATAAATGATTTAGAATGCTTCTACATGAGAGAGCTGGCTGTTCTCCTTCATTTTTGTAATTATTTGGTTATTTATTTGTCAGTATAGACTTATAGATTTGTATTTTTTACTTGGAGTTATAATCCACTTTATTTTGCTGCTGAAATCGTTCTAGCTTTGGACATCAGGAACTTCTTTGACTGGCTTCTGTTATTTCCTAAGTCCCCATCTTTGTGATTTTTTTTTTTTTAAGCATCTCCTTACTTTCTGGCACTACAAGGTACTCCTGGCTCATCTTGTATATTGCCTGCCCCAGCCCTAGAATCAGCCATTTTTCTAGGAATCCTAGTTCCTTTTATTAGAGACTAGTATTGGAAAACAAGATCTGGAGTTTTAGAATGTTTCTTGTAACTTGAGTATCATTATTTCTAGGCCCACTCAGTTGACATTGAAAGGAAACATGTATGTGTATATACTAACCCTTGAATATATTCATATCTGTATATATTTCTATATGTAACCATTTATGTCTGTATTAAGCTAAAAACGAGTTCATACTGATGTCTCCAACACTAATCCATTACTACATGGAGCATTCTAGCCTTCTCTTGGTTAGGTGTGACCTACCTCTCCCTCAGGAAGAAACCTGGCTCCCACCATCTGCCATTAATTTACTTAACTGTATACATGGAGTCTAGTATACATGTGTAGCAATAACACAGTCATTCAATTCCAGTATATACGTATAGCAGTGTCAGAATTGTTAACCCATACCCTTGTGGGAAACAACTTTATCAGCTAGTATACAGTGCTTTTATAGTTTATTTTGCCTTTAGTCTTATAGACTATACTCATTTCTGGTGTTACTTGGGTCAGTACCTTTTCTCCCCACCCCCTTCAAAGACATTGCTTTACACATTTGTAATAGTTAGATGGTTTTGTCACATTCTGCACTAAATCCTAGGATTCCATGATATCCCAAATGATGTTTTAAATTTGCATACATTAATATTCATTCTTTGTGCTTTAAAGTCCTATGAGTTTTGACAATGCAAAATGTCATGTGTCTACCATGATGATGTCACACAGAATGGTTTTTACTACCCTAAAAAACTTCCATGCTTCACCTATTCAACATTTCTCTCTTCTGTTTAAGACTCTGGCAGTCACTGATTTTTTTAACTGTCTCTATAGTTTTGCCTTTTCCAGAATTCGTATCATTGGAATCATACAAGAAGTAGCTTTTTCAGACTGGCTTCTTACACTAAGCAATATGCTTAAGATTCATTCATGGCTTTTCACGACTTGATAACTCATTTCTTCTTATCATTGAATAATATTCCATATTCCATTGTATTGATAAACCATAGTTTGTAAAATACGTTCACCTATTGAAGGACATCTTGGTTGCTTCCATTTAGAGTTATTATGAATAAAGCTGTTATAAATACTTATGTTTAGGTTTTGTGAGGATATAAGCTTTCAAATCAGTTGGATTTTTTTATGTATTGAAATTGTAGGGGTCAGTGGGCTTGTGGTGGTAGGGGCAGATTTACAAGTAAACAAGTATATCACAGTGGTAAGTGCTTTCATAAAACTATAACTATAACGTAAACTGTTGAATCTACACTAAGAAAAAGGCAAAAGTAAAAATACTTAAATCATTCTTAGGCTTTCCTATAGAAAAGATAATATTTAGCAGTTCTTTCCAGGAAAAACACTCCCTTAACACACACATATGCACACACATGCACACACACATACACATCCCAAACCGACCTAACCTGCTGAAGACACACTGTTAAAGCTCTAGCAAAGACCACAAGGCAGGTGGTAGACTCCTGCAAAACTTAACACAATGATTTTTCTTCTTCCAACTCAAATAATAGGAGGGAAATTTCACATAAAGGTGAATAATCAGCCCCTGAGAAGAAAAAAAAAAAGGCCTAGGGATGTTTAGGTATCTGGAAACCTGGAATTGATTAATAAGACAAAAGAACAAATATAGTTATTTTACCAAGTCATTTAGAGATAGCAACAAGTCATTTTTTCTGAAATTTGGGGTTCCTCCCAGATACTTGTTATAGAGGGACCTGAACCCGAAGGAGTGTACCAAATAGTAAATGAAATCTTCCTTTGTCAAGAGCTAACTAGGAGTTGTTTTTGTTAAGCTTCTGGGAAGAGATGGCTTTGACCAGGAGGCCTTTCAGAGGCCTCTTGCTTCCAGCTTGCACACCTTTGTTTGGTTGGTTGGTTTGTTTTTGAAACAGGGTCTCACTCTGTCACCCAGGCTGGAGAGCAGTAGTACAGTCATGGCTCACTGCAGCCTTGATCTCCTGGACTCAGATGATCCTCCCAACTCAGCCTCCCAGGTAGCTGGGACCACAGGCATGTGCTACCACACCCACCTAATTTTTTTGTATTTTTTGTAGAGATGGGGTTTTGCCATGTTGACCATGCCGGTCTCAAACTCCTGGGCTCAAGTGATCAGCTTGCCTCGGCCTCCCAACGTGCTGGATTTATAGGTGCAAGTCACCGTACCTGGCCCTTGCACAGCTTTCAATATTAGGTGGCTGATTCAGCTGGGCCAGTTAGAACCTCACTTATATACCAGTTATTGGTGAAGGAGGTAGAATAGAGAAAGAGGAGTATGTTTACCGCCTAGCAGATGGAACACACAGGAAAGGGTACCAAGCACACCCCCCTTGAATGCACAGTGACCCCTGCATATTAGTAAGATATAATCTCAGAGGCTTGACTAGATTAAAAAGCTCTCCTCATTTGAAGCAGAATTGTGAGATATGATGAGGTTTCTCTTCAAATAATCTGATCAATCTTTTATTCTTTAATTCATAATACCTCCCACCCCTTTTCCCTTTTTCTCCTTTTTTTCCTTTTTGCCTTTGTTAGATACCCAGGCACGCCACAGTACCAGGCATTATCAGTACCGGCTCACATTCCTTTCCTTATTTGGAAAGAGGACTAACTTTCTAGCTCATTACAGACACCCCTTCCCCTTCCTCTCCATTTTCTTTTAAGTGCCCACCTTATCTTAAAAAAATCAAATGTTTAGCCAACCGGGATTAGTTTAGATTGTAGGACCCAACCCTAGCCAATGAGGAAAGGGTATGGGGCAGGACTTGCATCAGGAATAAAGACTCTCGTGCCCCTTTGTTCAGGTCTACTCTCATGGCAACTGGCCAAGGAGGCACCCCTCTCGCAGAAGTAAAATTGTTTTCCTAAAAATCCTTTGTTTCAGTGTTCAATTTCATTAGGATTTTGAGCGTTATTCCTAACAAGAATTAATAGGGTGGAAGGAGTATGAGCAGAGGAGCCAAAGTATAAGTGCAGAAAGAACTTTCTCCAACAGCCAGCATGACAAGAAATTTGTAAACAGCAAGTGATCAGAAGTGTTTTGATACATAGAACATAAATAATAGAAAATTTAAGATTTCTCTTTAAGTGAATGATATAGTTTGGCTGTGTCCCCACCCAAATCTCATCTTGAATTGTAACTCCCACAATTCCCACCTGTCGTGGGAGGAACCCAGTGGAAGGTGATTGAATTATGGGGTGGGGGGGTCTTTCCTGCACTGTACTCATGATAGTGAATGAGTCTCACGAGATCTGATGGTTTTAAAAATGGGAATTTCCCTGCAGTAGCTCTCTTTTTTTGCCTGTTGCTATCCATGTAAGATGTGACTTGCTCCTCCTTGCCTTCTGCCATGATTGTGAGGCCTCCCCAGCCATGTGGAACTGTAAATCCATTAAACCTCTTTCCTGTATAAATTTCCCAGTCTTGGGTATGCCTTTATCAGCAGTGTGAAAATGAACTAATACAGTGAAAAATAAAAAAGTCAGAGATAAGTTATAATTTATGTTATAGTTGTGAAGCCCAAATATCTGAGACAGGTCTCAGTAAATCTAGGAAGTTTATTTTGCCAAAGTTAAGGATGCATGCCCATGACGCAGCCTCAGGAGGTTCTGACAACATGTGCCCAAGGTGGTTGGGGTGCAGCCTTGTTTTATACATTAAGGACACATGCGACATCAATACATGTAAGATGTACATTGGTTTGGTCCAGAAAGGTGGGACAGTTCAAAGCGGGGACGGGGCTTCATGTTCATAGGTAGATAAGAGACAAAGGGTTGCATTCTTTTTTTTTTTTAATTTATTTATTTATTTATTTATTATTATTATACTTTAGGTTTTAGGGAACATGTGCGCAATGTGCAGGTTAGTTACATATGTATACATGTTGCATTCTTTTGAGTTTCTGATGAGCCTTTCCAAAGGAGGCAGTCAGATATGCATCTGTCTCAGTGAGCAGAGGGATGACTTTGAATAGAATGGGAGGCAGGTTTGCCCTAAGCGGTTTCCAACTTCACTTTCTCCCTTTAGCTTAGTGAATTGGGGGTCCCAAGATTTATTTTCCTTTCACATAGTTTAGTTGGTGAGTGTTTTTAATTAGTCCCTGGGTAAGTATATTTTTAAAAATCATGCTATAGTTCATATATTTGTCTAAAGTGCATTAGTTAAATATTTATGTGATTATATATTTATAACGTCGGCTTTTTATGGAGTCGTTTTCTAGAAATCATCATAAATGAATGGAATGGAAGCAATCTTTACTCTTTCTCAACCAGCTTTATCTAGGGAAAACCAAGCTAACCGGCTCATGAAACTATTGACCAGATTAACTCCATGATTACTAACCCAATTATAGACCTTGTGCCTGGGTAGAAATAATTAATTGCCTTAGTGCTAGCTTAGCAAATGCAAATATCTCAATTAATAGCAAAAATTCTATGCTTATTTCAATTCTGTTTTCTTATTTCTTTCAGGTTCTGGACATATAGGCACAGGCTAGTTTACTTACATGATGGAAATATAATATAGCAGACAGGCAATGTTTTAACCAAAGTCATATACATGGGATAATTATTCTAAGTCATAAATCTTTTTAATAAAAGCCTGATTGTGTATAGTTAGCCTACATTATTAATTTTCCCCAGCTAGCATTGGTATTCTCTATCATATAAAGGCTAGACTTCAATAGAATGTTAAGGCTGGAAGGTATACCTTAGAAATTAATTTCTTCGCTGGAGTCAAGTTCAACACATTAAGTGCTTTGTCTAAGATGACATATCTGGTAAATAGCAGATCCAATAGTAAAATCCAGGCCCTTCTCCTTCTGGCCAATTCTATTTTTGTTCTACCTGTTAACCTTTCATGTGCTGGATGGTTTATTTACATTGGATTTTAACAGCACCGACACTTGTACTGTAAAAGAAATATTTTGTTCTGCTGAAGTTCCAGAAAAGTAACATCTTAAACCATCTCCTACTTAGGGTGACTTTGCCTTTCCTTTTGCTCCTCTCTCTAAAGGCAGAACACGTTTCACTCCAAAACCAAATAATGCACATTTCTCTCCTAATTTATGGTTTTCAAAATTTCAGAGTGGTTTTTTTTTTTCCCCTTGCTGTCCAGAATGCTGTCTGAAAAGTCACAATGATTTAAATAATTGATGGCTACTTTATGAAATTGTCAGCCTGGATCCATCCTCCTGCCTCCCTCAACCACAAGTCCTTGAGCAGCTAATCCTTTTATGTTGGATGCTTTATTTTTCCCTTCCTGGTTTCATTTAGATAATTACATTATTCACCCTGGAATATAATTGCCGTTATACTGTGGGGGATGTGGGAGTGAAGTAGGGTGGGAGCTGCCTGCTGCTGGCATCTGCAGGTTGTAAAATGTCTGTTACACTCTAGCCTCTAATTTTTTTGCCATCCCACCTTTTAAAGATTTAATTATACCTGTGTAAAAGCATAATTTGAAATCTGACTTATTATTCTTTTGGAAGATAAAAAAGATTAATCCATTGTTAAACATGAATAAGCATGGTACAATGGAAAAAACTTTGGCCTGGAATTCAGTTAAACTAACAATTTTCGAATACCTACTATGTGCCAGGGACAGTACTGAAAATTAGGAAGTGCAAAAATGTAAAGAAAAATGTACAATGGAAAAAACTTTGGCCTGGAATTCAGTTAAACTAACAATTTTTGAATACCTACTATGTGCCAGGGACAGTACTAAAAATTAGGAAGTGCAAAAATGTAAAGAAAAGGACTGTCCTCTAGGAGTGTTCATCCTAGTTATCTCCTACTAACTTGTGACATGTCTTTGCACAGTACACTTAATCTGTCTGGGCCTCAATTTTCTCGTCTCTAAGCAGAGGGTATTGGACCTCTTCTGAATTTTCTCCTAGCTATAACATTTGGCAGTGCTCCAAAAAAGACCGTAAAATAGCAGCCACATTGCTTCTTTGTCAGATTTAATTGGAAGAATAGGGAGTGGTAAAAGGTTTAAATTTTCTGTGGCAGAAGTCATTTTGTCATCTCTGATTTCAGCTCTTCGACAAATGATTCCTTTATCTTGAATGCATTTTCTTCCTGCTAAGTCCTCCATGCCCAAAACAGGGTGTCTTTGGAGGCAGAAGGTAACAATCTCTGAGTAACTGAAAGTTATCAAAGCAGCAAATAGCTTTCTCTTTCAAATTATTGCCTGACGTCTTCTTAGCTCATGAAGCTGTTTTTCCAGTGAGGATTCTAATTCTAACGTGGTTTTCACAAGCCTAAGTTTCACTGTTTATTGGTTAGAAGAGAAAGTCACAAAATGGGTTTTGTTCTTCTTTATATGTTATGCTTTTCTCTTTGGAGGTGTCTAAGTTGGATAAGGTAAAACTTCCTAACTCGAAAACTTAGAAAACTTAAGGATCTTGAATGTAAATACAATAGAGCAGGCTTTGCAACTTTAAGAGAAAATGCTGTTCATCCCTGTCAGACCCTTACAGCGCTGGATAAAGTCAACCCCAAATGACAGCATATAGCCTGTTACAAATGGAACACAAATAACACATGATAAAATAGAGATTTAGAGTGGATTTTATAACATGTTTATTTTCAGGGAGCAAATCATAACCCATTTGCCTTATTGGAAAAACAATTTTCCTGTTACACAGGGAGAATGGAGTATTTAAAAAGGAAATGAATATGACAACCAAATGGACTTGATTGAAATCAGCAAATTTGTTTCTTATTTACTCATTGTTTTTGTACTAGAGAGAATGATATGGGGCCCAGACCATCTCTCAGCAGTAATGGTTCTTTTATGAAAGAAAGTAAACAAAATACCTAGCCATCTGAATTAAAGTAGTTTTCACATGTCCCGTAGTCTCTAGGGGTATAAATTGATGCTGTTTAATAGAAATCTCTCCCCTCCATCTGCAATATTAATGTGTTCCCTAATTTGCAATCTACCTCCTTTTCTCTCATCTTTATAAAAATTTTTGCAACAGCCCTCTTCTCTGCTGTCTAATAATAAAATACTATGAGTCTAGTAATAATCCCACCCCCTTTTTGGTGTGTTTATTTCTCTTTATACCAGTGCTTCTAAACTTTTAATATTCACTTTCATCACCAGGCACATCTTAAAATGCACATTCTGATCCAGTCAGTCTGGTTGCAGCCTCATGTTTTGCATTGTGAACAAGCACTCAGGTAACGGCTACGCTGCAAGTTCACGGTGCTACTTTACAGTGGCAAGGCTGTAGACCAGGGGTCAGCAAAGTTTTTCTGAATAGAGCCAGAAAGTTAATATTTTCAGCCTTGTGGTTTATATCATCTCTGTTTGATTGTGCCATCGTAGTATAAGAGCAATCATAGATAATATGTAAATGAATGAGCGTGGCTGCATTTCAGTACAATTTTATTTACAAAACTATGTGGCAGCTGGATTTGGCTTGCAGGCTGTAGTTTGCCAACCGCTGCTTAGGCAATGTATTTGAAGTGATTTGTTGTTATTTTTAATGTAAAGGTTGTCATCCATATGTCTACATGAGATTGTTTTATAATGATGTTAGGCATACATACAATGAGTAGAGGTTCATTCATGGTATACCTAGGTATTATACAAGAAAAATTTTAAGTCAATTAACAAGATATCTTTTTTCCTCTAGAGAACTTAGAATAAGGTGAGAGGCATAATGGCTTAGCTCTATTGTGGCATAATAGTGCCAGCATTTTGAAAAATCACTTCTTTGGCAAACAGTCGTTTATACTTGTATATTGCTGTGTGCCTGCCTTTCTCTGAACTCTGACTTTTTCCTGCGTATGTGCATTTCTTTTATCCCATCCCTTGCCATATCATTTGGCTCTGATCCTATTTGGATAACGAGATAGTTTGTTGTGCCTGCAATGAAGAAAATGATTTTAAATGATTTTTAATAAGTTAACAGGAGCAAGTCTTGAAATTACTGTAATGAGATAATGACAGTGTAGCATATTGCTTTGAAGATTGTGCTCTGGTGAAAAATGTATGCTCTTAATAAATTCATTTTCACTGTATTTTCCTCAACAAAGTTGTTTAGCATTTGCCTATTTGCCTACGAGTAATAGGGAAATAGTCATAGGAGTTGGTAGTCAATAAAGAATGAAGACCAAAGTTGATACTCAAGTAAGAATTCTATTGAGCTTTAAGATATCAGCCATGGAGGACTTGTACCAAGACCCGAATCCCATAGTGACAGGTGCTTTATAGGAATATTAAAATCCAGAACCTCAGACTACTATATTAGTTTCATCTTTTTAATTTGTTCACTACTGCAGATCACGTGTATTTCCTTTCTTTGAAGTTCTTAGTATTACACTTGAAAGTTTCTAACAGTCCATGCACTTATTTAGCCAACATGTATCATGTGTATATATTCAATCCATAGCAAAGGCTCAGACACTGGGGCAACAGAGGTGAAGGAGACCTGAGTCCTGCCCTCAAGTTTATTAGAGAAGGGCAGATATACTAATAAATCAATGTTGTATCTGCCATGATCTACACCTGTATATGACACATTGGGAGTTCAGGAGACAGTGGTCAATGCTACCTCGAAGGTCATTTTTAAAAGATTCCATAAAGAAGATGATGCTGAAGCTGAATCTAGAAAGGTAGATAGATTCCAAATAAAGAAAAAAGTATTAACAAAGATAAAGTGGCATACCTCATTGAGGGGAATAGATACATTGTCATATATACCTATAATCGAATCCGATACAGCAGCGAGAGTGAATGGATGTACTGCATGTTATACATAGCCTGCATGAATCTAACAGTGTTGAAAGAAGCAAGACACAAAAGAATTATGTAAAATTTGATTCTATTCATAACAGGCAAAATTAAGCTATATAGTGTAGGGATGCATATCTAAGTGGTAAAATCATAAAGGATAGCAACAACAACAAAAATCCATTACAAAGGTTACCTCAGATAGGAAGGGGAGAAGATTTTGATTGGGCAGGAGAGCACTTGGGATAATGGAAAGTTTTATTTATTATTTTTTATTTTATTTTGTTTATTTTGTTTATTTATTTATTTTGAGACGGAGTCTCTCTCTGTCGCCCAGGCTGGAGTGCAGTGGCGCGATCTCAGCTCACTGCGCGATTCTCCTGCTTCAGCCTCTTGAGTAGCTGGGACTACAGGCACACTCCACCACACCTGGCTATTTTTTGTATTTTTAGTAGAGACAGAGTTTCACCATGTTGGACAGGATGGTCTCCATCTCCTGGCCTCGTGATCCACCCGCCTCAGCCTCCCAAAGTGCTGGGATTACAGGCGTGAGCCACTACTCCTGGCCGGAAACTTTCATTTCTTTACCAAGTTTGTGGTTCCATTGGGTGTTACCTTTATGATCATTAAGATGTGCATTCTTATTATAAACTTTGTCTTAAATATGTTATGTTGCATTTCACAATAAAAGAGATTTTTTAAAAGATAATGAGGGCCTGAATAAGACAGTAGGAAATGGAAGAATGGGTATTGTCATAGGCCATTTGGGCTGCCGTAACAAAATACCACAAAATGAGTAGCTCATAAATAACAGAAACTTAATTCTCACTGTTCTGGATGTGGGGATGTCCAAGATCAAAGTGCTGGCAGATTTGGTGTCTGGTGAGGGCGTATATTCTCATTCATAGTTGGCTACCTTTCCTCTGGAACCTCACAGGGCGGAAGGGGTGAGGGATCTCTCTGAGGGCACTAATCCCATTCACAAGGGCTCTGCTTTTATAACCTAATCACCTCCCAAAGTCCCCACCTCCTCATACTGTTACCTTGGGGGTTAGGATTTCAACATATGAATTTGGGAAGTGGTTCATAAACATTCAGTACACTGAAGATGTGAAGGGTGGTAAGCATTAGAATCACCTGGCCACTGATAGGAGCTGGGAAGCCAGGGTCTACCATGGTTCCCAGGTTTTTTAATTTGTTGACTAGGAAGATGGCATGTGCTGAGATGGGGAATATAGTATCCACAATGGGCAAGGCTTTTTCTGCTGCAGCTTTTTTTTCCTTTAAGTCCATTCTTATTCTACAAAAAGGTTATTTTTCCTGCCTACTTCTTCAGATAGGTATAAATCAGTACCATTTCCACCACAGTCCTGCCAAGAAAACTACTCAATTCCCCATCTTTATGTATTTATTTCCAGAAAGTTCTTTTTAAACTCTTATTTTAGTTTCAGGGGTACGTGTGCAGGTTTGTTATATAGGTAAATTGCATGTTGCAGGGGTTTAGGTTACAGATTATTTCGTCACCCACGTAATAAGCATAGTACCCAATAGGTAGTTTCTCAGTCCTCACCCTCTTCCCACCCACCACCCTCAAGTAGGTCCTGGTGTCTGTTGTTCCCTTCTTTGTGTTCATATGTGCTCCATGTTTAGCTCCCACTTATAAATAAGAACATGCAGTTTTGATTTTCTGTTTCTGCATTAGGTTGCTTAGGATGATGGCCTCTGGCTCCATCCATGTTGCTGCAGAGAACATGAGTTCATTCTTTTTTAGTATTCCATGGTGTACATGTACCACATTTTCTTTATCCAGTTTACCATTGATGGGCATTTAGGTTGATTCCATGTCTTTGCTATTGTGAACAGTGCTGCAATGAACATATGTTTGCATGTGTCTTTATGGTAGAATGATTTATATTCCTTTGGGTATATACTCAATAATGGGACTGCTGGGTCAACTGGTAATTCTGTTTTAAGTACTTTGAGAAATCCTCAAACTGTTTTCCATAATGGAAGAACTATTTTACATTTTCATCAGCAGTGTGTAAGTTTTTCCTTTTCTCCACAACCTCACCAGCATCTGTTATTTTTTGACTTTTTTGTAGTAGCCATTCTGACTGGTATGAAATAGTATCTCATTGTGATTTTGATTTGCTTTTCTTTAATGATCAGTCGTGCTTAGCCTTTTTTCATGTGCTTCTTGGCCACATGTATGTGTTCTTTCAAAAAGTATCTGTTCATGTCCTTTGCCCACTTCTTAATGGGGTTGATTTTTGCTTGTAAATTTGTTTCAGTTCCTAATAGATGCTAGATATTAGACCTTTGTTGAATGCATAGTTTGCAAATATTTTTCCCCATAATGTAGGTTGTCTGTTTACTCTGTTGATAGTTTATTTTGCTATGCAGAAGCTCTTTAGTTTAATTAGGTTCCATTTATTGATTTTTGTGTTCATCGCAATTGCTTCATTATGAAATCTTTTCCAGGTCCTATGTCCAGAATGGTATTTCCTAGGTTATTTTCCAGGGTTTTTACAGTTTTACGTTTTATATTTAAGTCTTTAATCCATCTTGAGTTGATTTTTGTGTATGGTATAAATAAGGAAGGGGTCCAGTTTCAATCTAATGCACGTGGCTAGCCAGTTATCCCAGCACCATTTATTGAACAGGGAGTCCATTCAACAAATGAACAAATTTTTTCATTGCTCGTTTTTGTGGATTTTGCCAATCAGATGGTTGTAGATGTGCAGCATTATTTCTGCTCTCTAATAGGGCTCTCTATTCTGTTCCATCAATCTGTGTGTCTGTTTTCGTACCAGTACCATGCTGTTTTGGTTACTGTAGTCTTGTAGTATAGTTTGAAGTTGGGTAATGTGATGCCTCCAGCTTCGTTCTTTTTGCTTAGGATTGCCTTGACTATTTGGGCTCTTTTTTGGTTTCTTATGAATTTTTAAATAGTTTTTTTTTTCTAATTCTGTGGAAAATGTCATTGGTAGTTTGATAGGAATAGCACTGAATCTGTAAATTGCTTTGGGCAGTATGGCCGTTTCAACAATATTGATTCTTCCTATCCATGAGCATGGAATGTTTTTCTGTTTGTTTATGTCATCTCTGATTTCTTTGTGCAGTGTTTTGTGACTTTCATCGTGGAGATCCTTTACCTCCCTGGTTAGCTGTATTCCTAGGTATTATATTCTTTTTGTGGCTATTGTGAATGGAATTGCATTCTTGATTTGGCTCTCACCTTGGATGTTGTTGCTGTATAGGAATACTACTGATTTTTGTACATTGATTTTGTATCCTGAAACTTTGCCAAAGTTGCTTATCAGATCAAAGAGCTTTTGGGCAGAGACTGGAATTTTCTAGGAATAGAATCATAGCATCTGAAAACAGGAATAGTTTGACTTCCTCTCTTCCTATTTGAATGCCTTTTCTTTTTTGTGTGTGTGATTGCTCTGTCCAGGACTTCCAGTAATATGTTGAATTGGGGTGGTGAGAGAAGACATTCTTTTCTTGCTCCAGTTTTCAAGGGGAAGGCTTCCAGCTTTGCTCATTCAGTGTGATGTTGGCTGTGGGTTTGTCATAGATGGTTCATATTATTTTGAGTTATGTTCCTTCAGTGCCTACTTTCTTGAGGGTTTTTAACCTGAAGAGATGTGGAATTTTATTGACAGCCTTTTCTGCGTCCATTGAGCTAATCATGTGGTTTTTGTTTTTAGTTCTGTTTATGTGATGAGCTCACATTTATTTATTTGTGTATGTTGAACCAATCTTGCATCCCAGGGGTAAAGCCTGCTTGATCATGGTGGAGTAGCTTTTTGATGTGCTGCTGGATTCAGTTTGCTAGTATTTTGTTGAGGACCTTGGCATCTATATTTTATTAAGGATATTGGCCTTAAGTTTTTTTGTTGTTGTGTGTCTGCCGGGTTTTGGTATCAGAATGATTCTGGCCTCACAGAATGAGTTAGGGAGGAGTCCCTCCTTCTCAATTTTTTGGAATAGAATGGTACCAGCTCTTCTTTATATATCTGGTAGAATTCAGCTCTGTCAATTTCTGTCAGTTGCCTGTGTTGAAATCCAATGACTACCTCAAACTATTTCTAATCTCTTACATTTTTACCCAATTTAATTTCTTGGATTCCCACACATTCCTTTTTTTTTTTTTTTTTTTGAGATGGAGTCTTGCTCTGTTGCCAGACTGGAGTGCAGTGGCACAATCTTGGCTCACAGCAACCTCTGCCTCCCAGGTTCAAGGGATTCTCCTGCCTCAGCCTCCCAAGTAGCTGGGACTACAGGCACGTACCACCATGCCCAGCTAATTTTTGTATGTTTAGTAGAGACGTGGTTTCACCATGTTGGCCAGGATGGTCTCAATCTCTTGATCTTGTGATCTGCCTGCCACGACCTCCCAAAGTGCTGGGATTACAGGCCACACATTCTATTCTTACCAGCTTGACAAATGGAGTACCTACTGCTCATTGTTCTTCTCATTGGCCATACCTCCCTACCATGCTTCTATAAGTAGAACAGCATCAAAGTATCATATGCCTCAAACTCAACTCAGGTGTTTGTAACCAAGCTTAGAATCCCCTTCACTAGCCCATTTCTGACTAAAAAGGAGGTCATTTCAGACACTCTCTGAAACATGACCTGAAAACACCCATGTCCACATTAAAACCACACTAGATTTTCTACTTTATAGCAAATTTCATTGTATCAAATATGAATTTTATTTGAAAGGACCTTTGGTTAACTCAAGCCTGAAAATCCAAAGTTGTATCTTAACATTGAAATTTGTATGTATAAGTAGACTCTACATCCTGGAAACTTTGGGTTGTATTGCTTATGTGTTTTCTCTTGGTATGAAATAGAGTGAATAAACTATTGCCTATTTAGAAAGATGATATAGAGGCCTACTCTGACTAGGTAGACATGTGCTTTATGTTGCTTTTCTAGTGCAAGAGCTGCAGTTGCATGATCCAGGCACATCCTGTTGCCTGTTTTGTTTTACTACAAATGGCCCACTGGGAATATTCCCTTCAGTTAAGATGTACTGAGCACCCAGCATGGGCCAACTAGCATGATAGGCAGGTTAGGAGTGTGTGTGTGTGTGTGTGTGTGTGTGTGTGTGTAAAATACAATATTATATATAATATCATACATATTAGACTATATTTTACATATATCTTATATATACTAGATATATAAGATATATATGAAAGAAATATAACGTTTGCCCATTATACTAACTGAAGATATTTGTGAGTTAGACTCATCCCAAACTGTCCAGTATTTGCTTCTCTTGGAAAGTCCAAAAGCTTTTCATGTCACTTGGTGGGCTTTCTCCTTGACAGAAGCATTTCACATATGCCTACTCTCTAGCATGTCATTTCTGCCACATGTCTCAGCCATGGACATCTCCCTCTCAGCTAGTGCAGTCTATCGTGATACCTGCTCAGAACTTGGTATAAACAAAACTCTATATACTTCACGTTGCATGCAGTGAGCTAAAGGAAGCTTTTCTTACTTTCACAGATTACAGGTTTATTTTATGACCATGCCACGAACACGAGTCAGAGTAATCTGATTCTTTGCTGCAGTGGCATTAGAGCACTGATAGCACACTCTCCCTTTTCAGGGAGAATGTTGTGTGTCTGGTTGACTGGATAAACTCTTCAGTCTTATAGGATTTGAAAGAACATAAAAGGCAGGCATTTGCTTACGATAATAAAACAATAGACTTTGCAATGAATTCTGTAATAACTGCCTTTTACTCCTCACTACCCCCTCCCACACCCACACACACACACACGAGAACTTTATACCAAAAAAAAAAAAAAAAGTTAAACGTCACACTTATTTTATTTTATATCTCTGAAGTTGGTCTTCAATCAAGCAAAAAAACAGGGGATAAAGTGAAAGGAAATTTGAGAAAAGACCCTGCAAGGAGCAAGCTAAGACTAGAATTTCATATAATCCATTTCTAGCCCTGTCAGCTGCCTGCCTCATTACCTTAGACTTTCATATAATCTTTTAAGTCTTTAGTTCAATCTTTCTACTCAGTTATTTTTCTTCAGTTTCTTGTAACCTTCAAAAATGCTAACAATAGAAATCACAGGCCAACCTGAAGTTAATCCAGTACCTTGTAACCACAGCCTTTTACCACCCTTAACTGAGCTGTGTGTGGGTGGCATGCATCCCACGGTTGGTACTCTGGGCTCAGAGAGTCCTTGCATGCTGTGTGGGTGGCATTCATCCTGTAGTGTCCCCACGGGTTTAGGGAGTCCCTTTCCAGTACCCAATCAGATATAGATTGTTCTTTATATGCTGGGCTGAAAGATTCCATACTTTTGTTTCTAGGAATTCAGGACCATTCAACTAAGATAATACGGTATAATGCAGGGACCAACAATCTTTTTCTTTTTGGCCTATGCGGTCTGTGTTGCAGCTATGCGGCTCTGCCTTTGTGGTGGGGAAGTAGCCGTAGACAACATATATATAAGTGAATGCATGTGACTGTGTTCCAGTAAACTGTATTTACAAAAGTGGGTGGCAGGCCACATTTGGCCCTCAGGCCGTACTTTGCTGACTCCTGGTATATGGACAAGATTACTGGGTTTCGAGCTGAGGTTTCACATGGGGCTTGAGACCCATATAATCACAGAGTGGTCTCAAATGGGTCTCATACTTTTGTATGTATTTGTAAAGTTCATGGTAATAGCACTTGCCATTCCTTCCTTAGAAAGTTACATGGGATAATTTAATTTTTAATTTTTGTTAACATTCTATAGACTTAAAAAATTTTTTATTTAACACATTATACATATTGATGGAGTGCAATTTGATACTTAGCTACATGTGTATGCTACATAATGATTAAGGTAGTTAACATACCCATCACGTCACGTATTTATCACTTCTCTGGTGAGAATATTCAAAAGCTTCTCTTCTGGCTATTTTGCCATATATAATACCTTACTGTTAACGATAGTCACCCTACTGTGCAATAGAATAAAGAGCATAATTTAGACAAATAAGATGTGTTCACTATGATATACTGTGTAAACATAGCCTTTTTCCCTAATAAGTATTATGAGAAGCAACAAGGGCAATTTTTCTAGAGGGGGAGAGGATTAGGATTCTCTTCTTTTATTTTTTTAATTTTTTTTTTTTTTTTGAGACCGAGTCTCGCTCTGCCCCCAAACTGGAGTGCAGTGGCACGGTCTCTGCTCACTGCAACTTCCACCTCCTGGGTTCAAGCGATTGTCCTGCCTCTCAAGTGGCTGAGACTACAGGCCTGTGCCACTACACCAGCTAATTTTTTTTTTTTTTTTTTTTTGTATTTTTAGTAAAGATGGAGTTTCACCATGTTAGCCAGGCTGGTCTCAAACTCCTGACCTCAGGTTATCAGCCCACCTCGGGCTCCCAAAGTGTTGGGATTACAGGTGTGAGTCACTGTGCCCGGCCCGGTTAGGATTCTTTCTTTATTTGTGGTGGGGAGAGGGTGGGGGACGGAGTTTTGCTCTTGTAGCCCAGGCTGAAGTGCAATGGCATGATCTCGGCTCACTGCAACCATCTCCTTCCAGGTTCAAGCAATTCTCCTGCCTCAACCTCCTGAGTAGCTGGGATTACAGGCACCCACCACCACGCCCGGCTAAATTTTTTTTTTTTTTTTTTTTTTTTTTTTTTGTATTTTTAGTAGAGCCACGGTTTCACCATGTTGGCCAGGCTGGCCTCAAACTCCTGACCTCAGGTGATCTACCCGCCTCAGCCTCTCAAAGTGCTGGGATTACAGGCGTGAGCCACCGCGCCTGGCCCAGGAGTCACTTCTAATTCCCCACAGCTATCCCAGAATATCTTTGAACACAGGATTTAGTGACAGAACCACAACAAGCCGTATGAGAGCCCCACACTGGGTGGTACACTACACCTGGAAATGTGCGTGTGAATGTGATTCTAATCTGAAACCCCAGCAACAGATCACCTAGCAAAGGGAACAAATGTGAAAGGAGCCTTTTTGCCTGCATGTACAGCTTCAGGAAGAATGCAGAGAAGAGGAGGATGCCCCCAGGGTCTGTGAGATTTTTATGTCAACTCCAGCAGTCAATGAGGTGATAGGTATTAGAGGTATTAGAGCTGGTTTCCCTCCCGTCTAAGTGTTCCCATGTGAAAATGTTCAACTTGCCAAGATTTGATACACTCAAGGGACATCATATTATGACTTTCCCAGCCTCTGAATCTTTAACACTAATGAAGCTAGCAGGCAAACATGTCTAAAAGGACAACTGTGGAAGGTAATTGTATCTTAGATAGAATGGTATATTCTGTATAACACAGACCTTCTCATTGGTCTAGTTATTGTCCCTGAATGCATACATGGCATTTTCTTGACCCCTTACTATTCCACAAGTCTCCCCCTCTACCTGAAATATCTTTCATACTTTCCTTCAGCTGTCAGATCTTATCCATAAATACACCTCATCCCTTCTCTGGGATCTAAAATGTTCTCATTTTCTAAATTTTAATGTCAGCTTGTCTGGACCATCATTTAAAAGTTACAGTTTACTCATTTTATTATTGTCTTTTCACATCTTCTCAATGAGATTCGAAATTTGGGAGCATCAGGACATTTCTAGTTCAGTTCTGCATCTCTCTCAGAACCTCGCATGTGGTAGGTTGTTCAGTACATATTTACTGAGTAAAAATATGTTTAAGCAAAAGTAAATACGGTTTTGTTATAGGAAAGCCCTTCTTAATCAAAAATACTGGAATACAAAAATCTTGTTTGATAACTTTTACATGTTAATGGAGGCCTCATCTGTTTTAACCTGAAGCCTTGAGACTCTGGAAGAAATGTACAGTAGCACACCATTATACAGAATTTTCATCATATGGATATAACAGATGCAAATAACCCCAAGAGCATAGAGACCAGGTGCGGTGAGTCACCCCTGTAATCCCAGTGCTATGGGAGGTGGTAGGATTGCTTGAGGGCAGGAGTTTGAGACCAGCCTGGGCAGCATAGCAAGACCTCCATCTCTACAAAGAAAATAAATTAGCTGGGCATGTGGCACATGCGTATAGTCTGAGCTACTTGGGAGGTTGAGGTGGGAGGATTGCTTGAGCCCAGGAGTTTGAGATTACAGTGAGCTATGATTGTGCCATTGTGCTCCAGCCTGGTGATAGATCAAGATCCTGTCTCTTAAATTAAAAAATAAAAGAAGAGCTTAAGGAGTAGTAAAATATATAATAAGATAACTGGGAAGTGAAACATTTTGAGTATTACCATTGTTTTTAATAAATTTTATTTAATTGTACACTTATATAGTTTTTAATGATGGTTATGTTTAATAACTGACTCGTGAAAGTCCTAAAAATTTAAGTCCACGCTTATGAGCCAAAAGAGCCAGCTCCAGCACATCACTATTCTTATCACAATTTATTATAGTGGCTGATTTCATTTTCTGTCTCTTTCCCTAAATAATGAACTTCCTGAAAGCAGCGATAATGTCTGTTTGCTCACCATTGACTCTCTAATGCCTAACATGTAGTAGGTACTCAAGTATTAGCTGACTGAATCAATCAGTCCAATCTTCTGCATTCTTACCAAATTAATACAACTTAAAACAAAGGAAAAAGATTTCTTGTCTAAAAATCACATTTCATTTTCTTTTGGTCAGCTTTAACAATATGCTATAAACGTTCATCACTAAGCACTTCAGCGTATGAAATATTAATGTTTTCAATATCGTCCAAGTAAGTGTATCTGAGTTATTCATGGCCATAATGTTCACAGAAACAACTCTCAATGTAAATATGTTCAGGAACTATTTTTCAGTAGAATGTCAATTTCTTTAAGCTGCGTGTGTTCTTCTAAACCAACAAAACACTGCCAATTCCTGTGATATGTAGATTGTCTTTATAAAATTGCAGAAAATTGAAAATTTTTCTCTGGGTACTGTATCTTTTCCACATTTTTAGCCTAGAGCTTTGGCACTGACCAGAATGTAGAAATAGGAATTCTAGTATTTTTGCATTTTAGGGCATTCTAAGGAGAAAAGAATTCTCTCCCTCTAGTATAGGCTACCATTTCCCAAAATATATTCCTTGGGATCCAGCTCTGTGGGATGTTAATAGGTACTGTATGAAAACTGATTCATTTCCAAATAGATTTGGAAAAAATTGGTTCAGTATTAAATAAGTTTGTTTTTTGTTTTTTCTTTTTTTTTTTAACGGTAGCACATCACCAAATGGGATATAGTATATAGTATTTCCCAAATGATTTTTTTTCCACAAGAGTGTCACAGGGACCTAATATTCCATTTCTCTTTGGGAAATGCAGTATTTATGTATGAACAGTCTTATAGAATCATACGTTCAGACATGAGAGGGCTTAAAGGTTATCTAGGTTACCCCCCCACACACACACCCATGTGAAAATCCATTTTATATCACTCCGACAGATGGTCATCCAGCCTCTGCTGAATACAGACCTTAGCAGGAAACTTCCCATTCCAAAAGTCATTCCACTCCATGACTGGCCTCCTTTCCTTTTTTAACAAAGATTTTCCTTATAATTGAACCAAAAATCTGTTTCCCTGTAATTTACTCATTCCTTCTAGTTTTGCCATCTGGAATATTGGCAAAACAAGTTTGCTTTCTTTTCTGCAAGATGACTATCATGTTTCCTGTTCACCTTCTCTTCTTTAGATTGACTATTCCTAGCTTATTCAACTCTTCCTCATATGAGGAAGTTTCTGGAATTCTCAACATCCTGGTTACTTTCCCCTGGAAAACGTCCAGTGTCCCTCTCAAAATAAGATAACTAGAATTAAACACAGTCGGCTTTGATCTGTCAAGCACACATGTTTAAATTTTTATTCAACAAATACTTCTGGAGCCGCTGTTCTCCTTTGGGCACTATTCTGGAGGCTGGGGATACAGCAGGCAAGAAGACAGGCAAGGTCGGATATTTCATGGAGCTTCTAGTCTTGTAGTGGAAAAATCAAGTAAACCGGGAAACACAGAAATAAGCAAGATGGTCTGTAGTAGTCAAAAATGTTACAAAGAAAATAAGATCAGATAATATGATAGAAAATATTTGCAGAGAGGTGGTATGTTTTTTATTTTGTTTATAAATAGAGATAGGGCCTTGCTATGTTACCCCAGCTGGTCTTGAACTCCTGAGCTCAACCCATCTTCCTGTCTTGGCCTCCCAAAGTGCTGGGACTACAGGTGTGAGCCACTGGCCCGGCCAGGGTGGCATGTTTTGATCAGTGATGGGGAAAGCATCTCAGAAGGTGCCATTTGAGCTGTTCCTGAATAATACAGAGGAGCCAGGGAGCGAATGAAGATCTGTAGGCAGCGCATTCCAGCCAGAGGGAGTGGTACATGGCAGGCTCTATGGTGAACATGAGTCTTGTCAAAAGAAAGAGAGGTCGTGTGGAAAGTAGAGCAAGAGAAGAGGAGAGTCACTTTAGCAACATCAGAGAGCAAGGCAGCAGTCAGCGTATTTAAGGCATCAAAGCTGTGTTACCATGGCTCAGGTAAGTATAGTTTGTAAGCATAGTAGGTGGCCATTGGAAGATTTTAAGCAGGAGAGTGTCACAAACTTCAACAGTTCATTCCAGTTGTTTTGATCTTCCCACGAATCATCATACTACATTATACTGCTGTTAGTCCAGCCCAGGATTTTTGGTTGTCGCCCTTGTTTTTCTAAGAACGTAATCAAACTTCTCATACAAACTTATTTTTGGTGAATTAAAATACCCAGATCTTTTAAAATTTTCTTATAATCTTGACAAAACCAATAATTTGGAATCTCAGTGAAAAACATTTGTTGCTCTTAAATTTTATAATTTTGTTCTCATGCCTTATTAGAATAATGTTGAATCCTGACTTTGTCATTAGTAATACTAGAGCATTCTCAGCTTTTGGGTTTTAAGTTTAATAAATAAATTTTTTATTCAAAGTTGGCAATAAAGTCATTGTATGGAGCATTTTTTTTTTTTTTTTTTTTTGAGATAGAGTCTCACTCTGTCACCCAGGCTGGAATGCAGTGGTGCGATATCTGCTTACCGCAACCTCTGCCTCCCGGGTTCATGCCATTCTCTTGCCTCAGCCTCCCGAGTAGCTGGGATTACATATATAGGTCATTTCTAAGGACTATAGTCTGTTACAAGTATCCCTTTAGTTGAAAGAATCTATTAAGCAACCTTTTCTCAGTATAGCTTTTCAACCACCTGCTAATATTTGACTACATGAATTTTCATTTCCTCATATTTTTACTGCAAGGATAGCCCATGAGATAATTCAACACATATAGATCTCTTAGTCTGCTAATCCTATAGGAAAAGAAAAGAAAATTAACATAATATCTAGGTGAATGTATAATGGCTCTTAGTTAACATTTCTTTGTCTAAATATTCATAACCCAAGGGATGATTGAAGTTTAATCAATAGTTTCTAAAATCCTTTCCCCCACTTTTAAAAAAATAAGCATAGCATTTTCCTGACTCCTGTCTTTGGGATGGAGATTGGGGAACAAGTAAAAGCTTATAGAGTCTTGTTTGATAAAAAACATTTTTTTCTAAGGGAAAGGAATAGCAACATTTTCTGCCATTTAAAATCCATCCTTAAAATCACACAAAGCACATTTATTGAGTACTTTCACAATGGTCTAGGGACCAAAGAGTAGCAAAAAACAAAACAATAAATAAATACACAATCGGGCATCTCTGCTCTCAAGTATTCCTTGAAGGCCTGGCACAATCTGACAAGGATTAAGTTACTGGAAGCTGGATTTAGTCAATTACCTGTCTTTTTGCTCCTAATGTTCAGAATCCAGTAAATGGCTGTAGCCTAGGGTAGAGAAGTACCAGTTAAGTGCATTTTGACTGTGGTTTAAGCAATCGAGGTCGTCTCCAGCTTCTTTGGAACAATACCATTCTTTAGCCTGACATGGAAGGTAACTATGTGCTTATTCACTAGATGGAAAACCTGCTTCATGTAGCTGGCTGGGCTATGTTACCATCTGTGTCTTTCTTTGTTTCTTTCTGTCTGTCCCTCTCCCTCTCTTCCTCTCTCTTTTTGTCTCTCTCTCTCTCTCTCTCACACATACACGTAC
The DNA here is from genome assembly GCF_028885625.2 of Pongo pygmaeus. Taxonomy (NCBI): domain Eukaryota; kingdom Metazoa; phylum Chordata; class Mammalia; order Primates; family Hominidae; genus Pongo; species Pongo pygmaeus. The sequence continues at coordinate 132,788,287 of NC_072379.2, forward strand.
ACACACACACACACATACACACACTTTTTAGAGCCATGGAGAGAGGGTCTCATTATGTTGCCCAGGCTGATCTTGAACTTGTAGGCTCAAGCAGTCCTCCCACCTCAACCTCTTGAGTAGCTGAGACTACAGGCATGCACCACTGCACCTGGTTTCAATATTCATATTGTCAATATCTCATCTGTTTTTGACCATTGCCACCTCTATTTTATAGGGAAAGAAAATCTTTCTTTGCCCTAATATCTAAGTACCTTAGGCACACCTGAGAACTGGGAAACCATTCCCAACCATTGTCAGTGGGGAGACATCTTGCTTTCAGTGTGATACAGTTAGCCGGTGTTTATTGAGCCCTTCCCCATGCTTATGTTTGTATTCATCTCTGGGGGATGTCTCTGTAGTGATCCTATTCTAGAGACATTTCCCCCCTCTTCTGGACAGATAAAACCCAAGAAGAACTTGCTGGTTCCTGTGCGCTGAACAGCCTGTTTGTGCTGTGCCCTCACTCTAGGTGCATCCTTTGGCTGGCATATTTGTGGGCACAGAGTATTCATGAACAAGGTTTCAGCAGTTTACAGTCCCTAGGGTGCGGGGTGAGTCAAAAACATTGACTCTGTTTCCATTTGCCCTCAGGTGGCAGTGTTTAACCTTCAAGTGGATGTGGTGCCCAGAGGAAACAACCTCAACCAGGAGCTGGCAGGCAACTGCCTCATCGGGGCATCAGTGTGCACAGGGAGAGAGGGAGTGTGTCAAAAGGTCCAGCCCATTTGGCTGCGGGGAGAGGCCTCATAATAACACATCAGTAGCATCACTTTACACGTGCCTCTGCAGACACTAGCTGTCCAGCTCCCTGTTCCTCAGGGTGAGGCTGGGGTAGAGCTGGGAATGACGGACTCTGGGGACTGATGGTGGGCCGTACCTTCGAGACCGAGGATCGTATTCCCTTGCACGTGCTTGCCACCTCTTATTGGTCCTCCAATTCCTAGGAAATTTTCTTTAGCATTCTTCTCAACTGGGCTCAGTTGTTAAAAGAGCACACACACACATACACATAAACACACACACACACACACACACACACACACTTTAATTCTGTACTTCACATGCTGTGAAGCTGAAGAAGAGTGCAAGAGGAAAGCAGCTTACACCAGATCTGACAGTCTTACTCATCGTTGCTGATAAAAACTGGCAAAGGGAAAAGTAATCGGAGCCTCGGGAATTCAATTGACTCCTTTAATCCACTCAGCAGATATTTTATTTTTAAAACACAAGCACAGCCATCAGCAAAATTGAGAGGCTGTGTGGGACCCCAAGGCACTTTAAACTTTGGAGCCGTCCTAACTCCCACTCCAGCCCTACCTTCAAATAGTCCCTCTTAGCCATTTCATCTGCTTGGGTGTATCCTCCTCACCATCCCTTTTCCTTACTCCCTAGAAACCAATAAAAAAAAAAAAAAAGAACTTGCCTCTTGGCATTAATTAAAAAAGGAAGACACCTTTATGATCTAGATCATCAGCTAGAGACTTGTGCAGTATATTATCCCTACTTTTTATGATTCTCGTATTGTCTTCATGTCTTTCTCATTTGCAGCAAGTAGATGACACAGTGCTGCCCTCTAGCTGATTATTGGATCATAATGGCTTCTCTATTCCTAAGGCTTTTTTTTTTTTTTTTAATCAGCAAAGAGAAGTGGACAGTTGTTTTTCATGTACTGCTTACCCCAGACAATCAGTAGAGCACCTCTGCTGCTTTATACTCTCTCAGTCCTCCTGAACCAACCTTCCTGGAATAATCTAATAATCTAAACCAGAAAACCAACTTAGTTCCACAGCGGATTTCAACTGTACCTCTACATTACAGCAGGTACCCTGTCAGATTTCTTCTATCAAGAAATGAAAAGATGTACAAACGCCCATGTCTGTATGTCTTCCATTTATCAGGCAGGCAGGATTGATTATTTCAATTCTAAAGATATCAGCACATTTGGAGATATGTGGCTTTTATTCCAGGACCCTGGGATTCGTATTTTAGCCTATAACCTTCAAATCTCCAGATTCATTTTCTCCACCCTAAGTGCCTGTGTAGTGATGTAATAGCACTGTTAACATAATAATAGAATGATCAATGATTTTGAAAAACATAGTGTGTACCTTTCTCTTTGGGAGGAGGGTAAAAGCAACTACTGATAAGAAAGTAAGCCTTAGCCAGCTCCCCACGATCCATCTGCCAGTCAAAGCAGTTAACCTTATATACCCCTTCCCACTCAAGAAAGTTAGTGAGCAGTTACTACATGGCTGCAATAATTATCTGTAAGTGTTATATCTACAGATGTAGACTGCATCTGTCTACAGAGAAGGCGCTGATTTGAAGCCTGGTTTGGCACCTAGTTTTAAGCCTTTGGCTTTGTCAACCATGTACATAGGTTGTCACCCATATAAATAGGTCCTATCCCTCACCATCCTGAGCCTTAATTTTCTTACCTGTCATCTGGGGTAGTTACCTCACAGAATTGCCAGGAAGGTTAAAAGATCTGGAACACGTAAAAGCACTTTGTCAAACCCTACATGCATATTAATTTTAAGAAACTGCCCTGTGTCATTAAAAGAGCATGGGCTTTGGAATGAGACGTGGGATCAGATTCCAGACCTGCTTTTCACTAGCTATGTGGCCTTTCACAGGAAGCCTAAGTTCCTCGAGCCTTAGCTATAAAACGGAAGTAATACCAATTTACAGCACCAATATGGGGATTCAATCAGTAATGTGTTTAAAAGAAGGTCAGTCCTACATAGATTTAGGTTATTGGTGCCATTGTAGGTGGAAAAATAATATGTGTGATGCTTTAGTGAGTTGTGAGAGAGCATCCAAATGGCTAAGCACCTGGAGCACACTGCCTGGGCCTGATCCCTGACACTGCCATTTACTAACATTGTGGTGTCACATTTTTTGTAATTGCTTGTTTACTTCTCTCACTCACAAGTCTGAATTCCTTGCATATAGAGAGATTGTCTTCTCACTGTGTGTGCAGCTCCTAGTGGAGTATCCAACATGTAGTAGATAAAGTGTGTTGAATGAATAAATGCGTGATTTTTATCATCTTCCATACCTTTTATACTGTGGTACCTCTTAGATATCATTTACATTTATAAAAATAACTATGAATTGGAATTGGTAGGGCAATGGCCAATTAATGTAGCTCATAGGAGATCCAGATGCTTCATTCTGCATCTCTAGGCTTCTTGATGCCTCTTGGGCCCTGCTTGATAGGTTCTTATCTAAAGCCATAAATGCAATAGAGAAACAGAACACTTTAAAAAATATTACTTCCACTAAAGGCCAGGCGTGGTAGCTCACGCCTGTAATCCCAGCACTTTGGGAGGCTGAGGCGGATGGATCACAAGGTCAGGAGATCGAGACCATCCTGGCTAACACGGTGAAACCTCGTCTCTACTAAAAATACAAAAAAATTAGCCAGGCCTGGTGGCACATGCCTGTAGTCCCAGCTACTTGGGAGGCTGAGGCAGGAGAATCGCTTGAACCTGGGAGGCGGAGGTTGCAGTGAGCCGAGATCGCGCCACTGCACTCCAGCCTGGGCAATAGAGAGAGACTCCGTCTCAATATATATATTACCTCCACTTAACCTCCCTGGATGATTGTCTTAGTGTCACAGGATCCTTCCGGTGTCACTTCACCAGCCGGAACCCTCTGTGGCCGTCGGCGCCTCTGCTTGAGTTTCACTCATGCCTGTCGGGCTTGTTCTGTCCCTTTGGGCTGCCAGGCTGTGCTCGCTCATGCTACCGACCCAGACCCATGCCCGCTGAGGGCAAGCCAGGCATGGAGCAGCGAGGGGTGTGTGCGCGACTGAGTGTGGGGTCCAGCCAGTGCGCACAGCCAGACACACCAGCTGCTGCGGCAGGGCAGGCAGCTCCAGGCTCCGTGCAAGCCTACGGCTGGACTAGGCATACCACAAGCAGCTTCTCCTGTGGGTGCCAGCATCTGGATGAGGGGTATGTGATGACATCTGAAAACTCGGAGATGCCAGCAACCACAGAGCCCCAAGGGGTGGGTGTGGGGGCGCTCTGCAGCTCTCTCATTTCCACCACCCACAGCTCGGCGAATGGGGGGTTGGGGGGAGGCGTGTTTTTGCCTCATTCAGTCCCACCGCCTCACTCTGGCCCACAGCTCCCAGGCTGCCCTTGTCCCATTGCTGCTTCCCGTCACATGGGGTAGCCGCCCAACACCAGCAGAGGGCAGGAGGGCTATAGTGCTACAGCTCTGGCTTGGGGAATCCTGAGGTCTGGGCCCCCAGAAGGGTCGCCAGTGTTCACTGCCACAGTCTGATGAACAGGAGCATGTCATTGCCCGCAGCTCAGCGAGCTGGCCAGGAAAGTGCTACAGCCCTTTTCGCGCCCACCATTCGGTGTGTTCTGAATTCTTGTCCAGCATCCAGGAAGAATGAGTTTCCACAAACAACTGGAGGGTAAGCAAGGCAGAGAAGAATTTTATTGAGCGGCAGAACAGCTCTGAGCAGAGAGGAGACCCAAAGTGGGTAGCTGCTACCTGCAGGCGGGCAGTCCTAACATGTGGTTGAGTCTGGGGGTTTTTATGGACTCAGAATGGAGGAAGTGTGTGCTGATTGGTTCATGGTTGGGAGGAAGTGTGTGCTGATTGGTCCATGGGTGGACCTGGAAAAAGCACAGTTGATTGACCCAAAGGCCTTAAGGAAGTTCTCACTGTGGATAGTGGATTCTCCCGGAGACTGGCAGCCTGGTTTTCAGGCTTCCCGCTGTATTTGGCTTGAAGGTCAGGTATCACCAGGGACCTGCCCCTTCTTGCCTAGGAATTTGCCTCCTGCTGCTATCATTAGTAACCCGGGACTAAACAGACATAATTTTATAGTAAACTTCTTCAGGGTGGAGACCTGGTATTGCGCAGGTGCTCATCAAATGTTGATTCCGAAATGGAATGGTGTTCTGTTCAGTTCACAAACATCAGAGTTTTCCTGTACTTTTACCCCATGGCAATTAATCTAAACCCTATAGTATTAAATTATTTTCAAATTAGTCAAATCAGTGTTACAGTCTTAGGTACGTCTATGCTTCATCTGTTCTGAACAGCAAGTGGCATCTTGTTGCAGCTTGCTATCCAATCCCAAGATGCATTTCAAATTCCAGGCGCCTGTTCTGTGACAGCCTTCCACCCTGGCAGGTCTCTTTGTTGCCATCTTTTGTAGCATCCTCTGAGTATTTGACTCTTCTCCTCTCCCTCAAAACTTTGCAGAACCCCACCCAGTGGCACCAATTTGTTTTTCAAAAACCTTATTCTGCTTGTCTCATTGTTTCTCTTTTCGGTTGAGTTAAATCTACAGCCACTGCTTGTGCATCTTCGTTTTTCCAAGCAGCCATTAGAGGCAAATGGCACCACAGCTCCTGCTACATTTCAAGCATATGTCCCAGAGGTGGCAAGACAGAACATCAATCTTCAGTGCCACCTGGCTCCCTGATAAGCTTTTGTTTCATGTGTGGCTATGTTGTCAGGAGCTTCACGCCCTTTCTTCCCACTACCTCACCCAGAGAGCTTTTCTGAATATGACAACCATCTAAAGACAAATTATCTCCTTGCAAAGTTAATTTCTGTTTCTCAGCAGGGAGCCACTGGTTCCCGCTGGGCTTGAAAGTACTGCTGTTTGTTAATGGATGAGTGTCTCTTGGATCCTGGTACCCACACTGGAACTGCTGCAGCGCCTGGCTTTCCATTTGCTTTAATTTCCTACTTGCAGCTGGTGTTAGGAGACCTAAATGGGTTTATTCACGGAATAGTGGCTTACAGTCATTAGCACTGGGAGGAAATCATATTGAAGACAAGGACTAGAGAGCTGCTTTCATGCCATCCTTGAACACTTAGGACAGTTTGGTTGGTTGGTTGATTGGTTTTGGCTTTTTTAGAGAGCAAATTCACAAAATCCTTCTAGAGATAGAACAAAAGGCCTGACATAAAAGGTTTATTTGTGACTTTTAAGATTTAGAAAAAAACAGTATTTTTTTAATGTCTTCGATGTACAGAATGGTGAAGATAAAATAAGATACTGGTTAAAAATTGCTCTGAGCACTTTTAAGTGTAATAGTCAATGTTGCTATTGTTTGGTATGCTGAAGCTCTTTAAAATGCAGGAAATTTCGTTACAAAGATTTGTGCTGTCTTCTATAAAGCAGAGCCAGCTGTAGACTAGAAAACTCCAACCCGTAGAACATCTGGAATGTTTGTTTCTATTCATTATGAAATTGCCAGTTTTGTGGGTCAAACAAGGTCAAATGTTGGCAATTTCCTACTATTCAACCTATGCAGTTTTGTTTTTAGATAGAATTCTGAAGGCCAAGAGAGCACCATAGGTATGTTTCCTGCCTCTGAAAAAAATCCAAAGCCTGTAGGCCAGTGCCTGTTTGTCCTTGAGAGGAGCCCAGTTCTAAGCTGTTAACTGTGTGAATCTGAAATGTGCCTCAGAATTGCTATGCTAGGAGAACATCTGGTCACGCAGACTGGCTAATATCGGACAGCTCGCTCTCCCTTTCTCCATCTCGTTTTCCACAGCATTTCTACATATTACACTGTCAAACTAACAGAGCATGAGAGAACATCAAACTAAAAGTTCCAAGCAAGAAAGTACAAGTACAAGCAATTCCTCATGCCTAAAAAGTGCCATTGACAATGAAAAACTTTATTA